>NC_047130.1:20844321-21168190 GCF_009829125.3 Periophthalmus magnuspinnatus | reverse complement strand
TTTAGTTTCTCCAGTCCAACTGAACTGATAAGCGGCTTGGATGAGAAGCGAAACGTCTTCACTCCTACAACTTTTTTATCCAGTGGACAGATTTTACTTTTGGCTTTTACCATGGATCAGACCTGGACAACTGAGGGACTGCACAGATATATGGCCACAGGGAAATTGTTTAAAAGCATTGCACCTTGCTGCCGAAACCCGGAGCGAACCAGGACCTTAATCTTCAGTCTAACGCTCTCCCAACTGAGCTATTTCGGCTCAGTTGCTGAGTTCACCATCCCCCAACCTGTCACCATAATGACTATATCGATTTATCGTTCAAAATCTGAATGGTAGAACCATATTTTTTGGGGGACAACCGTTAGCGGGTGTGCATTTTCTTTGCACTACTGGGAATTTTTTTTTTTTTTTTTATATATGATCAAATTTAAGCTGTAAAAGGTTGAATTAATAACTTCTATGAATCATGACAGAGGCAAACTGAGTACTACTTTATTCTGCTGTTTCTTTATTGCACTCATGATTTTTTAACAATATTGCAAATTTAGAGCAGTAATTGTGGTTTGAATTTAGTCTTGGGTTATTTTGGCATAAATTGGATTGAACATTATCGGCAGGTAAGTAATAAAAATGAAAAAAAAAAAATCAAATTTAAAAAAGAATTTTGACAAAAGAAGAAAAATATGAGTGAAGTTCAAATTTTTTCCTTTCATTCACTTATATATTTAAAAAAAATGAATTAATTATTTATCTTTGTATTGTACTATTGACACATCAATCATTATTTTTCTATTAGCGCTATTTATCTGTGAGATTTATGGACTGAAGATCTAAAGGCCCTTGGTTCGACCCCCGGGTTTCGGCAGCCAGGTGGCAATGCTTTAAGCAATTTTCCCTGTGGCCAAATGTCTGTGTAAATCCCTCAGTCGTCCACGTCTGTTCCATGGTAAAAGCCAAAAGTAAATCTGTCAACTGGACCAAAAGTTGTAGAAGTGAAGACATTTGCTTCCCATCCATTTTTGGTCAGATTGCTGGTGGACACTGCCTTATATCTATGTGGAGGGAGGAAGCTAACTACACTGAAGCTCAAAACACCTATTGTTTACAGTTCTGTATGTAGGCTAGGTCTGCTGAACAACAATAAGTGTGCACTGTGCCTGAGTTGTACTTAACATATTCATTCAACTTTTAATGGGTGCTTCCACACCTATTAGCATCCTGACTACATCTATTGTTCTCTTTGTTTCCTTTGTTTGCTTTGGGTCTCAAGTGGAGTTAGAGATGAGGGTGAAATTATGTCCAAACCCCCGATTCCTGTTCAAGGAAGGATTGTCTTTTCTAACAAAAATTGCTTCTTTAACGCCCATCTCAAACCATTTCTTTTCTTTAGCTAAGAGCTGTACCTCACTGTCTTCAAAGGAGTGGTTAGTGGCTTTGAGATGGAGATAAACAGAAGACTGGAGTCCCGAGGAGCTCTTTCGACGGTGTTGATTTATTCTGTTACGGAGTCGTTTTAGTTTCTCCAGTCCAACTGAACTGATAAAGCGGCTTGGATGAGAAGCGAAACGTCTTCACTCCTACAACTTTTTTATCCAGTGGACAGATTTTACTTTTGGCTTTTACCATGGATCAGACCTGGACAACTGAGGGACTGCACAGACATATGGCCACAGGGAAATTGTTTAAAAGCATTGCACCTTGCTGCCAAAACCCAGGATCGAACCAGGGACCTTTAGATCTTCAGTCTAACACTCTCCCAACTGAGCTATTTCGGCTCAGTTGCTGAGTTCACCATCCCCCAACCTGTCACCATAATGACTATATCGATTTATCGTTCAAAATCTGAAAGGTAGAACCATATTTTTGGGGGGGCAACCGTTTATCGGGTGTGCATTTCTTTGCACTACTGGGAATTTTGGTTGGTTTTTTTTTATATATGATCAAATTTAAGCTGTAAAAGGTTGAATTAATAACTTCTATGAATCATGACAGAGGCAAACTGAGTACTACAGTTTTATTCTGCTGTTTCTTTATTGCAGCTCATGATTTTTTTAACAATATTGCAAATTTAGAGCAGTAATTTGTGGTTTGAATTTAGTCTTGGGTTATTTTGGCATAAATTGGATTGAACATTATCGGCAGGTAAGTAAATAAAAATGAAAAAAAAAAAATCAAAAATTAAAAAAGAATTTGACAAAAGAGAAAAAATATGAGTGAAGTTCAAATTTTTTCCTTTCATTCACTTATATATATTTAAAAAAAAATGAATTAATTATTTATCTTTGTATTGTACTATTGACACATCAATCATTATTTTTTCTATTAGCGCTATTTATCTGTGAGATTTATGGACTGAAGATCTAAAGGCCCTTGGTTCGACCCCGGGTTTCGGCAGCCAGGTGCAATGGCTTTAAGCAATTTTCCCTGTGGCCAAATGTCTGTGTAATCCCTCAGGTCGTCCACGTCTGTTCCATGGTAAAAGCCAAAAGTAAAATCTGTCAACTGGACAAAAAGTTGTAGAAGTGAAGACATTTTGCTTCCCATCCAGTTTTGGTCAGATTGCTGGTGGACACTGCCTTATATCTATGTGGAGGGAGGAGCTAACTACACTGAAGCTCAAAACACCTATTGTTTACAGTTTCTGTATGTAGGCTAGGTCTGCTGAACAACAATAGTGTGCACTGTGCCTGAGTTGTACTTAACATATTCATTCAACTTTTAATGGGTGCTTCCACACCTATTAGCATCGTGACTACATCTATTGTTCTCTTTGTTCCTTTGTTTGCTTTGGGTCTCAACGTGGAGTTAGAGATGAGGGTGAAATTATGTCCAAACCCCGATTCCTGTTCAAGGAAAGGATTGTCTTTTCTAACAAAAATTGCTTCTTTAAACGCCCATCTCAAACCATTTCTTTTCTTTAGCTAAGAGCTGTACCTCACTGTCTTCAAAGGAGTGGTTAGTGGCTTTGAGATGGAGATAACAGCAGACTGGAGTCCCGAGGAGCTCTCTCGACGGTGTTGATTTATTCTGTTACAGAGTCGTTTTAGTTTCTCCAGTCCAACTGAACTGATAAGCGGCTTGGATGAGAAGCGAAACGTCTTCACTCCTACAACTTTTTTATCCAGTGGACAGATTTTACTTTTGGCTTTTACCATGGATCAGACCTGGACAACTGAGGGACTGCACAGACATATGGCCACAGGGAAATTGTTTAAAAGCATTGCACCTTGCTGCCGAAACCCGGGATCGAACCAGGGACCTTTAGATCTTCAGTCTAACGCTCTCCCAACTGAGCTATTTCGGCTCAGTTGCTGAGCTCACCATCCCCCAACCTGTCACCATAATGACTATATCGATTTATCGTTCAAAATCTGAAAGGTAGAACCATATTTTTTGGGGGGCAACCGTTTATCGGGTGTGCATTTTCTTTGCACTACTGGGAATTTTGGGTTGTTTTTTTTTTATATATGATCAAATTTAAGCTGTAAAAGGTTGAATTAATAAATTCTATTAATCATGACAGAGGCAAACTGAGTACTACAGTTTTATTCTGCTGTTTCTTTATTGCAGCTCATGATTTTTTTTAACAATATTGCAAATTTAGAGCAGTAATTGTGGTTTGAATTTAGTCTTGGGTTATTTTGGCATAAATTGGATTCAACATTATCGGCAGGTAAGTAATAAAAATGAAAAAAAAATAAATCAAAAATTAAGAAAGAATTTTGACAAAAGAAGAAAAATATGAGTGAAGTTCAAATTTTTTCCTTTCATTCACTTATATATTTAAAAAAAAAATGAATTAATTATTTATCTTTGTATTGGCCTATTGACACATCAATCATTATTTTTTCTATTAGCGCTATTTATCTGTGAGATTTATGGACTGAAGATCTAAAGGCCCTTGGTTCGACCCCGGGTTTCGGCAGCCAGGTGCAATGGCTTTAAGCAATTTCCCTGTGGCCAAATGTCTGTGTAATCCCTCAGTCGTCCACGTCTGTTCCATGGTAAAAGCCAAAAGTAAAATCTGTCAACTGGACAAAAAGTTGTAGAAGTGAAGACATTTTGCTTCCCATCCAGTTTTGGTCAGATTGCTGGTGGACACTGCCTTATATCTATGTGGAGGGAGGAGCTAACTACACTGAAGCTCAAAACACCTATTGTTTACAGTTTCTGTATGTAGGCTAGGTCTGCTGAACAACAATAAGTGTGCACTGTGCCTGAGTTGTACTTAACATATTCATTCAACTTTTAATGGGTGCTTCCACACCTATTAGCATCCTGACTACATCTATTGTTCTCTTTGTTTCCTTTGTTTCCTTTGGGTCTCAACGTGGAGTTAGAGATGAGGGTGAAATTATGTCCAAACCCCCGATTCCTGTTCAAGGAAGGATTGTCTTTTCTAACAAAAATTGCTTCTTTAACGCCCATCTCAAACCATTTCTTTTCTTTAGCTAAGAGCTGTACCTCACTGTCTTCAAAGGAGTGGTTAGTGGCTTTGAGATGGAGATAAACAGCAGACTGGAGTCCCGAGGAGCTCTCTCGACGGTGTTGATTTATTCTGTTACAGAGTCGTTTTAGTTTCTCCAGTCCAACTGAACTGATAAAGCGGCTTGGATGAGAAGCGAAACGTCTTCACTCCTACAACTTTTTTATCCAGTGGACAGATTTTACTTTTGGCTTTTACCATGGATCAGACCTGGACAACTGAGGGACTGCACAGATATATGGCCACAGGGAAATTGTTTAAAAGCATTGCACCTTGCTGCCGAAACCCGGGATCGAACCAGGGACCTTTAGATCTTCAGTCTAACGCTCTCCCAACTGAGCTATTTCGGCTCAGTTGCTGAGTTCACCATCCCCCAACCTGTCACCATAATGACTATATCGATTTATCGTTCAAAATCTGAATGGTAGAACCATATTTTTTGGGGGACAACCGTTTAGCGGGTGTGCATTTTCTTTGCACTACTGGGAATTTTGGGTTTTTTTTTTTTTTTTATATATGATCAAATTTAAGCTGTAAAAGGTTGAATTAATAACTTCTATGAATCATGACAGAGGCAAACTGAGTACTACATTTTTATTCTGCTGTTTCTTTATTGCAGCTCATGATTTTTTTAACAATATTGCAAATTTAGAGCAGTAATTGTGGTTTGAATTTAGTCTTGGGTTATTTTGGCATAAATTGGATTGAACATTATCAGCAGGTAAGTAATAAAAATGAAAAAATAAATAAATCAAAAATTAAGAAAGAATTTTGACAAAAGAAGAAAAATATGAGTGAAGTTCAAATTTTTTCCTTTCATTCACTTATATATTTTTAAAAAAATGAATTAATTATTTATCTTTGTATTGTACTATTGACACATCAATCATTATTTTTTCTATTAGCGCTATTTATCTGTGAGATTTATGGACTGAAGATCTAAAGGCCCTTGGTTCGACCCCGGGTTTCGGCAGCCAGGTGCAATGGCTTTAAGCAATTTCCCTGTGGCCAAATGTCTGTGTAATCCCTCAGTCGTCCACGTCTGTTCCATGGTAAAAGCCAAAAGTAAAATCTGTCAACTGGACAAAAAGTTGTAGAAGTGAAGACATTTTGCTTCCCATCCAGTTTTGGTCAGATTGCTGGTGGACACTGCCTTATATCTATGTGGAGGGAGGAGCTAACTACACTGAAGCTCAAAACACCTATTGTTTACAGTTTCTGTATGTAGGCTAGGTCTGCTGAACAACAATAAGTGTGCACTGTGCCTGAGTTGTACTTAACATATTCATTCAACTTTTAATGGGTGCTTCCACACCTATTAGCATCCTGACTACATCTATTGTTCTCTTTGTTTCCTTTGTTTGCTTTGGGTCTCAACGTGGAGTTAGAGATGAGGGTGAAATTATGTCCAAACCCCCGATTCCTGTTCAAGGAAGGATTGTCTTTTCTAACAAAAATTGCTTCTTTAACGCCCATCTCAAACCATTTCTTTTCTTTAGCTAAGAGCTGTACCTCACTGTCTTCAAAGGAGTGGTTAGTGGCTTTGAGATGGAGATGAACAGCAGACTGGAGTCCCGAGGAGCTCTCTCGACGGTGTTGATTTATTCTGTTACGGAGTCGTTTTAGTTTCTCCAGTCCAACTTAAGTGATGAAGCGGCTTGGATGAGAAGCGAAACGTCTTCACTCCTACAACTTTTTTATCCAGTGGACAGATTTTACTTTTGGCTTTTACCATGGATCAGACCTGGACAACTGAGGGACTGCAAAGACATATGGCCACAGGGAAATTGTTTAAAAGCATTGCACCTTGCTGCCGAAACCCGGGATCGAATCAGGGACCTTTAGATCTTCAGTCTAACGCTCTCCCAACTGAGCTATTTTGGCTCCGTTGCTGAGTTCACCATCCCCCAACCTGTCACCATAATGACTATATCGATTTATAGTTCAAAATCTGAAAGGTAGAACCATATTTTTGGGGGGGCAACCGTTTATCGGGTGTGCATTTTCTTTGCACTACTGGGAATTTTGGGTTGTTTTTTTTTATATATGATCAAATTTAAGCTGTAAAAGGTTGAATTAATAATTTCTATGAATCATGACAGAGGCAAACTGAGTACTACAGTTTTATTCTGCTGTTTCTTTATTGCAGCTCATGATTTTTTTTAACAATATTGCAAATTTAGAGCAGTAATTGTGGTTTGAATTTAGTCTTGGGTTATTTTGGCATAAATTGGATTCAACATTATCGGCAGGTAAGTAATAAAAATGAAAAAAAAAAAATCAAAAATTAAGAAAGAATTTTGACAAAAGAAGAAAAATATGAGTGAAGTTCAAATTTTTTCCTTTCATTCACTTATATATTTTTAAAAAAAAAAGAATTAATTATTTATCTTTGTATTGGCCTATTGACACATCAATCATTATTTTTTCTATTAGCGCTATTTATCTGTGAGATTTATGGACTGAAGATCTAAAGGCCCTTGGTTCGACCCCGGGTTTCGGCAGCCAGGTGCAATGGCTTTAAGCAATTTCCCTGTGGCCAAATGTCTGTGTAATCCCTCAGTCGTCCACGTCTGTTCCATGGTAAAAGCCAAAAGTAAAATCTGTCAACTGGACAAAAAGTTGTAGAAGTGAAGACATTTTGCTTCCCATCCAGTTTTGGTCAGATTGCTGGTGGACACTGCCTTATATCTATGTGGAGGGAGGAGCTAACTACACTGAAGCTCAAAACACCTATTGTTTACAGTTTCTGTATGTAGGCTAGGTCTGCTGAACAACAATAAGTGTGCACTGTGCCTGAGTTGTACTTAACATATTCATTCAACTCTTAATGGATGCTTCCACACCTATTAGCATCCTGACTGCATCTATTGTTCTCTTTGTTTCCTTTGTTTGCTTTGGGTCTCAACGTGGAGTTAGAGATCAGGGTGAAATTATGTCCAAGCCCCCGATTCCTGTTCAAGGAAGGATTGTCTTTTCTAACAAAAATTGCTTCTTTAAGGCCCATCTCAAACCATTTCTTTTCTTTAGCTAAGAGCTGTACCTCACTGTCTTCAAAGGAGTGGTTAGTGGCTTTGAGATGGAGATAAACAGCAGACTGGAGTCCCGAGGAGCTCTCTCGACGGTGTTGATTTATTCTGTTACAGAGTCGTTTTAGTTTCTCCAGTCCAACTGAACTGATAAAGCGGCTTGGATGAGAAGCGAAACGTCTTCACTCCTACAACTTTTTTATCCAGTGGACAGATTTTACTTTTGGCTTTTACCATGGATCAGACCTGGACAACTGAGGGACTGCACAGACATATGGCCACAGGGAAATTGTTTAAAAGCATTGCACCTTGCTGCCGAAACCCGGGATCGAACCAGGGACCTTTAGATCTTCAGTCTAACGCTCTCCCAACTGAGCTATTTCGGCTCAGTTGCTGAATTCACCATCCCCCAACCTGTCACCATAATGACTATATCGATTTATCGTTCAAAATCTGAAAGGTAGAACCATATTTTTTGAGGGGCAACCGTTTATCGGGTGTGCATTTTCTTTGCACTACTGGGAATTTTGGGTTGTTTTTTTTATATATGATCAAATTTAAGCTGTAAAAGGTTGAATTAATAACTTCTATGAATCATGACAGAGGCAAACTGAGTACTACAGTTTTATTCTGCTGTTTCTTTATTGCAGCTCATGATTTTTTTTAACAATATTGCAAATTTAGAGCAGTAATTGTGGTTTGAATTTAGTCTTGGGTTATTTTGGCATAAATTGGATTCAACATTATCGGCAGGTAAGTAATAAAAATGAAAAAAAAAATAATCAAAAATTAAGAAAGAATTTTGACAAAAGAAGAAAAATATGAGTGAAGTTCAAATTTTTTCCTTTCATTCACTTATATATTTAAAAAAAAATGAATTAATTATTTATCTTTGTATTGTACTATTGACACATCAATCATTATTTTTTCTATTAGCGCTATTTATCTGTGAGATTTATGGACTGAAGATCTAAAGGCCCTTGGTTCGACCCCGGGTTTCGGCAGCCAGGTGCAATGGCTTTAAGCAATTTCCCTGTGGCCAAATGTCTGTGTAATCCCTCAGTCGTCCACGTCTGTTCCATGGTAAAAGCCAAAAGTAAAATCTGTCAACTGGACAAAAAGTTGTAGAAGTGAAGACATTTTGCTTCCCATCCAGTTTTGGTCAGATTGCTGGTGGACACTGCCTTATATCTATGTGGAGGGAGGAGCTAACTACACTGAAGCTCAAAACACCTATTGTTTACAGTTTCTGTATGTAGGCTAGGTCTGCTGAACAACAATAAGTGTGCACTGTGCCTGAGTTGTACTTAACATATTCATTCAACTTTTAATGGGTGCTTCCACACCTATTAGCATCCTGACTACATCTATTGTTCTCTTTGTTTCCTTTGTTTGCTTTGGGTCTCAATGTGGAGTTAGAGATGAGGGTGAAATTATGTCCAAACCCCCGATTCCTGTTCAAGGAAGGATTGTCTTTTCTAACAAAAATTGCTTCTTTAACGCCCATCTCAAACCATTTCTTTTCTTTAGCTAAGAGCTGTACCTCACTGTCTTCAAAGGAGTGGTTAGTGGCTTTGAGATGGAGATAAACAGCAGACTGGAGTCCCGAGGAGCTCTTTCGACGGTGTTGATTTATTCTGTTACGGAGTCGTTTTAGTTTCTCCAGTCCAACTGAACTGATAAAGCGGCTTGGATGAGAAGCGAAACGTCTTCACTCCTACAACTTTTTTATTCAGTGGACAGATTTTACTTTTGGCTTTTACCATGGATCAGACCTGGACAACTGAGGGACTGCACAGATATATGGCCACAGGGAAATTGTTTAAAAGCATTGCACCTTGCTGCCGAAACCCGGGATCGAACCAGGGACCTTTAAATCTTCAGTCTAACGCTCTCCCAACTGAGCTATTTCGGCTCAGTTGCTGAGTTCACCATCCCCCAACCTGTCACCATAATGACTATATCGATTTATCGTTCAAAATCTGAATGGTAGAACCATATTTTTTGGGGGACAACCGTTTAGCGGGTGTGCATTTTCTTTGCACTACTGGGAATTTTGTTTTTTTTTTTTTTTTTTTATATATGATCAAATTTAAGCTGTAAAAGGTTGAATTAATAACTTCTATGAATCATGACAGAGGCAAACTGAGTACTACATTTTTATTCTGCTGTTTCTTTATTGCAGCTCATGATTTTTTTAACAATATTGCAAATTTAGAGCAGTAATTGTGGTTTGAATTTAGTCTTGGGTTATTTTGGCATAAATTGGATTCAACATTATCGGCAGGTAAGTAATAAAAATGAAAAAAAAATAAATCAAAAATTAAGAAAGAATTTTGACAAAAGAAGAAAAATATGAGTGAAGTTCAAATTTTTTCCTTTCATTCACTTATATATTTAAAAAAAATGAATTAATTATTTATCTTTGTATTGGCCTATTGACACATCAATCATTATTTTTTCTATTAGCGCTATTTATCTGTGAGATTTATGGACTGAAGATCTAAAGGCCCTTGGTTCGACCCCGGGTTTCGGCAGCCAGGTGCAATGGCTTTAAGCAATTTCCCTGTGGCCAAATGTCTGTGTAATCCCTCAGTCGTCCACGTCTGTTCCATGGTAAAAGCCAAAAGTAAAATCTGTCAACTGGACAAAAAGTTGTAGAAGTGAAGACATTTTGCTTCCCATCCAGTTTTGGTCAGATTGCTGGTGGACACTGCCTTATATCTATGTGGAGGGAGGAGCTAACTACACTGAAGCTCAAAACACCTATTGTTTACAGTTTCTGTATGTAGGCTAGGTCTGCTGAACAACAATAAGTGTGCACTGTGCCTGAGTTGTGCTTAACATATTCATTCAACTTTTAATGGGTGCTTCCACACCTATTAGCATCCTGACTACATCTATTGTTCTCTTTGTTTCCTTTGTTTGCTTTGGGTCTCAACATGGAGTTAGAGATCAGGGTGAAATTATGTCCAAGCCCCCGATTCCTGTTCAAGGAAGGATTGTCTTTTCTAACAAAAATTGCTTCTTTAAGGCCCATCTCAAACCATTTCTTTTCTTTAGCTAAGAGCTGTACCTCACTGTCTTCAAAGGAGTGGTTAGTGGCTTTGAGATGGAGATAAACAGCAGACTGGAGTCCCGAGGAGCTCTTTCGACGGTGTTGATTTATTCTGTTACGGAGTCGTTTTAGTTTCTCCAGTCCAACTGAACTGATAAAGCGGCTTGGATGAGAAGCGAAACGTCTTCACTCCTACAACTTTTTTATCCAGTGGACAGATTTTACTTTTGGCTTTTACCATGGATCAGACCTGGACAACTGAGGGACTGCACAGACATATGGCCACAGGGAAATTGTTTAAAAGCATTGCACCTTGCTGCCGAAACCCGGGATTGAACCAGGGACCTTCAGATCTTCAGTCTAACGCTCTCCCAACTGAGCTATTTCGGCTCAGTTGCTGAGCTCACCATCCCCCAACCTGTCACCATAATGACTATATCGATTTATCGTTCAAAATCTGAAAGGTAGAACCATATTTTTTGGGGGGCAACCGTTTATCGGGTGTGCATTTTCTTTGCACTACTGGGAATTTTGGGTTGTTTTTTTTTTATATATGATCAAATTTAAGCTGTAAAAGGTTGAATTAATAACTTCTATTAATCATGACAGAGGCAAACTGAGTACTACAGTTTTATTCTGCTGTTTCTTTATTGCAGCTCATGATTTTTTTTAACAATATTGCAAATTTAGAGCAGTAATTGTGGTTTGAATTTAGTCTTGGGTTATTTTGGCATAAATTGGATTGAACATTATCGGCAGGTAAGTAATAAAAATGAAAAAAAAATAAATCAAAAATTAAGAAAGAATTTTGACAAAAGAAGAAAAATATGAGTGAAGTTCAAATTTTTTCCTTTCATTCACTTATATATTTTAAAAAAAATGAATTAATTATTTATCTTTGTATTGGCCTATTGACACATCAATCATTATTTTTTCTATTAGCGCTATTTATCTGTGAGATTTATGGACTGAAGATCTAAAGGCCCTTGGTTCGACCCCGGGTTTCGGCAGCCAGGCGCAATGGCTTTAAGCTATTTCCCTGTGGCCAAATGTCTGTGTAATCCCTCAGTCGTCCACGTCTGTTCCATGGTAAAAGCCAAAAGTAAAATCTGTCAACTGGACAAAAAGTTGTAGAAGTGAAGACATTTTGCTTCCCATCCAGTTTTGGTCAGATTGCTGGTGGACACTGCCTTATATCTATGTGGAGGGAGGAGCTAACTACACTGAAGCTCAAAACACCTATTGTTTACAGTTTCTGTATGTAGGCTAGGTCTGCTGAACAACAATAAGTGTGCACTGTGCCTGAGTTGTACTTAACATATTCATTCAACTCTTAATGGGTGCTTCCACACCTATTAGCATCGTGACTACGTCTATTGTTCTCTTTGCTTTTTTCTCAAGGTGGAGTTAGAGATGAGGGTGAAATTATGTCCAAGCCCCTGATTCCTATTCAACTAAGGATTGTCTTTTCTAACAAAAATTGCTTCTTTAACGCCCATCTCAAACCATTTCTTTTCTTTAGCTAAGAGCTGTACCTCACTGTCTTCAAAGGAGTGGTTAGTGGCTTTGAGATGGAGATGAACAGCAGACTGGAGTCCCGAGGAGCTCTCTCGACGGTGTTGATTTATTCTGTTACGGAGTCGTTTTAGTTTCTCCAGTCCAACTTAAGTGATGAAGCGGCTTGGATGAGAAGCGAAACGTCTTCACTCCTACAACTTTTTTATCCAGTGGACAGATTTTACTTTTGGCTTTTACCATGGATCAGACCTGGACAACTGAGGGACTGCAAAGACATATGGCCACAGGGAAATTGTTTAAAAGCATTGCACCTTGCTGCCGAAACCCGGGATCGAATCAGGGACCTTTAGATCTTCAGTCTAACGCTCTCCCAACTGAGCTATTTTGGCTCCGTTGCTGAGTTCACCATCCCCCAACCTGTCACCATAATGACTATATCGATTTATAGTTCAAAATCTGAAAGGTAGAACCATATTTTTGGGGGGGCAACCGTTTATCGGGTGTGCATTTTCTTTGCACTACTGGGAATTTTGGGTTGTTTTTTTTATATATGATCAAATTTAAGCTGTAAAAGGTTGAATTAATAATTTCTATGAATCATGACAGAGGCAAACTGAGTACTACAGTTTTATTCTGCTGTTTCTTTATTGCAGCTCATGATTTTTTTAACAATATTGCAAATTTAGAGCAGTTTTTGTGGTTTGAATTTAGTCTTGGGTTATTTTGGCATAAATTGGATTCAACATTATCGGCAGGTAAGTAATAAAAATGAAAAAAAAAATCAAAAATTAAGAAAGAATTTTGATAAAAGAGGAAAAAAATGAGTGAAGTTCAAATTTTTTCCTATCATTCACTTATATATATATATATAAAAAAAATGAATTCATTATTTATCTTTGTATTATCCTATTGACACATCAATCATTATTTTTTCTATTAGCGCTATTTATCTGTGAGATTTATGGACTGAAGATCTAAAGGCCCTTGGTTCGACCCCGGGTTTCGGCAGCCAGGTGCAATGGCTTTAAGCAATTTCCCTGTGGCCAAATGTCTGTGTAATCCCTCAGTCGTCCAGGTCTGTTCCATGGTAAAAGCCAAAAGTAAAATCTGTCAACTGGACAAAAAGTTGTAGAAGTGAAGACATTTTGCTTCCCATCCAGTTTTGGTCAGATTGCTGGTGGACACTGCCTTATATCTATGTGGAGGGAGGAGCTAACTACACTGAAGCTCAAAACACCTATTGTTTACAGTTTCTGTATGTAGGCTAGGTCTGCTGAACAACAATAAGTGTGCACTGTGCCTGAGTTGTACTTAACATATTCATTCAACTTTTAATGGGTGCTTCCACACCTATTAGCATCCTGACTACATCTATTGTTCTCTTTGTTTCATTTGTTTGCTTTGGGTCTCAACGTGGAGTTAGAGATGAGGGTGAAATTATGTCCAAGCCCCCGATTCCTGTTCAACTAAGGATTGTCTTTTCTAACAAAAATTGCTTCTTTAACGCCCATCTCAAACCATTTCTTTTCTTTAGCTAAGAGCTGTACCTCACTGTCTTCAAAGGAGTGGTTAGTGGCTTTGAGATGGAGATAAACAGCAGACTGGAGTCCCGAGGAGCTCTCTCGACAGTGTTTATTTATTCTGTTATGGAGTCGTTTTAGGCTTTGAGACGGAGATGATTTGACAGATTTTTTTTTTGGCTTTTACCATGGACAACTGAGGGTTTGTTCAGACATATGGCCACAGGGAAATTGCTTACAAACATTGGACCTTGCTGCCGAAACCCGGGATCGAACCTGGGACCTTTTGCTTTTTCTAAGTTTCAAGGCATAAACGGTTGAATTAATAACTTCTATGACTCATTACAGATGTAAACTGAAGTACTACAGTGTTTCATTTTGCTGTTTATTTATTGCAGCTCATAAATAATTTTTAACAATATCGTAGTTTTAAAATTGTCTTTGTGTTTTAAATCTGCTCTTGAGTTTTTATGGCATCAACTGCTGTCAATATTATCGTCTATCATCAATATTGACTTCAGCAATATATCAAACTTCAGATTTTGTTATTGTGGCAGGGCTAGCCATCCCAACACCTGAGCAGGGTCATTTATGATATTTATACTTGTTATGGAGCCCACTAAATATATACTGTATATTTTGAGTACTTTTAACTGAGCTCTACGATCAGAGTCTTTCTCACTAAGTGCAAGTCAATACTGTTATTTGTAATTTAGATAACCATTTAAGCAGTAGAAATGTCTCTAGTTTTCCTCCTGTTCTTGTTAAGGACAACGCCTTGATTTCCGTAGAAGATTGAAGTTTGATACGGGCACATTCTGAACTTCCTGTTTTGTCTTATGAACAATCACTTTGGTTTCTTGCATGCTGTTTTGTCATCCTCAACCCCCACCTCCTCCGCTTTACCAATTCGTCCTCTCTTTCTTTCCTTCCTTCCTTCCCTCTTTCTTCTCTCATTCTCTGGCAGTCTGCTCTTCTCGTCCGCGCAGTCAGGCCTCCCCAGAACAAAGAGCCAACAGCTGTAGTGTCTGAGTCTACGGAGGAAGCAAAGTCACCTTGAGGGAACATCAGAGAGGGAGAGAGACAGAGATAAAGAGAGAGAAAGAGAGAGAGAAAGAGTGAGAGAGAGGGGGGGAGGAGAGAAAGTGAAGGAGAGAGAGAGGAAGAGAGAGACAGAGAGAGAAAGAGGGAGAGAGAGATTGAGAGCGAGAGAGCGAGGCATAATTTTGATGAAGACTTGTGTGAAAAAGCACCACTTACATAACATCACAATTGCATTACAATAGTACCAATATGGCTGCATGGAATTATCACAATCAGTTGGAATCACAATGTGACAATTATTCAAGTAATATGATTTTCTCTGCAAACAATAAACAATATGAAATTGAAACTAAATCCTACAATTAAGGCATAAATGGCAAATCTAATGCTTGTCAGGAAAAAAAAAGGTGTATAATTTTTCCAATCATTTCCAGTCATTTCGCTTTAAGCAATAGAACAAACTGTTTTGGACCTATGTAACACCCCTAGAAAGACATTAGTGGCAGCATTAACATTGCACAAGTAGCAAATTGCTTATAGATTTTATTACAAGATTCTTAGTGTTAAGTTCAAATGCAGGCTCTTTCCATCACTTTTCATTATTTATTTATGTTTGGAAACAACAAAACTAAAAAAAAATAACAGTGCAATAACGCTGTCCGAATATGCTTAAGATATGGATTTAAAAAAATTGGTATTAAAGATAAAATGGAGAGAGATTGCAAAGGTTACTATGTTGCTATGTAACTTTTCTGGTTAACCATTGGCTTGTCTGCATAGAGATGTCATTTCATTGCCTAGAATGTTCCACACACAGGCATTAAAGGTGAACTATGTAACTTTTTTGGTGGGAGGTACATCATAGATATACTACACTTGGTTAGTGGACTCGCCTCTCCACAGATCTGACCTGTGTCTCCATGGAGAGAGATACGTTTATTACAATATGGTGGAACAAGCCAGGCAGAGAAATAACATCTCCATGGAGACAAGGAGGTAGCAAACCCTCCACTAGAAAAGTTGCATAGTACCATTTTAAAATGATGTGTCTCTCCATAAAAGATGGATTAAAAATAAGACAAAAGGCACCACAAATGGTGCTGTAGGCCATCCCCCCTCCTGCAGCCAGAGGCAATCTTTAAAAACAATAGTGATTTATGACAAAGCATTTAATTACCTCTAATGTCTGGGCTTTTGTCCAATTCAAATGATTGATAGAAATAAAATAGTCCTGCTGCTGGATTATTTGGTCCACTGGCTTCTTGTCTCAATGATAAACATCTTTAAATACTGGATTCTTAGTTTAGAAGTTTTGGGGTTTAGAAGTTGGAGTCAATTCTTCTCTGTCCAAATCATTATAGACATTTGCTAACTTTTTACTTGAGTTTGGGAAAAATGGTCAAGCATTAAAGGTGCACTATGTAACCTTTCCACTTTTACCCATGGAGATGTTATTGCCTTGTCTAGAATGTTCCACAGTATGACACTGAACATGTAATCCAGGAAGATGCAACCCTGCTTGGAGTAAAAAGGCATGTTTTTAAGAGATTAAAAAAAAAAAAAAAAATGCTTAAAATGGGATTCATGGGATCTGATTCTTTTAGATCAGTTCATGTCAAAGATTTTATATTTTTTTACATGACAGAAGCCAATGTGAGAGCTACAAGCTAATCACAGAAAGAAATGACCAAGGTTCAGATTTGTTTAAAAATGATTCAAACTGAGAGTGAGAGTGTTGATCTTTGGGATTATGCATAATCTTAATAAAACACTTCACTACAATAATATTATTAAAACATAACTGTTAATATGATGTCAAATATGTTTTGCACAAAGCTCTCACTCGTGTAAAATGTATAAAAATTATAAATAAAAAGATTGGGCTCTTTTCTAAACTGAGATCCGGTTCAAAAGAGTTCACGAGCGTCACATCACTAATAAAAGTTAGTAGTGCACCTTTGACACCAGAAAATCTGAATTTTACAAACTGAAAATATTTAAATTTTATAAAATGTGTACCTTACACTTTATGTGGCCTACTGCAGCCTTTTTTGTAAACAATGCCGCCATCTTGTGTACGCTTCGTTAAAATCCTGGTTAAAAAACGTGTCTACCAAAACGAAGGTCCATCGTCATGTTTTTGGCCTGAGAAGGTAAGAAAACTACGAATGTCATTTCAAAAACTTAATACACGTACATATTAATGCAAGCTAACTCTACAATAACGCACTTTAATGCTTTCAAATTGAGTTATTTCCGAAAGCTCTCTCGTTTATATATCCTAACAGGCGGAGGGATATGTGTGTACGTATATGTAATTTTTAAAAGTTCTGTGTTACAAACGGATACATATGGTTTATTTAAGTAACAGTCTTAATTATGAGTATAAACAATGATAAATACTTAACCGTCCTGTGTTTTTTACGGTAAAACCAACATTTAAAAAATGTCAAGAAACTATGGTGTTCATCCGCGCCGAAATAGCTCAGTTGGGAGAGCGTTAGACTGAAGATCTAAAGGTCCCTGGTTCGATCCCGGGTTTCGGCAGCGAGGTGCAATGCTTTTTTTCTGTGTATTTCTAAAAAACAGTTGCTTTTTGCAGGGTTTCACATGACATTACAACATTCTATAGTCAAATAATATTTAATACACATAGGAGCAGCTAAAATTAATGTTGTTCTAATACTGTATTTTGTTTGCATATAGAGAGTTCATGGCTCTAGTCACTGTTAGAAATGATCACGTTTAACATTTGGATATTTCATGGCAAATAAATAGTACAGTGTAATCAATAGGAAAAACTGGGGGAATGGCATTATCACATTCTATAATCTGCAAACCACCAATTTCTGTGTCTATATATTTTTGTCATAAGACGGCCTACATTGGGACACAAAATTAAAATATTGAAAACAACCAAACTGCTCAAATGTAGCATAATGGTTAATTTATTTATTTTTACCAATATAGGCCTATATCTTCTAAAGATTCTCACAGCAAATTTAATGGTATAAAATAATACAACTGGTGCCACAATATTAATATCCTTGTGCGAGTACAAATAAATAAAATAAAAAAATAAAAAAATAGATACATACCGGTAAATAAACAAATAAATAATACAAAATAATAAATAAAACCAAACCAAACCAACATTTTGAAAAATTGGCAAAAAGTCTTTTTCTTTTTTTTTTTTCTTTTTTCTACAGATATTAGCCATGACAGTTATGCAGTGTATAGTGGATTTTTTTAGATTATATTTTAATAGGAGTAAAGTACATTTGGCTTTTGGAAAAATTACAATACAAGAGTAAACTACAAGCTTCCAATGACTTTTTTGAACAGAATATAGAGAATTTGGTGTGTTAATGTCCCACCAGGGGGCAATGTTTGTTCACATTTGTAGCCTGGCTGAAAACAACCTAAACGTTGTAAAATAAGAGCTTAATGCTACATATAATTGAAAGGGATCGGGTCAGGGCAAAGTCGTTTATAATTGACTAAATTTGCTACTTGTCAAACATGCCTAAAATATGCCATTTAAAGATCAACCAGGACATGTCAAAGTAGGCTGTTTTAACAAGAAATAGCCAAAAAAAAAAAAAAATCAACTTTGATCAAATGTTGTATATTTCAAGTGTCTGCCTTATTCAGAATTGATTTCAAACTGGTAAATTGCTAGCGTGTGAGAACTACTCTTAACTTTATTTTTACTCTATTTGCCTGAGGGAGCGAGGCTGAACCTGCTGAACTCTGAACACGATATCTGATGTATTTATTGTTTTGGCTGCTTGTGCGGCAGTTTTTTTAGAAAGCTTCTGCGTAAACCTATAAATGCTAGATGGATATGTTAATGTCATACCATGGAATATTCCAAACAACGCAATAATATCTCCATGGAGAAGTAGGTAGCGGACCCTCCACCAGAAAAGATGGGCAGTGCACCTTTAACTTATGAATAATTTAATGTATTTTATGGGTAGATTGAGGTGCCATGTCAAAAAAAGCAACAATATAAAATAATTTAAACTCATCTTAATATAAAGTATTGTTAAAAATCACTATCTACATGAATCTCTTTGGTATAGTTGGTTTGTATATTTTGCTCAAACCGCGGCAGCTCAAATCTCTCAAACATTGAACGAGAAGTTGATATAGTAACAAATGTGACAAACTTAACTGTGTGAGTAAATTCTCATCCATGTTTTTTTAGCCTCATCCTTGGAAAGTAAAAACAGGAGCAGCCTTCTCACATGACTCAGACGACGTGTCCAAACAGGTGTGGAATTACTCAAAATCTTTCACATAATCACATAATGCATTATTTGAAATTCTAAACTGAACCACCTTAGTCTTCATGCATGCATATGAATGAAAAATATATTTAGTCTTTAAAAGTGCACTATGTAACTTTTTCTGGTGGGGAATCATGCCACCTGCTTGTCTCCATGGAGATGTAATTGTTTCAGTGTTGCGTTAAACCTATCTAGCTTGGATTTATTGGATTACATGCATTTTGTGACTAAAAATACCTTTAAAAATATAAAGTCTGACAGTTTATGGGCTCGCCTCTCCATAGATCTAACCTGTAAATCAGCCTAGTAAATCACCTGCCTGTTTTTTAGGGTTTGTTTTTTTTTTGGAGGAAGAGATAGAAGTTTATGCCATACTGCGAAACATTCCAGGCCAACCAATAACATTCCCATGGAGACAAATAGGCGATACATGAAAAGTGTCACAATGGAGCTTTAAGTGCCTTCTTTAAAAAAACACAACACTGCTGGCGTCCTGAAGTGTTTTAATCTGTTTTAATCTGTCTGTGTTAGTTAGCTGCACACACAGGGAGGGGACTTTTGAAAACACAGAGGAGCTTTGTGGATTTACCCCTGGATGACCTCCAGGTCTCAGCGGGGAGACAGATTAAATATTGAGGATTACTTAAACATATATATAAATAAATAAAACACGCTTTAAAGCTTTGAACTTTCATTTTCATAATATGGGAGCTGTAAATATGACTTCTTTAATATATAGTTAAAGGTGCACTATACAATATGTGGCCTTTCTGATGGAGGGTACGCCAACAGCAGTGGTGGAAGGTGACAAAGTAAAAGTAGTAAAATACTGTATGTGTATTTTAGTGGATACTTTTTTACTTTTGCTTTGCTACATTTGAGAGCAGGTATCTATACTTTCTACTTCATCATATTTTTGAACTGGACTAAAAAGTAAAAGTGTTTTTTATTATTGTTTGAGACCAGCTGAAAAGGCTGATGGTTTATTTTTTAACACGTTCATAGTTGGACCAAAAAAACAAAACAAAATACAAATAAAAACAGCTAGGGGGAAAAAATGAATACAATTGTTTATGTTGGTCAAAATTCAGCACAAATCTTTATCAAAGTTGCTTCAAAAATCATCAAAATTTCTTTTACTTTTTGCTTTTTATGTATATTTTTAAATAAGTACTTTAATACTCTTACTTTTTTCATGTGATACTTTTACTTGAGTATTTGTTGAGTATTTCTTTTGTTATTTGTACTTTATACTTCTTCCATCACTGGCCAACAATTGCTGCTTTTCTCCATGGGAATTCTATTGATTTGCTTGAATTCTTCCACAGTATGGCTTTAAACGTTGCTTTCTCTATGGAGACATCCAGGTGACACCAGAGGGCCACATTATAAGTCAGATCTGTGGTCAGGCAATCGCACTGAGAGGTACTTTAGAGCAATTAAATGTGTAAATGTGTAAATACATAGAAACGTTAACTGCCGTACTTGAAGAACATCCCAGACAAGCACATTAACATCTCCATGGAGAAAAAGAGGCAGCAGACCTTCTACCAGAAAAGTTACATAATGCATCTTTAAATATTCTGAAACAGTCATCAGATTTCAATTTGAGACACGTTTATGATTTTGCAATTCAAACACGGCTCACTCTTAAATAAGGGATTCCCCAGTTCTGCTCTAATCACCCTAAAGTCACTGTCAACTCCAAAAATGTGGCTTCAAGTTCACGCACGTGTACAGTGTTTTGACTTTTTTCTAGAGATAGTCTGATATATCGCTTGGCCAATATATGGGGCTGATATTTGGACTTTTTAGCGTGTTTGCCTTAAAGTATATCGCTTTTAAATCTCCAGCAGACTTGGAACGGTGCATATTTAAACCTTAAAAATACACGTTCTGGGTCTTGTATTGCTGTCGAAATTGAGTCTATCTTTTGGTGAAACTCCTTCTGGCTCTGAGCGGCTCATTGCAGACTCACAGAGGACCTTGGCAGCGTTCACGACCAATATAAAGCCTTCACAAAGGTTTTACGAGTTGATGATTCATCGTTTGAACAAATCCAGTTTGACTCACTTAATGCCTGGGTTTGTGCTGTCAGCAGATTTGAGTCATTTACCGTAGTTTGGTTTGGGTAGGAATCGTTTACATAATTCAAAGTGAACACTCAGCATTACCAAAGGACCCTGCACTTTAACATATAGGGTACAGATATGGCATGTTTACACCACACCCTCATTAAGAAGAAATAAAATCAAGAATACATTGTTCCATAATAGTTGAAATCCACGATAACACATCTTGAAGCTACAGAGAAATATCGCGATAAATGATAATATTGAAACTACATTATGCCACTGATTAAGATGTAATTAATGCAAGATAATCCCAGTGAACTGTTTCTAAATAGATTGTTTCAGTAAAAGACATGAGCTGCAACAAATAAACACCAGAATGTACCAATAATTAGCCATAAAAGGGGCTTATTCACACATCCACAGCTCAAATCTTATCACATTACATAAAAAATCCCCCAAATCTCCACACTTTTGCAAAGAAAAAGTACTCAAGATAAATACTGAGCCCCAAAATATATTGTCCCATCTTTGATATATTGAACGATGATAGTGGACTATGTGACTTCATTTGCATTCAGTTTGTCAAATGAAGCTCATCGAGGCTAGCAGGTATAGCAGCGAATTTGGAGTCGAGTTCCATATTTGGAATTCTGACAGTGAGTATCATAGCAACCAAAGAGCCAATCAGGAAAGAGGCTGTTGAAGGCAAAAGCATTTGACGTCCGCACCACTGGTTTAGCAGGAGGCGGTTACTCCAGGCGGACTTACTGTGCCAGGCCTAATTGAAATACAAAAACAGAAATAAAAATAGATCAGATATTGTAAATCACTAAACATCTTAATGACCATGGGCTCACATGACAGCAAGAACCAATACCAGTATGTACATTTATTATTTTATTAAGTATTTTCAGTTTCACAAATTTATCCATTTCCAAAACAATGCTTTGCCCATCAAGACTATTCATTTTGAAGCCAGCCCATTATCACAAGAGTTTTTTCTAATACAGATATTTAGCTAACAGTCCAAATATGATTATTTCATGACTAAATTGAGTTTTAATCCATGTTATAATGTTGTTACCTCCTCAAAAACAGACCTAGAGTTGTGTTTTGTTTCATTCACACATGTTTGAGTAACTCTTTAATATGAGTCTGTCTACATCTCCAAACTTCAAAATGCTCTGTTCCACCTTGTGATGTCATAAGTAATGATATTGTTTCAGTTCAGTGCGGCAGGATCTTATGTTTAAGCTCATATCAGCTCTTTAACACAAGTCTCTGTTTCTCTGAGCAGACACTGGGCCTGTTTCCTGTATTTATTCAAACTTCCACCACAGTTTCCTCTTAGCACTGCACCAGTAGCAGTAGTAGCAGTAGCAGTAGTAGCAGTAGTAGCAGCAGCAGTAGTAGTAGTAGCAGTAGCAGTAGTAGCAGTAGCAGTAGTAGTAGTAGCAGTAGCAATAGCAGTAGCGGTAGTAGTAGTAGCAGTAGTAGCAGTAGCAGTAGTAGTAGTAGTAATAGCAGTAGCAATAGCAGTAGCAGTAGTAGTAGCAGTAGTAGTAGTAGCAGTAGCAGTAGCAATAGCAGTAGCAGTAGTAGTAGTAGCAGTAGTAGCAATAGCAGTAGCAGTAGTAGTAGTAGCAGTAGTAGCAGTAGCAGTAGTAGTAGTAGTAGTAGCAGCAGTAGTAGTAGTAGCAGTAGCAGTAGCAGTAGTAGCAGTAGCAGTTGCAGTAGTAGTAGCAGTAGCAGTAGCAGTAGTAGCAGTAGCAGTAGCAGCAGTAGCAGTAGCAGTAGCAGTAGTAGCAATAGCAGTAGCAGTAGTAGCAATAGTAGTAGTAGTAGCAGTAGTAGCAGTAGCAGTAGTAGTAGCAGTAGCAGTAGTAGTAGCAGTAGTAGTAAGCAGTAGCAGTAGTAGCAGTAGTAGCAGTAGCAGTAGCAGTAGCAGTAGTAGTAGCAGTAGTAGTAGCAGTAGCAGTAGTAGCAGTAGTAGCAGTAGTAGTAGTAGTAGCAGTAGCAGTAGTAGCAGTAGTAGCAGTACCAGTAGTAGTAGCAGTAGCAGTAGTAGCAGTAGCAGTAGTAGTAGCAGTAGCAGTAGTAGTAGCAGTAGTAGCAGCAGTAGTAGTAGTAGTAGCAGTAGCAGTAGTAGCAATAGCAGTAGTAGCAGTAGTAGTAGCAGTAGTAGTATTAGCAGTAGTAGCAGTAGCAGTAGTATTGAAATTTATAAAGTTAAAGATGCACTGTTTAACCTTTGTCCTGCAATTTCCTCCTGTTTTCACCATGGACATGTTATTGCTTTCAGTTCAAATACAAAAAAACACAGAGGCATGTACTGCGTTGTGTCAGTATTTACCAGAACAACATGCAAATCAAAGTGAATGTGTTGCCAAATAAAACACGTTTTTCCTTTCTAGTCTGAGCCAAAGACAATTCTCCAGCAGTAAGTCTGTGTCGACAACCTGCATGGACCAGCAGCCAACAGGAGCAGCCCACACTCAAGCTTCATGGTTTCAGCCCGTTTCTGCAGGTATGTATGTTTCAACATCCCATCACACGGATCACAAAGTATTTGACGAATCATTTTTACACTATTAATGCAGTGGTGTAATTGTGCTGCTACTTCAACTTGAGCAAACATGTTGACAGTTTTGCAGCTCAAATATGTCTCACTGGTCGTAAAGAAGGGACCCGTTAATCCTACATAATCTCCAAACGTTTAGCGCTAAAGTTTCAGCAATAATTATGTACAAAAGTGTGGTTTCAGCTGTCAGACGTGTGAAACGCGGTGAAATCCCTTTACTCACTTTTGAACAAACACATACATTATCTGATGGCAAATATTAACAATAACACTTTTTTTTTAACAGTAATTTTAGTTTTCTACTGGGTCATCTTGACTATAGACAGTAGTGGGATTACACTTTAAACCAGATGCCCTTCCTGACACTATATTCATCCAGACCTTGGCACAAAATCGAAAAAAAATAAAGTTTGAATGTTAAATGTTTTGCTCCATATTTTGAAAAGCACAACAATGCGTTATTGATATACCGACTTACAAAAACTACAGTAACTAGTCTATGTTTTGAATTAAAAGTACTCAAAATGGCGCCCGTAAACATGAAACTGAAACCTATGAATTTGTTTTGGGAACACTTTGTACTGCGCCCATTTAAACTGTATTTGTTTGCCAGTGGAAGCCTATTTACTCTTTCTAACCTTACTGCATCTATTCTGAAACTTAGATATGGGTTTAGTAGCAGAAGTGTATGTACTCTATTGGAAGATACATAAGTTAAATCCAATAATCTCACATATACAGTATCACCACATTTCAAAATAGATTACCGCAAAGGATAGGGCACGCTGTACTTTCGCTACTGGAAACCCCGCTCACTCTGCCTAAACCCTACTGCGTCTCGGAAATGGGTTTAGTACCAGGAGTCAATGTAACTCAATTAGAAGAAGATTAGACAGAAGTTATAACCAGTGATCTCACATGCACAATATTATAAAAACAGCATTTCAAATAGATTACCGAAAAGGGAACGCAGACAGGCACAGTATGTTAACTAGGCAGAACTGATCCAGCCTGAGCTACTGTATAAAATAACAGTGGGGCTAAAACATTTGTCGGCTTGTGTCCAGCCTCGGGTCTAACGTCCTGCCCATGTCTGGCGTGTGTAATCAGATCTGAGCGTGCGACACATACCTCTGCACTAAAGACCCCCCACAGGACCTGCAGTACTCAGTGTATACGGGTATAAGGAGAGGTCGCATTGGGCAGCCAGCAGAGGTGGATGAAGTACTCAATGATGTTACTTAAGTAAAAGTACAGATACAGAGGTAAAAAGTTAGTCAAGTAAAAGTAAAAGTATCACATGAAAAAATCTACATAAGTAAAAGTATTTTAGTGCCTGTTTAAAAATGTAGTTTAAGAGTAAAGAGTAAAAGTCTTGTTAATTTGTTCAAGTGTTACAACAAACATGGTAAAAATAATCCCTCAAATCATATGAAAAGTGCTTTTTACTTTCCAGATGTTCAAAATATAGTGGAGTAGAAAGTACAGATACCTGCTGTCAAATATAGTGAAGTAAAAGTAAAAAGTACCCACTGTAAAATGGAGTTAAGTAAAGAACACATACCTAAAAATTGTACTTAAGGTCAGTACTTTATTACTTTTACTTCGTTTCCTTCCAAGAAAGTGTATTTATAGCCTGTTAAAAGAGTGCTGGCATGAGAGGAGACTGAAGTGTGTATAGTTTACTTTTGCAGCGATCACAAGTCAGTTTATCAGTTTGTTCGTGCATTAGCAGGGACTGAAGGGCGCCCTGTGGAGTGGACTGGAAACACAAAATAGCTGAATCACTTTTAAATTGAAAATAGTTTTACTTTTGAAAGGGCACTTTTCTGGTTGTTGTGAGGTGGTGGTTTCTGGTTTGGAGACTGAGGTGCTAAACCTAGACTGTATCTCTAAATGGACAGACCTAACCTGCTAGCTGCTGCGTTCCAGATAGGAAGTGATCGTGGGCCCACTTCCAGGTCCATCGACTCTGGCTCCATTTCACTTTACATTAGAAAACTGTAGCCCCACTCTCTGTAACTGCTGTTGTTGAGCTTGTCATTTTGGTCTGTATCTTGGTTTGTATTAACACACTCTACATGATCCTGGTGTTTTTATTTCACTATTATGTCCATAACTCAAGATATGAACATTAATAACAGACAAACCAAGGTCGCTCCTGCTAGCGCTAACAACAGGTTTGACTGACAGTGTTGCTAAGCTCCTGCTCTCTGCTAAACCAGCGGTGCGGGCGGGAAGTGGCGTTACCTTCAACAGCTTCGCTCCAGATTGACTCTTTGGTTGCTATGATACTTGAACTCTGCTCCAATTTGGCTTCTATACCCGCTAGCCTCGATGAGCTTCATTTGACTGCATTTGAACACTATGGATGACGTCACACTCCCTTAGTTCACTTCCTTATACAGTTTATGGTGCTAACCAATCAGGCAGTCGTGATGTCTTTGTACGTAAGATTTTACATAAACACATTTCAGTTGTAACAATGAACTGTGATAAAACATGACAATGAACGACTAAATATGGGATATTTTAAGAAGCACATGCTTAAATATATTTTTACGTTGCTCTGAAATCTGTAGGTTCTCAGACGGCTCTGTATCTCCTCACTCAATATAATTTATGGATTAAGATTAAGGCGCAATGTACTGCACCTGTAAGAAAATGTTTCTAGGCCTGCCACATATTTTAAAGTATGATAGATAGCAAGTAAATATTGCTGATAAACGAAAATATTGAAATTAAACCACAAAGCAGAATTATTCACAAAAAAGTATTCTAAATATGAACTGCAATAAAGAACAGAATCCAACACCTAAGTACTTAGTTTGTATTTATAATGAGTCATAGAAGTACATAATTCAAACCTTGACAGCTTAAATCTCATCATAGTACAGTGGTTCTTAACCTTGTTGGAGGTACTGAACCCCACCAGTTTCATATGCACATTCACCGAACCCTTCTTTATTGAAAAATAAAATATTATTTTTTTCAAATTCAAGACATATGTATGTTTTACTGGTGCACAAAATGAACTGTGCATTAACATCACTGTGTTCAAAGAATAAAACCAGTTCAATGCATGAACTCACAACAAATTACATACATACCTTTTTACAAAGACTTGGCCTTTTTTAATACTACCACACTGAAATTATTTAAATTTTTAACCTTATGTATCCCAATAATGAACTTATTGTATTTATGCTATTTATTATTTTTAACATTTTAACACACACCCATCACCTAATTTCCATCAGGCTAGAATAATAATGAATATTTACTGCAAATCAGTGTAACTTCTGCTGATGCCTTTGAGAGGCCAGTTCAGAAACGCATGGCTTCACCTTGGCCACTCTCATGTCATTTTCACAGCAAAGTCTGTTCTTTTTCTTCGTTTTTATGTCATTTTATGTTTTTATGCCGTTCGAACGGCTCATTTAAGTCGGGCGGGTACTTCGATAGGCACATCAAAGAGAGCATTTGTCGAATTGGGACACGGCCAGCATCTGGAGACGCTCACAGTCCACGAATCATATGAGTTGGGTGTGTGTCTTGACCTCCGCCGAACCCCTGAGACTGACTCACCAAACCCCTAGGGTTCGATCGAACCCACGTTAAGAACCACTGTCATAGTACTTAAAAATAACCAAAACGTCCCCACTAGTGCAGATAAAAAGTCCACACAATAAATACTGACCCCCAAAATGACAGTTCCATCTATCATGTATTGATCGATAAGTGGATATTGTATTTATCATGACAGGATTAAACGGCCCTCCCCTCAGTGTGGCGGAGGCCTGTGTCCGGAGCATTGGGCAATGCAGACTCATCCTTAGATCCACCTATAGTTTGTCAGAACCAGTGACACTCATCACTTAAACATACACAGAGCTGCACACGTTTACATGTCCACAGTAAACATGAAAAAAGTCCAGTCAGACTTCTCAGTCACACAATTATGAACATTATCAGCCTTAGCTCTTCTTGTAAACACAGTGATTCCTGCTCACCTTATACTTGAATATAGCCCATGTACAATAATGATCATTTGACAGGTCCATCACCTTGTCCAGACAGCGAGGAAGAGGAGAACATCTTACTCTGCACTTTAAAATACTTGTTTATTCTGCAGACTCTGATTGAGAGCACAGTATGTAACCACAGCCTAATAAATGGTTGGGTGCTTCCTGTAATGCTTCTGTCATAAGTCACGCCGGGTCATGTGGAGCAGTGGTTCCCAAAGTGAGGGTCATGAGGCACTGAGCTCCGGGTCGCTAGAAGACTTACAACACATATGTTTCACAATATTTATTATACTTTCTAAGTGATAACTATGGATTTTAGAGCAACAAAAACACTATGAACTAGTATTTAAAGGTGCACTATGCAACTTTTCTACCACCTGCTTATCTCCATCAATGTTATTAAACAAATCTAGCTCCATGGAGACAAGTAGATGTTGCAAGTCACAGGTCAGATCAGTGGAGAGACAACCCCACTCATAGTAAGTGCGTGTTTTTCACAGTATTTTTGAGCTGTGAAAATACTTGGAATTCAATAAATGCTGTAGATATGTTCATGGGAGATACTAGCAAAAGGAACAACATTGCCATGGAGACAAGCGCTCTACTAGAAAAGTTACGTAGTGCTGCTTTAAATGTTTTCAACCTCATCCTGCAGTGGGATCCTGGGTCGATTACATGGTTATTTTGGGAGTTTAGGCCTGATAATTTGACAGATCCCGTTCAAAAAATGCATTTGTGAATCTGTGCATGTAATGTTGATTCGTTGGACATAAATATTCTATAATCAGCTGATCTTAGACTGACTTGGGTGGTGACTTGAGCTCCTTGCCGAGGTGTCAGGTTCTGCGTCTGTCCTGTCAGCAGATATAGGCTCTCTAAACAGCAGGTGAATAAACATAAGATTATATGCTCCGGGTTATGTGTTTGGACAGGGGTGAAATGTCGTGGATGAGCGAACCAGCCCTGTGTTTACATAAACCGCACTCACCACAGGCTCATGCTAATGCTAACGCTAACACTGCTGATGAGGCGAAGGGGAGGAGTGCTGATGTCACTGTCTCTGTTTGTTCAAGTCCAGGGTTAATGTCAAAGGTGTGAGCCAAGCAGTTTATTTAGTGATGTGTTTAACCTTAAAGGGGGTCAAACGAGAGAAAAAACAAAGCACAAGTTACATAACCAGAAACAACAGGCTAAACATTCACACTGACAAAGTACTGTAAAGCTGCAAAACTAATTCATGATGCCTTGTCTGCATGGACTTAAGATATATTTTATTTATCCCTTGTGAGAGAAGTTAATTTCTCTGCATTTGACCCTCTTCGGCTTTGAGCAACCAGAAATACACAGAATGCACAGAATTCATGAGAAATATATATAAAAAGGAATACATTTTTAAACAAATACTCAAATACTTTTACTTAAGTAGATTTTTCGTGTCATACTTTCACTTTTATTTGAGTATTTTTTTGAGGTGAAAAACTGAACACTGACGCTGAATAATGCAGGATTACTCAAACATGCAAAAATGACTCAGACTGCAACTTTGTGTTAGCTTATGGTGTGGGAAGATAATTAAAGCATGGTTCAACACGCAAAAAAGACAATTTTGCTTTTTTTGCCTACTTTAAGGTAATGCTAAAACAATGAGGAAGGCAGATTAATAATGAAATCCACAATTGCAATTACTGTCTTTTTGATTTCATAGTTAAAGTTATAAAAAAGTAGGTCACCATAGAACAGAAATGATTACTCTCCCCATCACACATTGTAAACACTGTGTTAGTCAGATATTCAATTTAACTTGCACTTGTCAATGTATATTTGCAGTTTCTTTTCCTTGAGTAACTTTTTGCCTGTGTATCTGTACTTTTACTTAAGTAACAAAATTGAGTACTTCATCCACCACTGGTACAGGGGAAACCAGAGGGCCAGAGGAAATCCACCCAAACACAGGAAGAACATGCAAACTCTCAGACGACATGGGAGCTGAAGCCGAAACCTTCTGTCTGTGGACCACCCTGCAGCTGTATTGCATTGCCAGGAATGTTCCACAGTATGGCATTGAAGTTGGGGAAAGAATGCATTTTTACTGTTCTTATGGGCTCGGTTTCATTTGACCTTTAACTTGGCCCGATGGTGTCATTTCCATGTTGACAGAGCCGACCGTAAATCGACTCTAATAGAGCCAACCTGCCAAAGAAAAATGAAAAATAAAACTGTGAACATGCTATTTTTACTGTAGTTTAGACTTGCCTGTCATTTTTCCACATGTTCAGTACTGTAGCTCTGGTTCCCATAAACCATAAACTATATATATAACTGGGCATAACTAACCTGCTAGCTGCGACGTTCCAAATAGGAAGTGAACATGGGCACGCTTCTGGCTCCAATGACACTGGCTCCAATTCACTTTGTATTGAAAAACTGTGGCCTCTCTCTCTCTGTAACTGCTGCTGTCAGGCTCATCATTTTGGTCTTAAAATATTTGTATTAATCTGTGCTGTATTAATCTACACGATCCTGGTGTGGCGACGTCGCACTTCCTTAGTCCACTTCTTTATACAGTCTATATTCCCAACCCTAAGTTTTGTGTTGTACTCCACATTTTAGTATGTTGTCAGTTATAGTGTATTATATTGTCTTATTTGAAGGATACTGATACTTTGACCTTGGCCCAGTTGTTTTGCATTTGTTTCACTGTGCCTTGTTTGGACCTCTTTGAAATCAGTCTAATTATGTGACTTTAGGGCCCTCACGTTTCACATGTGTTTGGACTGCGCCCTGTCCCACTTTATTCTCTCTGGCCTCAGGTTTGTACAGTAACTAGACCATGATGAATGTCTTTGTTTTGCACATATATGGGGTTGGGCAAGTGGTGAAAGAATTACTAAGAGAAAATGTAGTAGATTGAAGTATAACTTATAAGTATAAGTTCAAATTATCACTTGATTCAATGGAAACGTTTTTTGTAACTGTGGCTTTATAAACTGCCATTATCTTGGGCATAACATGATACTATTTTATACCTGGATAGACAGACATATTTTCAAACATTCAAAGAAATATATTGTCACGTAAACAGTGAAATCATAGTTTAAATGCCCCTTTTGCACTATTTTCTGATCTTTTCTGTTGTTACAAACCTTGCATATTTAGACTGAGTTCTTCTCTCAAACTGAAAACGCTCTGTTCCACCTTGTGATGTCATCATGTGGTAACACAGGAAGTGCTCGACTGTGTTTTTAAACTCCATACACCTTCATTTGGGTAATTTCAGCCCTGGAATCACCAATCTTTACTGAACAAAACGTAAAAGGAGCCATTAACTTGAAAACTACCACTTCATGACATCACAAGGTGGAACAGAGCATTTTGAACTTTTGAGATGTAGACAAACTAATAATAAAGGGTTACTCAAATGTGTCAGTGAAACAAAACACAACTCCAGGTATGTTTTTGAGGCGCTAACAACATTATAACATGGCTTAAAGCTCACAAGAGTCAATTTTGCGTAATATAGGACCTTTTACTACTAATAATTTCCTGTAGATGTGTCTCGTGGTAAGTTTAGAATGGTTTGGTCTGGCCACATTTCGGAGGCTCTGGGGCTGTGCTGGGTGGTGCTGGGTGGTGTTGTGTTACAGAGTTGGTGCCTACGTGTGATACAGAAGGTGAGAGATGAATAAGTGAAGAAGTCGTGGCCCTGAGCAGCTGAAACTGTGATGGAGCAGAGTCATGTGACCACGTGGTGTAACATAAAGGACAGATCCTATTCTAGTGAACACCTTTGTCATGGGAAAAACATGTGAACACGCTGGTACACTCTGATACCGTCAGAGACAATATAATTACAGTCTTAAAGGTGTAAGGTTGTGCAGTTCATTGAATTTTAAACGAGATCGAGATTCAGTTGTTTCTAATTGTCACTGATCAGCTTTTTTTTAAGTGAGTCCACAGCCAATCCTCAGTCAGTAAAAACATGTGGTTTGGAGCAGAGATTAGACTTTGGAGGAAGACATTTGACTTTTTGTTTTAAATGTCAAATTTTAAAGTTGGATTATGTTCACTTTGTTAGGCGTGTTCTATCAAAATGACGACTGGATTCGATCAGTTCAAATCTCAAAAGTTTATTTCCCTGACAGTTACAATCTAATACAGGACCCGGGGTCAAAATGATCTATCCCTCGTATGTACAGCAGGCGGTCTGTCTGCCTTTCCCTGGCCCCAAAGTAATAAAAATGTAACATGCAACATGAATATGCAAGTATTATGTTGAGTAGGTTGATGCCTTGGTTCCTCCTTCTGGCCTCGTTCACCTCTCCGGGCTGCACCGGTCTGTTTTTCGGCCTTGAGTCTCATCCGGCCGCCTTATCTCTGTAAAGGAGTTTCTGCAAAGCCCCAACTGTCTCCCATAATTCATATCACACAATGTTGCCTTTAAAGAGAGAGAGAGTTATAATGAGTGAATAGTTAGTGCTTCTTAAACAACCTTCAAAAGGATACAGCATTCAAAGAATATATGAATTCAGTATAAAAATTGTGTTTACATCACAATATTCAAAGGATATATGAATTATTATGTTTTGATATGATATATGAATTATATAATGCATCTAAGCTTTATTCAAACTAATATGCATTCAATATTTTGATATATGTATATGTGATGCAACTAAGAAACTTTATTACTTAGCATAGCCTTCAACTTTTTGATTTGTTTTTGATAAAAATAACAAAATGTGACAGTAAATGTGTAAAATAAATTAAAAAAATAATTAATAAATAAAAAAATAAAGCAAATGTGACTGATTAATATGAGGAAAAGAATGGTAATATTTTTGTGAATTTTATTTTATTTATTTATTTTTTATATTTTTGTAATTTTGTCTGTGTAACTTTACTGAAGGAGTGTCTGCCACCAGCTTTTCTTGACTGTGTTATTTGCCTAGACTAGAGATCAATCGATATGTTGTTTTTTTTTTTTTTCATCTCCAATGCCGATACTGATTGTTTAAAATCCAGAGCATGAGCTGATGGGCCAATAAACTCTGCCAATATTTTTGGGCTGATACATAAGGCCGATTTTGATTCTTTTCCTCAAATTATGTATCTTATATTTACTACAAACTGACCCCGAGCCCTTTTTTAGCACAGACGTTTAATAAAGCTTTGTGTGTATGTTCTAGGCAGCAAATAAACCAAAAAAAGCCCAAATATCGGTCAGATATATCGGCCAACAGGTATATTGGTTTATCTCTAGCCTAGAATGCCCCATAATATTGCATTAAACTTTTACATCTTGCTTTTATTCAGTTACAGATTTTTATTGTTCAGAAATGCCCCGGCAAAAGCATTCATTCTTACTTCACCTCCTCGCAGATCTGACTCGTAACTTTGGCATAGTCCTGGTGGTGTCACTTGCTTGTCTCCATAACAAGCATAACATCTCCATTGAGGCAAGCAGGTAGTGTGCCCTCAACCCGAAAAAATTACACAGTGCACTTTTAATTCAGTAACAAAATTCAAATTATGACCAAATACTTGTCAGGACTGTTAGTGTCTTCTTGTGGGTATAGTACGTTAGTGATTTGCAAAATGTTAATTCATAGTTTACTTGTTTACAATGCAGATAAATGAAATATTAATCTAAAATGCACATATTGTATTTGTTGAAATGCTACATGAAATTGCCCCGTGTTACATAACTGTGTGTTTCTGTGAAGACCGAGTGCAGGAATCCTCACACTGTTGAGTCACTGTGAATCTCAGCTCTTATGTTTTTGCTAAATCAAAACCGTGTGAAGGTGATAATTAGTCTCATGAACAGTTTCTTCTCCTGTTTTCTTTCCTTACAATGAAAATTCCAGTCAGTTGAATTTCATAATAATTAGATCCATATGATTTGTTATCGGTCGCATGTTTATAATCGCGCTTTTCAACCTTCAAGGCAAAGCGCGTTACATCAAGCAATCAATCACTTTTCCAGAGGAGGGTCTGCCATCTGCTTGTCTATGGAGCTAGCCAAGTTTTATTCCATTTTGTTGACCATACTAAGCCAAAAAATCTCCTTTGCTGCACAGTAAGACAATATTTCTCTTGCATTTGTTCAGTTAAATGGTAAACGGTCACATTTTTACATAGCGCTTTTCCACTTTCAAGGCATTTAAACCACTTTACATCAAGGAACCACTCATCCATTCACCCATTCACACACACATTAATACACCAGTGTACACAGACGCTGGGAGTGAGGTGGGTTAAGTATCTTGCACAAGGACACAACAACAGCATTCATCTGTGGGAGCTGGAATCACACTGCCAACCTGTGGGTCACTAGATCTGATCCCTCTCACCCCATTTGTTAACTCAGTACTATCAAATTATATTAAATGACCTAAACAGTTTCATTTTTACTTTATAATCGTGTTGTTTCATATTTATTTATATTTTTCGAGTAACGCCGATGACTCAGATGCCAAGTCACATCTGTCTGTCATCTAAAAATGTCTGTTTCTGTAGTTTGATTTTGCTATTACTAACTTCTGAAACAATAACGCATATGTTGTTTTCAGCGGGATAAACACAAGTGAAGTGAAGCGAGCAGTTTAGCTTTCCGAAAAGACCCAGTGTCACATTCGTTTAGGTGAAAGGCTAAATCAGGAATAGCAGCAATAAAACCTTCAACTGCAGTTCTATGGACCCTGCTCTGTGGTTCAATGCTCTTGTGAGTTCTGCCAAAAACACTGAACTAAAGGCTATCAACTTCATTAAATAAAACTGTACATTGTCCCATGTTTCTCAATAAAAGAGAAATAAAAGTCTGTAGTGAACCTCCATAGTCAGACATTCACCATTTTTGTTTAGTCCAGGTTTAGTCCCAGTTTTGATTTGATGTGTGTGAATGCAGCCTTAAACGAACCCGAACAATAGATTATAATTACAAATAGTATCTTCTCCTTCTTCTTCTTACATTATAAAGGTATTAAAGTAAAAAGTAGAATTCACAGCAACACTATTTAAAGATTTAAGGTGCTATATTATATAAAATATTGCTATATGGGGCCTAAAAAGAGGCAGTAAAAGTCATTGTCATCCATGAATCACTCCATATTATCTTGTTATATTTGAACTCATTGCTTTGTATAACACTGTTTGCACAATTGATTTTCTGATTAAGGTTTCAGTCAATACACCAAACATGACTTTTACTCTACATTATGAAAATAGCATTAGCAAAGATGTTTCCATATGTTTCAGAGTCAAATGAACACCATCGCCACAGAAATCAACAGTTCAAAATAAAATTACGTCTTTTAAATGGTAAAAAGTACTCAAAATGGCGCCTACAAGCAGGAAGCTGGAATGAATATAATCTTTTGTGAGGCAGATGAGAGGTTCTTGCAGCCGGCAGTCTGTCCAGTGTGATTATAACACTTTCATAAGTTCATAATGAGCGTCTTCCACCTCCATTTATATCACACATAATTACCACCGCAGTCAAGGCGCCAATGCACAGAGCTATTGTCTTCTGTTCTGTCATTTGTACTGATGAAAATGTGTTATGTAAGATGTACTGTGGTGAAAAGATGATACAAAGGCACTAACTTTGTCTTAATGTTAAAGGGCACATATTACATTATTCTCCGATCGATGTTATAATGTTGTTTCCTCATCAATGATACCCGGAGATTAACACACAAACCCTGCATATTTCTCCCAAACAGAAAACACTCTGTTGCACTTTGTGATGTCATGTGATAATACAGGAAGTGCTCCACAGTGTTTTTGAACTCCACACACCTTTACTGAAATCATTTGGACAATTTCAGCCCGGGAATTGCCAATCTCTATTGAACTAAAGGTAAAAAGTAGCTGTTAACTTGAAAACTATTGCTTCGTGACTTCACAAGGTGGAATAGAGCATTTTGAGTTTTGGAGATATGGACAGACTAATAATAAGAGTTACTCAAACATGTGTGAATGAAACAAAACACAACTCCAGGTCTGTTTTTGAGGAGGTAACAACATTATAACATGACTTAAAACTAACAAGAGTCACTTTTGTGTAATATAGGACCTTTAATGTATTATGGTTAAGGCGCTTTATTGTCCCTGTACATCCTCTACATTTGACCCATTGACCCAGCAGCGGGCAACACAATGCAGCACCCACGGACAATGTTCAGATCTTGACCTTGGCTTAATCGAACTTAGGACTTCCAGTGTGTGTGTTTTATGTTGATAGCACAAAGCCAAGTATTTCTGCAGTTATAGCTATATTCATAGATCAGTCACTTTACAGCCACTATATATTAAAATATATTTTAAAAAAAAAAAAAAAAAAAAAAGAGAAAATGAATCATTTCATAAGTATCTCAAAGGCACAGAATAACAAATTTGTCTGGATATTTTAGCAAATCTGGATTAGCCTCCTAGCAACTCCCAGGTCAAGAAAAGAAAATTGATAATAGTAGCATGTTCTTCTCTCAAATGGAAAACACTCTGTTCCACTTTGTGATGTCATCTGGTAATACAGGAAGTGCTCCATTGTGTTTTTGAACCCTTTACACCTTCACTAGAATTGAAATTTGGATTCAGCCCTGGAATTGCCAAGCTGTACTATACAAAAGGTGAAAGGTCACTGTCAGCCTGCTAGCAACTCCCAGTTAAGAAAAGTAAGTCACAAAATGTAGTCCAAGTTGCAAAGAATTAATTTGAAAACCAACAGGGCATTGTGCAAAATAAATTTTTTGTTTCTTTCTACCGTGCTATAACGTTGTTCCCATCCATACATGTTTGCGTAATTTAGCGATCTCCCTCGACCGGCGTTATTCAAACCCTCCATACGGTTAGCAGTACAATCCTATCCAAAGCTCCGCCCACAAGCATAGGTCACCCATGCTCCTTCACTGCAATTTTCCATCAATACACAAAAACAGGATACAAAACAATATACTACAACTTCACAAACCTGGTGCGATGTTCAGTAGTTTCATGAGCTAAAGTCACGCTGATTGTGTTGTGTTAGTGCTCTGAAGGGGGAGTTACTTAATGTGGAGAGTCAAGGGAGGGAGGGAGTATTAAACATGTTAATATGGTGTTTAATATAGCATTTTCAAAACAATAAAGGTAACATTGTGATCTAAATATGTCATCCTCACAGTATTCGCTGAAAAATCCATACTGCTGATCGAGTGTGTTCTCTATGGTTGGGCCTTGCGTAAGCGTGCCGTGTGGACAGTGTGGATGACCTTTTGGACGTCACTGCGCGTTGTACCCCTCCGTGACCCCTCATTGACCCCCTCCCTTCAGCTGCTGACACACTGGCCCGCTCCACAAGACTAATGGGCAGAGACGCTTGTCACTCATATCAACACTCACCATTGGATCTCACGTGAATTCTTCTGTCCTTTTAGGGTTTTTACACCGCAACGATTTGGTTTTTCATGTCACGGTGCTACAGCTAGCAAGCAGATCTGGTTTTCACATGGGACGCTGACAGAAAAGCCGACGTCTCAATTTTCACCGGGGTCTTACGTAAGAGGCTCGCAGCTTATGGAGCGTTCAGGCTCTTTGAACGCTCTGAGGGAGGATGGAGTGTCCAGGGTGCAAATGAGTTAAGCTATTGATCATCTAATGGAACGGTGTAGCGGGAGCTTAAGTAACACTGTCAAATGAGGGCCTGATCGTGCCTAGGAAAATAATCATAATGTTATTTGATCGTTATCTGGACTATAAGCTCAAACAAATGCTGAAAGACGTCTTGTGATAAACCATGTCTCAATTTTGTCAATAATACACTATTTGTAAATATTCCCTGTTCAGTCTACAGTCATCATATTTCAACTTCTGTTTGGTCAAAAATAAATGAATGAAAAAATCCCGAAGTACAATAGAATTAATTGTTTATAGTCACTTGATTAAAAAAACAGTCTATCTTAGTTTACTTTATTGGTTTATTTTAACAGGGACCATTTGCAAACACATTAAGCTCACAAAACACGAGACGCTTTACCCCAGATTTAGCTAAAGCTGGTTTCCATCTGCAGTCGCCGGGCAGATTACAAACAATTAAAACACATCTAAGTATTCATCCATTTACAATCAGACCACTCTCCTGTTCTTTCATTTAAAAACACTCCACATTTCCACGTTTCATGCACCGAGACAACTCAAAGTGCTTTACCCAGAATTAGCAATGTATGAATTTACACAATTTACTTGAAAGTTTCCATGAACAAATGCAAAGGCGTGAAGTTAAACTGGTTATTAAAGGTTTTTATTCAAGTCACCCATCCTTGACCACTGTGTCGAACAAAGGGATCCTCCTCACGAACTTGAGCCAGGACCTTGGACCTTAGGAGTACCTAGCTGGAGGAGTAGCCTTAATGTGCATGTTTTTATTCAGGCTCTTTGGGAAACTAAAACCCAGAAGAAATTCACCCAGACACGGGAAGAACATGCAAACACCACAGAGAAAGGGCCCAAACTGTCAGGGGATAAACTTAGGATATGGACCATGTTGGGTCATCTTAAAGGGGCATGATGTAACTTTTCTATTAGGGGGGTCTTTCACTTGCTTGTTCATTCTAGCTCTAGAGAGAATACAGACAAGTCAGATCTGTGGAGAGGTGACCAGAATGTATGCTTTTCCATGTATTTTTGAGCAATAACCAGCACAATTACAATAAACTGTAATTGGATAAATGTAAGATATATTTAATGCCATACTTGTAGCTTTCAACACAATAACGTATCCCTGGAGACCAACAAGTGGCTGACCAAGTTACATAGTGCAGCTTTAACCCCCCCCCCCCCCCCCCCCCCAAACAGCGTCAGCATTACATCAAATCACTATATAACATTTTTATTCCCATTAGCCGGGGTGAGGGGGAGCGCTCTATAGGAGATACAGTGCAAATGAACAGTAATTGCACCTCTTAAAGTCCTCTGTCTTCTCTCCTGCTTGTTCTGCTCTCATCTATATTTAAGACCTCCCCTTTAAGTGCTGGTGCGTCTCCTTATCCCTGACACAGCCTGTAATTTACATCTCCAACCTAAAAGCTTCAACTGTTTTTAGGATTTGTCTCTTGAAGGTTACCCGCACCACCTCCGTCTCACAAATGTTCCTCTCTGCTGGAGTTCACCTTTTATCTCTCAGGTCTGAACCAATTAGGAATTCTTTTTGGCTATTTGTTCTTAGCTTTTGGCTTTCGTGAGTCACAGCAAATGTACTTCTATTTCTATTTCACATTCATCACTTATATAAAACCTCAAGTAATTAAAGTATTATGTGGTATTAATTCCAAACACATGACATATTTACGTCACCATGTTACCTTTTATTGTTTTAAAAATGCTATATTTGCCAAAAACATTTCACTTTTGTTTTTTTTTTCATTTTTGATGTTCTGAGTCCCCCTCCCTTTGCTCCCCGCGCTAAGTCATCCCCCTTTCAGAGCGCAGCCACTTTAAAATCAGCATGCATCCTGCTAATGAAACTGCTGCACATAGCGTCAGGTTTGTGAAGTTGTAGTGTATTGTGGGCATAGTATTGTCTAGCTACACATAAGGAGAGTTGGAATAGAGCATGGGAGAGATCACTAGATTACTCAAACATGCATGGATGACATATAAAACCTCTTCAAGTGTGTTTTTGATGAGGGAACAACATTATACTATGATAGAAAGCTCCAAAAAGTCGATTTTTGTCTAATACCGCGTATTTAAACACATTTTTTTGATATATCGCTTGTATGTATTATTTCTAATGTGGTCCAGTTCGTTCCTTCACAATTCTGCAATACATATGAACAGCCTGCAAAATACCATCTGATACTGTTATAGGGATAATCCACAAAATCTGTATATAAAGATATTTAGTTTTTTCAATATTGTTCAATCTTTTTCATAATGCAGTCCTCTTATATTTGCCCTGGGAATTATATAAAACATCGTTCTTGGGTTTTGGGAAGTTTCGGAATATTATTTTGACACTTTTCAGTATTAAACTATACCATTACCAATGACTTTTTATATAAACAAACAGGAAAAATTATAACTATTAATCTGACACAGTAATCCAGTTAGACATCTTAATCTGACTATGACCATCCCCAAGTACCTTGTGTAATCTGTGTAAACTCCTGGACGATGCCATGCAGGGATTTAGGCTGCAGGCTATAAGCATTGTGGGATTGATTCTCTGACAGTTAGTGTAATGTCTCTCCCTCTTTTCACTAGAGCTGTGTAATTAGTCATTTTTTTTAAATCAAATCTAGTGTGTTTTTAAGATCAACTGCCAATCATCTGTCAGTAAAAGCATGTGGAGCAAAGCACAGGAAAAATAATTTTGACATGTGTGTAGGTTATTTTTGTTATTTTATTTAATTTATTCATCAAAATCACCCTGCTTTATCTTTCATGCTTACATTTGCTCCATACTGTAGACTCAAGAGGATGAAAATAAAACCAAAATTTGAACTGTTCGTGCTTGAATTCTGATCTTTTTTTCAATAAAATCATTCTTGAAATTACTGTTAATAATATTTCTATCTGTACACATTACTAAATCAAACGAAAGACCCATAATCCCTTGCTTCTAATTCTTAAACTGCCACCCTCGTCTCCTTCTTGAGCTGACTGCAGTCTTTAATCCTTTCCGTTTTGGACACAGGGCATTCACTGGGCACTTGTTGTAACATTTGCTTCTTCTGCCTAACTCTCTGTTCTCTGCTCCAGGACCGCAGCCCCCCCGCCGCCTGCCAGCCACACACCCACATTCAGGCCCTCTACCTCGCCAGTCGGCATTGTCCCGGCTTTGGCTTTGGCCTGGTTCTCTGTTGGTTTTCTCTGATCTGGTGGATTGAGTTGTCGGGTTGGGGGTCAAGTTTACGTAACATGAGGGATTATTGTGCAGCTGAACAGGCTCACATTACAGTCCAATAGCCAGAGATTGTGAGTTTAAATAGGACTGGGGGGAAAGGAATAGGCTACATGCAATATTTTCATTTAGCAGAGATTTGTCGAATTCTGCTCAAAGCTAGGTTAAGTCTTTTAATTGGATTGTGGCTATTGTCTGCAAAAATTCAGACAGACAGACAGACGGGATCTACTGTTTTGGCACTGTCTATCTATGGGTTTCAGAGTGACGTAAAATTAGGACTGTTGCCATAGCAATTAAAGGGGTTGTGCTCGTTTTTTAATGTAAGATTTGTTTTGTCCCAGTACAGATTTATTGTAAAAGCAGCAGCTCTTAGGGTCAAAATGTGACCACTGTGTGCTGTCTACATCTAACTATAAAGAACCAGGAAGTAAGGCTGATAGCAGGCTAGTTGTTGTTAGCATTACCATGGGTGTTATTATTGTCCTCAAACCAGGAAGTAAGGCTGGTGCGCTGTTGCATTGCTAGTTGTTATGAGTATTACCGTGGCTACTCAAATTGGCCTATAAATTAATCGCAGTGAATCATTAGGATTTTATGAATGCATTAAGAAAGTGAGGAAAACTGGAATACTTACAAAAAAACCCAAACATTTTAAATAAACTAGTTCTGTTTTTCATGTTTTTAAAGATCGCAAAAACGTCCTCATAAACAAGAACATAACAGATGTGATTATACAGATTGCTTACCGCCACAAAGAGCAGCTTGCAAATCGAACCAATTTGTAAAGTGACTTTAAGTGTCTAGAATTAGATTCATGCATTTAAGATTCAGGTCCAATACAATGAACAAATGATAGCACTTGGCTCGCCCTATATTCTCTGAGGTTGTCCAAAGTTTATGCAGCCATCAATTGAAAGAGATATATAAAGTCTTATTAGGGCTGTAGTGATTAATGTGCTCAGAGTGACTAGTTCACCAAAATATGATCTTAATCGTATTTTGATCATTGAAATCTTTATCTAAACTCTAAAACATTTACATACACTTTATAACAGAGACAGTAGCATAAATATTCTCTATTTATAAGCATTAAATGACCACATACCAATCTTTATTTGGTTATAATACATCTAAAAAGTCTCAGTGTATAATAGAAATAATAGTTTCACTGGTCAAATACTTGAAAGATGTGTCCTTGACTAGTCGACTACTAAAATAATCGTTAGTTGCAGCCTTATAATTTATACGCCTATATTTAGTAACCCCAACCTTTGCCGAATCACGCCCCTTATAGCAATGGACTGCAGTGGATTCTCTGTGATGTTTCCAAGAGGCCGGCTGACTGCGTCTGGCCCAAATCCTGGCACTGGTCCTGGCTCAGATCCGCATCGGTCAGGGTCCCCATAAACCCGCGCCTGTCTGTCCCGCTCAGGGTTGAGTTTCTCTGGCCTCTCAAAGTGACAGAAAGAGAGCACCCAGAGAGGGGAGCTGAGGACAAGAGGGTCTCCAGTGTCATGCCCAAACGAGCCCCTCAAATCTAGAGCCTACGTCAGATCCACAGACAGTTTGGTTTTGGAGCTGTTTTGTAAAACGAGACTCGATGCACTGAATCCTGGACCGCTTCAACGTATTTGAAACGTAGGTTGCTATTTTAACATGTACACTGTAGAGAAATGCCCAGAAACCCTCTTAAGCTTTAGTTATCAGAAAATATAAGTCCTAAAAGTGCAACATGAATAGACCAGAGGCATTTAGTTATGTAGCAGAAGCTCTTCCTGAATCAAAGGGCCATATAACCAAAAGTGTGGAAAATGTTGGAAAAGTGTCACAACAACAGTAAGTGCTACTGTGGGACTTGAACTGGCAACCCTCTGGTTTGTATGTTAATACATTTACTGAAATGTCAAATGTTATAGCTTTATTAATCAACAATCTAGATTTCCCAGTCCATCGACACCACAGCATCACAGCTAAATTAACTTAACTTTATATAACTTTTCTGGTTGTCTCCATGATAGTGTTTTGCCTAGAGAATTAAACTTATTTATGCTGCCATAGGTGTTTTGTGTGTGTGTGTGTGTGTGTGTGCATGTGTCAAAAATGCCTTGGAAAAACATACAGTATAGACCCTTTTCACTGAGCTAGTTCCAGTTCTGTCAAAAACCGCGAAGCCGAATTGTGCTAAAATAAATGAATATTTAAATACCAGGCAGCAGACAGCAAGTTACAGATGGATGATCACAGACAAGAACCTTACTACGATGTAAATACTTCACTGGAGGAAGCTTCTGTGTTCAGAAAAGTAGGTATTTGTGTCTTGAAGCTAATGCTAACAGAAATTAAAATGATTTTGTGATGTTAAAATAGTGCTACAATCTGAATGATTTTGCACAGAAAAACAAGTGACTTTTCATTAGATCTATTTGTAAGTTGTTGCGTTTTTTTAATTTTATTTAAGGTCTTAACATGCCGTCTGTGATCATCCATCTGTAACTTGCTGTCAGCTGTTTAAATATTGATTTATTTTAGCAAGACTCTGCTAACTCCTCATAGAGAATGAATGATGCAGGAAGAGAAGCTCCGCAGTGAAAAGGCTCTATTATTGTGCCGATTTTAAACTCACTTCCAACAAAACCATAATCTCAGTTAACTCTAGTGTGGAGGAGCAGTGGCTCTACTCTGAGTGCCCAGTAATTATTTGCGGTGTACTTTTAGTCCTGGGCCCAATAAGAGACACTATAAGAGACCATAAAAGACACTATAAATGATTCTGTGTTTCCTTGAATGCTCTCATGACCTTCAGTGTTTCAAAGAATACCATCCATATCATCCATTTTCTTCCACTATCTTCTCCCCGAATAACCAAAATAAGCTACAGTTTTGCAGAACAAAGACAAAGCTTTTACTGATGTCTCGAAGGTTTATCACTTCAGAAAATAACGACTTCTGTAAAAGGTTCAAATGACAGTAATCAGCCACAGCCACATTATGTCCACTGTGCAGTTGTTTCAGAATCTTGCCAACATCAGCTTCTCTTCACGAAATAACAGTTTTAAAACACCTAGACAGCAAAACTGAAACTAACGTGACAACTCAACCAACAACCAGGTACTGAAACAAAATACATACATTCAAATAAGATATACATTACTTTTCTTTCTTTCTTTTCTTTCTTTATTCTTTATTTGACAGGGACCATGTACAAATTCATTAATCTTACAAGGAAAAGATGATTTGCACCAGATTTAGCTACTGCTACTTTCCATCTGCAGTCCCTGACTTTTTTCTTGTTTTTCATAATAAACTGTCACATATGTACATAGACTGTATAAAGACGTGGACTAAGTGAATGTGAAGTCACCCATAGTGCTCCAGTCAAATGAAGCTCATCGAGGCTAAAAGTTATAGGGGCGAATTTGGAGCCGAGTTCCATATTTGGATTTGAATTCCGACCGTAAGTATCATAGCAACTAAAGAGCCAATCTGGAGCTAAGCTATTGAAGGTAACACCCCTTCCCGCCCACAATGCTGTCAATCAAACCTGTTGCTAATGCTAGTGGGGGTGACCTTGGGGAAAGAAGCCACCTGATTTGTCTGTTTCAATTATGGACACAATAGTGAAATAAAAACACCAGAATCATGTAGAGCGGTTTAATACGAACATTTTAAGACCGAAAATACGAGTCTGACAGCAGCAGTTACAGAGAGAGGGCCCATAGTTTTCTAATGTGAATTGGAGTTGATGGAGCTGGAAGTACTTCCATGATCACTTCCTATTTGGAACGCGGCAGCTTGTAGGTTAGCTATATCCATTTATATATACAGTCTATGCATATGTATGATCATGTTACACATTTTACACTTTTCTTTTCCTACATCACTACTCCCTACATCAGTGATCTGATCCTCCCGTTTGCCCCTCTCGCTCTTTGAGGTCTCTGGATCAGAACCTGCTGATGGTTCCTTGCACTTGTTTTTGGACCAGAAGAGAACGCTCCTTCCAGGCTGTTGCTCCCAGACTCTGAAACGATCTCCTGCTCTCTTTGTGTTCACTGGAGTCTGTTGATGACGCCAAAAGCCAACTCAAAATGCACTTATTTGGTCAAATGGTGCATCAGTTTTTTCACAGCTGCTATCACTTATGCCATATTGTTGTATTGACTTTATTCTAATTGTGTATTATTTTTTAATGTGTTTTAACTTTTTGCTGTGAAGCATTTTGTGATTTCCTTGTCTGTGGAATAATCTTTCTCTCATTATTCTAGCATTTTTATCATATATATATATATAATATATATTATAGAAATAATTTTGTCAATCTTAATTGATTTAAAACAGGAAAAGTTCAGTGTGATTTCATGTCAGGCAGTAATGTATCTTTTTATATAGTGTATGTAAACTTCTGTACATTTTGGTGTCTTGCTTTTAACTCCGTTTTAGATCCTTATTGTGTAACACACAATAATGATCTAAAACAGCTTCATAGAAACAGGTTCATTGACTTTCTGTTCAAAACTCCAGAATTGATTTTTCTGCTTTCTGCTTTTAGTGGAATTTTACCACAGCAAACAGATTTTCATGTTTGAAATATGGCTATGAAATATTTTTGAGTAACCAAAGAATCACAAGTAGATAGAGAGTAGTGCACTACTCTGTGCCATCCCCCCGGCGTGGAGAGGTGGGGCACTTGTTTACACTGTTGGTGATTGGTGGGTTTCAGATGACATCACAACATTCTATTGAGCAGAGGTGGAGGAAGTACTCAATTTTGTTTCTTAAGTAAAAATACAGATACAGATGTAAAAGGTTACTCAAGTAAAAATAAATTTAAAAATCAACTTAAGTAAAAGTATTGAAGTAACAGTTTAAAAAAGTATTTCACACAGATTTTAATAAAGTGTTGTTAATTTGTCAAGGTGTTAAAGGTGGTCATATTGTTTTAAAAAATTATACATATTTCTTAATTTTTCTGGTGAATTTTGTGTATTTTTGTTTGCTCAAAGCTGCAGCTTGAACCCGAAACCTTTAGTCAGGATGTTACCAGGAACATGGTAAAAATAACCCTTCAAAGTACTTTTTACTTTTTAGTCCAGTTAAAAAATGTCATGGGGTTGAAAGTACAAATACCTGCTCTTAAATGTAGTGAAGTAAAAAGTACCCACTGTAAAAGGTACTTAAGTAAATTACAGATGCCCAAAAATTTGACTTAAGGACAGTACTTTACTACTTTTACTTTGCTACTTTTCACCTCTGCTATAGTATAGACCAATTATTTTTAATATTTAATACAGATGAGGTCAAATGAATATTGTCAAAATACAGATTTGTGTTGTAATACAGTGAGTATTGGGCCTAGTCACTTATAGAAATGATCAGGTTCAACATTTGTGAATTTACCTTTTGGATATTTCATGGCAAAGTATAATGTGATCAATAGGGAAAACTGTTTGTTTCCTCCCATCTGAGAGTAGGGCATCATCACATTGTAGGATCTGAAAATTACCATGAGTGTGATAGTTTCTAATCCCAACCTTTGTGCTAAAGTCAGTGGGTCTGTCTGACTATCTGACCTTGAAACAGCTTTGAATGTTTCCAGCACAATTTATTCTCATTCCTGGAACTAACATCACAGATCCACAGTGTTATAGAGTTTTCATATTTGTTTGTGTACATATTGTTCAGTTGAGTTTAGTTTCATTCTGTTGCTACACTAGACTTAGTTTTGTAACAATCAGTTTGGTAAATGTCAGCACCGCAGTCACTCCAGTGTCTTCTCCTCCACGTCATCCCCACGCCTCAGACACTGCACCAAACCAAAGCACCACTTACCATAGCCGTATATCTGTCTGTTTCGTTAAAGGTTATGTGCAAGCGACTATGTGCAAGCAATTGTTTTTCCCTCCTTAAGAACTTGCATCTGGGCTGTTGCCGGGCAAATTCAGACTGATATCTCTCTGTATTTTTCATACAGATTAATAGTCTGGTCTCCACTTCCTCCATTGCGTCTCAAGCCCAGTCAAACGTGGTCGTGCCATCAGATTCGTTTTTTCCAGTGACATGTAAAATGAAGGAGCTCATTGGTCACTTATGATTTACAAATATAATGAAATTTATCTCACCTCAGATTAACAGAGTCTAGTCCTTCACTAAACTAAATTTGATTCTGCAGAAATTCATTCATGTTTTTCAGCCTCCAGTGATTTTTTTTTCCTTTATTTATTCCGACACAGATGGACCATGCGTGTCCCTAACTGGCGAATCCACCTGACTCACATTTTCGTAAAGTATTGAACAAGTTTGTATTCTGGATCCCAGGCAATATGACAGAGTACCTTATATTGATTAATACTATTGTAGCCAAAGCTGCCTTGATACACTGATGGAAGTGAGGCTGCCAATCTGCGGCATTGGCCCCTCCAAGCACTACTACTCACACACAAACCACATTTACATTGGCCAGGAGGGTTTCTTGCCCAAGGACACTACAACAATAACACTGGTCTGGATCAAATAGCAACAAAAGCCATTATATCAGTTCACTACATTCCTCTGAAATCTGCTGATTGTTCAACCTGTTTCTAAAGAGAGCACTTTGTACCGCAGGAAACAACATTTATCCTCTGCCTCCTCCATACAGTCGTCACAGTGTATTTAGCCACAGGTGAAATAAAAGACCACTGCGTATGGGGTGAGCACGTGAGCGTGTGTGTGCATATTCATGGAGCTCTGTCTGCTTGGATGGTATTGTCATAGAAATAAGTTGTTGATCAGCTGATAGACTCTGACGTGGCTCATGGTGCAGTGTTTGGGGTGAATAATGCACGGTGTATGTGAACAAGAATGACCCAAAAGTAAAGTAAACACAACTAAATCTAGTGGGGTCGGTCCACAGAGCCACTTGCATATGTGAAATCGACCTATGTTTGTTGGGATTTTTGTAACTTTTTTTTTAAAATTAACTCTAATTAATCATTGTTTATTTGTTTGTTGTTGTTGGGATTTTTTTTTTTTTTAACTTTTTTTTTTTTTTTTTTTTTTTTTTTACTCCAGACCATCTTTGTGTATTTGTTTGATTTTGTTGTTGGAATTTTTATTTATTTATTTATTTTTGTACTTTTTTTTTTTTTTTTTTTTTACTTTAGTCAATCTTTGCTTATATATTTGTTGTTGCTGGGAATTTTTTTATTTATTTATTTATTGCTTTTTTTGGTCTAGTTAAGCTTTGTTTATATGTTTTTATTTTTTATTTCCTTTTTATTTATTTATTTATTTTTTTTTAACTCTAGTCAATCTTTTTTTTATATATTTGTTGTTGAGATTTTTTTATAATGAGCTGTACCCTCATTGATTAGTTAAGTCTTAGTCATTGTAAGTAAGTTGTTTTGAAAGGCATAGATAGACAGGCAACTGTAACACGTCCCTTTAATTTGTGGAGTTAGATCGAGTTACAGGGTCATTTCAATGTTACCCACACCATCCGCCTCTCTCTGCTCAGTCAGTGGCAGCAGACGGCCGTAACGTAGCACTAGACTCACTCCAGCATATTCTCATCTACGTCACTCCCACCTCCGTCAGACTGCACCAGCCCTCCAGTGTCCCTTACCGCTAAATGACCTGCATTACACAGACAAACCCACAGCCTTCGTCATGTTCACGCATTAAACCAGCCACACCTCCTCCTCCTCATCATCATCATCATCATAAAGACCATCATCACAAAGTTGGGCTGTCGCTGAGTAAAGAAATTCTTGGTTGACTAAACACATGTCCTACCCATAGACTGTATAAAGAAGTGGACTAAGTGAGTGTAACGCCCTCCACATGGTTGCTAACGCTAATGGGCGTGACCTTGGGGAAGGAAAGCACCCGATTTCTCTGTTATTAATATTCATATCTTGATTTAAATAACAAATAACAGCACCAGGAACATGTAGAGCGGGTTAATACAAACATTTTAAGATGAAAATGACAGCTCTGACAGAAGCAGTTACAGAGAGAGGGGTGATAGTTTTTCAATAGAAAGTGAACTGGAGCCAGAGTCAATGAAGCAGGAAGCGCGCCTATGATCACTTCCTGTTTGGAATGCGGCGGCTAGCAGGTTAGCTATGCCCATTTAAATATACAGTCCATGGTCCTACTGATCGATTAGTCGACTAAAAAGGGGGAGTGGCAAAAGTTCTCAAAACTATTATGTATCTCTATGTATCTGACCCAAACTGCACTTATGAGATTACACCTGCGCGGGAGTTTATGCTGACACAGTTTATGAAGAAAAAACGACAACGAAACAATGTATTTATATAAAGACAGGTTAAAATTTGACTTTTTATACTCACTCACTCACTACTTCCCCCTTTCTGCTGCTGTCCCATATTAATCTTTATAATCTAAATAAAATAATTGGCCAGCTAATACAATTTTTCAACTAAGACTCCATCGACAGACTAAACAACTAAAAGCCGACAGCCCTATCACAGAGTACTACAGAAGCTTCCTCATACACAAAAACAAGGCGGGTGCGATTACAGAGATCGATTACCACCACAAAGAGGAACTTGCAGATGTGTTCTTTGAGTCGAATTAGATTTATGCATTTAAGATTTAACATTCAGGTCCAGTGTAATGAGCAAAGGAAGGTACTTGGCAAGCCCCATATTCTCTAACGTGGTCCAAAGTGTATTCACCCATCGAATTAAAGAGATATGTAAAGTCTTTTTATTAGGGCTGTAGAGATCAACTGAGAGTGAGTAGTCAACTAAAACTGTAATTATTAGTGATGTGACATTTGTGAATTTTGAATGCTTCTTTAATGTGAACGTGAACGGTTGGATCCGGATCTCATTTTTTAAAAGAGCCGAATCTTTTTGTTTCTAATTTGTATGCATTTTTATACTGATTAGCACTGAACCGACACAAGAATCAGCACAGAAGCAGAGCAGGCGACACGAGTGAGAGATTTCTGCAGAAAAAAACACTTTTGGAGGAATGACGATGTTTCGCTGTTCATCTGAGTCGCTTCTTCAGTTTTGTTCAGATTACTGGTGGACACTGCCTTTTATCTGTCTGAATGGAGGAGCTAACTACACTGAAACTAACACGCCTAACACACCCTAGTTTCGATGGATCATACCTGGACGATTGAGGGATTACACAGACATAAAAATAGCATAAAAAAAAGAGAATGAAGCAGACAATAAGAGCTCAATCAAAAGGATAATTAAAATAAGATCAGACTATTTGATTAATACCATAATACAGTTGGTTGAGCGGTGAAATCCACTGACTCACAGGCTGACGGTGCGATTCCAGCTCCCACAGATGAATGCTGTTGTTGTGTCCTTGGGCAAGACACTTAACCCACCTCTCCTCCAGTGTCTGTGTACACTGGTGTGTGAATGTGTGAGCGATTCCTTGATGTAAAGTGATTTGAGTGCCTTGAAGGTGGAAAAGCGCTATATGAAAAATGTGACCTTTTACCATTTAATAATAAATAAATAAATTAAATTAAAAATCTGTTAACATGTTTCAATAAAAATGAGTTTCAAGAAGTGATTTAAAATGTTTTCCGGTGATGCTGATAGTGCTCTAAACCTCCAGTGTGCTTTACCACTTAAAGACTTGCATTAGAGCGTTACACAGACATAACCACAGCCTTCGTCACATTCACACATCACATTGAACCAGCCACACCTCCTCCTCCTCCTCATCATCATCATCACACTTTCACCAGATCTCACTGCAGTGTGGAGAGACAGGGGAGGGCTGAGTCTGTGAGGTGACATAACATGTTTTCCACTCCATGTACTTTCACTTTCAAAATGTTCTGTTCCAGTTCCAAGTCATGAGATGATAATCCAAAAACTAAGTGCTCCTCCATGTTTTTAAAGTCAGTATACCTTTGCCAGACTCTTTATTTTTATTTCAACACTTTGATTGCCTCCATTTTTAATCTCTAGCTATTGCTTTATGCCCAATTTGAACATGTCTGCACATATTTCTCTTGTATTTCTGATTAAGTAACATCTTTCAGCTGTACAGTACTGTCACTTCAGCTTGGATTTTGGTCAGTTGATGGTGTAGAGAAAACCTCACACTCCTGACTGTCCTGGTTGTGTAAGCTTTAGTCTGTTATGACAATTCTGTGATTAATACTAGTGCTAATGTGGAGCAGAGCCGGAAATCATGAATAAGCAAATGAATGAACATATGTATGATAATGGGGCCGGTGTTCATCACAGAGGGTCATGCTAGTTTATTTTTAATCACATCTGAATGCAGGGGGTCGTTGCCAGATTACTGCTGCATTCTTATTATCGTTTGCAATGAAAGGACCTGCATTTGTACATTGTTTTCTATCTTTATCCAATCTGAAATGCCACTGATGTTCCACTCCAGACCATTGTACCATTAGTTCATGAATACGACAGTAGCTCAGTGTCCTCTGATTCAAAGGTTACCGGTTCGAATCCCGCTCTCGACATAAGCACCATTGGTTGAGCAGGAATAGTTAGGGTTCCTTTATGTGCAAATGTATGATTCATTTCTAACTAAGCCTGGACATTTGTGTAGGAAAATCTATCAACAGCCAGGCTTAGTGTTAGTCAGTGGAAAGCATAAGTGGCTATGTCTAACAGCCTGAGACGGATTGTAAGGCTGTGGGACACTCCCGGAAATTATGAGTAAGATAATCTGTTCACAATTATGACTACAGCATGGATTAGTCAGGGGAGGTCCTACAGAAAGGTGAGAATATATTAGTGTTTCTGAGATGCTTGATTATTTGAGAGGAAATATTCAGCATTTAGGATTTGAGCTGTCTCTGTCTAAACATCTCCAATGGGCTAAAAATGTTGGTAATTGCTAATATTTCAATGATACTATCTTAAGTGTGTGTTGTTTTGAGTTTCTTTTTTTATAGATTGTCTGGCCTAAACATTTTATTGGAAAGAACAGTTGCCGTGTGAATTGGGGACAGAGATGGTAGAGACATTCAGTAGATCTCAACATATGTGCAACGCCTTAAACCGCTACATCGTCAAGCACAAACTAGCCGTTTTTCATATTTCAAATCATTTTTGAATTTGATTTATAATGTGGTTTACATCTGAAGGCAAATCTCAAAGTGCTACAGCAAAAGAAGAACAACAGCAATATGTAGATGGAACTTATCTTTATGGGGAGAACAAACTGATTTCACTGCTTATGGTAACTTTACACTGCTATACTTTATGTTTATGCATAATATATTTGTTGAACAAGTTGAAATATCATCAAGAGCTATGTTGTTGTCATGCAAAATATGAATACAGCCATAAACGTGCCTAGTCTAATGTTGTTATCTTATATTGTTGTGTTTTTTGTAGGTTATAGGTAGTGTCCAGGCTTTTTCCATGCACATAACATTACATGCGTGTTAAATATGCTGAAATGATTTTAAATTTATGAATGAAATATGAGGAATTTTACTCAGTACAAATAATCGCACTGTTTTTTGTGAAAGCTCATCTTGGGATTGGTGTTGCGAATTAACGTAGACTCTAAACCCTGTGATACGCCAAATTATCTCGTTGTTAATCTATGCTTGTTGTATCTGTCCCTATAAGGAAATACATTTTGCTCAGTTAATTGTATAAATGGTTTCTTCTTTTGTCATATTTCATAGTTCTTTCTGTAATTTTAAACCAGTCTGGGAACTATATAAGAACACTTTTGCTCAAAACATCTGCAGTCATCACGAAAGCTCCACTGAAAGCTAAACTCATCATGACTCTGCTAAAACGACCAGGTGCGTCTGTCCCGTCCCACATCCCAAAGTCTCTATTCTCTCTGGTTCTTCTCTGGTATTTTTCCATTCAATTCAACGCGTGAGTCGAGGCGCTACGGGTGACTTAAAGTGCGTCCTGCCTCCGCTCTCCGTCCCCATCAGAACAGTACTGCAGAGGCTTGGAAATTTCCACACTGCACCAAGATGAGAGAGAGAGGGAGGGAGGCGCAGGTGCAGCAGGAGAGCGAGGGCGGAGAAAGTGCTGGAGAGATCGATAACGGTTTCACACTCTCCAGGAATACAGACGATTAACAGACTGGATGAGACTTGGTTTTGGCACAGAGAGGAGGAGAGGATGTTTATTGCTGTGTTTGTTATACTGCAGAGTTTTGTTGTGTTTTAGTAAGTTCTAGGGTTCTGCTCACTAATAGAAATCATTAGGTTTAACATTTGGGAAAATTCCATGGTAAAGTACATTGTAATCAATATGGAAAGCTGTCTCTTGTGTCACATCTGAGAGTATGACATAACCACATTCAAAATCTAAACCTCAGTCTTATAGTTTATGTTATTTACAACTGTTATACTGCACGGTGAAGGTGAATTGGGGAAAATAGTGGTTATTGTTGTAGGGATTGAATTCCAGCTAACTTAAAGGGATAGTAAACATTAGGGCTGTACACATATACAGATATAAACAGATACAGCAACAAAATATATATACAGCCACAGTATACAGTGATAGTAACTGTGTGTTTGTACAGGTTGGCGGTTAAATCTGGCTCTCAACATAAACATCATCGGTAGAGCAGTCCATTGGTCCACAGGTTGGCGGTGCGATTCCAGCTCCCACAGATGAATGCTGTTGTTGTGTCCTTGGGCAAGACACTTAACCCACCTCGTCCCCAGTGTCTATATACACTGGTGTATGAATGTATGTGTGGATCAGAATCAGAATCAGAATCCTTTTATTGCCATCTTTGTGAACACAGTTCACAAACTAGGAACTTATTGTGGTGATAAAGTGCAACATAAAACATAAAACACACTGAATAAATACAAATACAAATAAGGGCATGCACAAAGTAAAAAAAAAAAGATATGCTTAAAAATCAAATAAAATACTTAAAGGTAGAAAATATATACAACAGTAGCATCAGAACAACAGTGCAAACATGACTTATTAAAGTGACCGGTATTATGAAGTGTCCAGTTTTGTGCAAATATTATAAAGTGTTCATGAGACAAACGGCAGAGGGGAAGAAACTGTTCTTATGACGAGAGGTTCTGGTCCCAATGGACCGTAGCCTCCTGCCAGAGGGAAGTGGCTCAAATAGTCCATGTCCAGGGTGAGATGTGTCTCCCCGAGTCCTGGAGACGTACAGGTCCTGTAGCGATGGAAGGCTGCAGCCAATCACCTTCTCAGCAGAGGCACAATGCACTGCAGTCTCTGTCTGTCCCTGGCAGTGGCCCCAGCAAACCACACAGTGATGGATCGGTGAGTGGTTCCTTGACATGAAGTGCTTTGAGAGCCTTTGAAGGTGGAAAAGCGCTGTATAAAAATGTGACTATTTACCAATATATTGTGACAAACGCATTGGAATCTCAACTTATTGATATGAGATGCTGTATCGATCATTTATTAAGTTATCTACTGAACTAGGGTTAATTTACTCAGCTGAAAAAGTTAGTTGTGCATGTAATTCCAGTGCATTTTGTTATGTGAACTTTCATAGTATCAATGCAAGTATCAGGGAACGTATTGTAACATAGATTCTATTGGCAAAGGGACTTGGCAATGCCCAGCTCTAGTAAAAATTGCACAGCTTAATAATGTTACCTCAAGATTAATGACAACTGAACTGAAATGACTGTTTGAATGGGCACAATTAATGATCGCAAAAGCTACAATTGGTAACATGAAGACCTGTGCAAACAACTTAAGCCATATTCACATGGGATTAGTTTTACCTCTGGTTGTCTGGGAAGTGTAATAATTATGAACGTCATCTGTGTTTCTAGTCCCATGTGAATCGCCCACGTCTGTAAAAATGTGTGTAAAAATTCCTCCTGGATTTTACCTACTGTAATTCTGTAAACTCAGAGCTCCTCAGCTGATTCTAGTCCCGTGTGAATGCCCATGTTTGTAAATTGTCCTGTTTTTTATGTGCATTGAAGCTAATAGTGATTCAAAATGTCTCTATGGCCCAATTTAGGTCCAGATACAAACTAAACTAATAATATTAATTTGCCACGGACCATGCTCTAATCCAGCTATTGTTTTTTCTACAAATAAAAAGTAAATATGTGACCCGGGAGTACAAGCTTGTTGCCGTGACAACCGAGAACCAGCAGCCTGGACCTTCTATGGAATCGTTTGGGTGCTTTTGGGGCAAAGTTTGTGAAGTTTGAACGGAGGGGCCCTATTGTCTATCTCCATAGAGTTAAATTGCCAACATTATAGTTTAAACCAGATATCTTTAGCAAAACATGTGATTCTTGTTGGCTGTAGTTTAACAGTAAATACTTCAGTGTGTTTTGAAAGGATTCTTGTTGTTGTTGTTGTTGTTGTTGTTGTTGTTGTTGTTGTTGTTGTTGTTGTTGTTGTTGTTGTTGTTGTTGTTGTTGTACTACAGGGTGAGCTTAATCTGAGTTTAACTGGTTGTATTAAAGGATAAAGGTTATTTTGGGTGATGATAGCAGTAGTAATAATTTAAGTAATGTGGTAGTAGCAGAAGCTTTGTTTAGTAGTAGTAGTGATAGTAGTATGATTGGTAGTAGTAGTAGTAACAATAGTAGTCAGGTCCAGCAGCAGAAATTTGGGGAAGAAACCTCACATGGGACTCCCTCTAATATAAATTAATTGGAAGAGGGTCCAAATCTGGGCCCCTAAGACCCTGAGGCTTGGGACAATAGACCCCTTTGCCCCCCCTCTGTCCACTCCCCTGGTAGTAGTGGTGGTAGTAGAGGTAATGGTGGTAGTGATAGTAGTTGGAATAGTAGTAATAAAACTAGTTGAAATTTGTAGTAGTATTTTTTTAGAGTCAGTATTTTCTTTCTGTAGTGATAGTGATTGCACTGTAGGACGTGGCCTGATGCAGGGGTATTGACAGCAGCCGTAAGCGTTCATTTGACTGTGGGACGCTGCAGTGAATTTCAGATAATCCTCTCAGTGTGTGACAATGAGGGCACACTTCTGCTGTAGGGCATACAGCACCAGCTCTGCTCTCACATACTACAACTACTACTGCTGCTAAAATACATCTACTACTACTACTATCACACACTGTCATGATACTACAGTGTCAAACTAAATTCTTATACCAAGGAAAAGGTGGGATGCTTGATGGCAAACTTGATATATATGATCAATAATAATAAAAAAACACTATTTTTAAGATTAAGGTTCACTTTATTGACCCCGTTGAAAAATATGTCCTCTGCATTTGAACCATCCTTCAGTGCAGCTGAGCCAACCTGTCAGGAGTATGGAAGTATAATATGATCTGGAAGGTGGACCAAAGATGGTGTCCTGTTATTTTCAGTGGCCTGAGCTCATTGGCGCGAAATGTCTTGAATGATTTCTCTCCTGCATTACTTCTTGAATACTGGCCTAGCACCGCCCACTGTGTGACGACAGAAACATGCACCAGGTGATCATTTTTGACCATTTGAGAATTTAAAAATTCTAAAAAGCTGTGGATGCCCTGTCAGCTGAACACAAACAGTTTGAATTCCCAAAAAATGCATTGTGTTCTATGGGAGAAATCTTTCTGGATCGGAGCTCCCAGGAGCTGCAGTACCTATGGAACGACCATTAATCAATCTCACATGGGGACGGAGGGGAGTGTCCTTTCCAATTCTTATTATAGAGCCATGGTCAGGAGCAGTAGGAGAAACATTGCAGCACTCAGGAATCCATATCAGGATCTTGAGATACTGACATAGCTCCAGTTCATTGCCCAACAAACTGGGCATTGGTTATTTATACCATTGATTTACTATGAAGTCTTTTGCAGCTTTGTGGCTCTAGGGAAATGTAGCCTTATTGATGGCTAATGCTACGCTAACAGACAACTATTATGTAAGAACTATTTTTGTCTTAAGGGACTGTGAGGTCAGCCGGAGATCACTGCCCTGAGGAGGCACTAAGAAGAAAACATGAATGGTGTCCATGATTCACAATCACTGATACTATGACCAAACAACAGTGACATCCTTAAAGGAGCCATATATAGTCATTTTATTTTAAATTCCACAAACATGACCTAACTGTGTCCCCAGGTACAAGGTAAATGTGCATGTACATGTTCAAATCAAATATAACTCTTACTGATAATAACTGTAATTTATTCTTAATTACAAAAACACTGGACATGATGGGCAAGTCGTTTGTTATAATTTGATGATTTGGTTCTCACAATGATTATCCAATGAAACACAGAATGAGCCTTACACCAGTGTCTCATTTGGGTTGCCAGCTTCAATGCTGAAATCTAGTTGGTTTAAACCTAAAAGGCTTCTCTCTGATCTGAATGGTCACTACCTAAACCCCAGCACCTGCAGCTAGTCATTTATCAGTGCTAATGCAGCCTCTGCAGCTCAGTGAGTGAATTCTGGGGCTTCTGAGCTTTCACAGGAGGCCTGTCCATAAACTGAGAATGAGAAAAACTTAGTTTTGTCCTTTATCTGCAGGTTAAAGCTCTGGCAACACAGGTTCAGATGTGAATAATCTTGATATCTGTACATCTCGCACCCTGCACAGCTGTACCAGCACAGCCTCCTCGACTTTTCACTACATGATGTGATGTTATAAAAAACCCTAAAATAGAAGCAAAGCCAGTGAATATTACCACAGTGTTTTGAATCTCAGACATTTTCTGCACCTGCATAAGAATCATCACATTTGACGAGACAAAACAAGTGTACTTATCTGGGCTGTATGCGTGTAGCTTTACCTTTACAGCCCCTATGGAATCAAATAGCAAATTATTAAACAATTTGCTTATTTTCTCCGGCCGGTGCTCTGACAACAATGTTAATGGTCTGATGCCAAACTCTACAACAGAAACACACACTTTGTGCCAGTTCCAGATGAATATGGAAAACACTACACACAAGAAGGCACATTATTAGATGTTTTTTGTTTAGTTTTTTTCACAAATCACTGCTGAATAGTGCAAAAGACATTTTCTTCAACTATTAGAAAGTATTTGGCCCATTAATTGATAAAAACAATTAATAGAAAACAACCCTAAAACCCACACAAGCCAGAAATCACAACAGACTGTGTAAATATTTCTCACATCTACAATGCCACACTTGACCCTCTTTGTTCATCACATCTCCACAAAGTCACCTCAAACAAAAAGCAGCTCACGTCACAAACAACAAATCAATCCAGTTTCCCCCACAGGGTTTTTCCATTCAACGATCCTGAAACAGCTTTCGATCGACTAAAAGCAGCCACTACAAAGCCAGCACTAGATACACGTGCATGAGACAGGTGAAATTACAAACTCAATGTCATTAAAATCCTCATTAACTTTAGCCCACATTTCATACACTAATTAAGGCTCTATTTTGATATGGCCTGGTTTTGTCGACCAGAACTGAAGAAGAGCAGAGAAACGTCTTCACTCTAAAACTTTTGTCCCATTGATTGAATTGATTTTTTTTGCTTTTTTTCTATGGATCACACCTGGACGACTGAGGGATTACACAGATGTTGCAAAGAATACCAAACACAACACCTGTAACTGAATAAACCCCTGACAGCTTCTGTAAGTTTAATGCAATGACAGACCCTTCACCAGAAAGGTTACATAGTGCACCTTTAATGTTCCTAGTCTAAGATTAGTTTAGTCCACATGTAGACTTGGTTTGGTCCTGTTCTAGTCCTTTTGTGTTCATGTAACCCTGGAGTCGTAAAATTCTTTTCTATTATAAAATCAATTGTGCAGAGGTGGCTGGCGGTTAGTGGAGTGATTTAGTGTAGGTGGGCTAGCAAATGTGTATTGATTATTACTACTCCATGGTACATCAAACATATTTTTCACTAAATGCAGAAGAGCTCAACATGAAACACAACTAGGTGCACTGACACAACAGCGTGACTAAAGCCTGTTTATCAAATATAAAAGAGACTAGAAGGTTCAAACTGCTGGCCTGTTTTAAAGTGGGTTTGGTATTACATTTGCTAACCAACATTTTAAAATAAATGAACCAATCAAAAGCACTATTGCAATGCTTGTCCATATATTGATATTGAAAAGTAAGGTCTTTTCTAGTATTTATGTCATGCTTTGATTGGATCTGAGGCGGCACAAACTAAATCTTTGTGCAGAATTGTAACAAAAAAACAAACAAAAAACAGTAGTCCATCTGGAGACAGAGCTGGGACTAAACCTGTCGCCATAACAAATTTTGAAACATGATATTTTGCTACAGAGAAATATTGCAATAAACAATAATGTTGAAACTACATTATGTCACTAAGTAAGATTGAAATAATGCAGGATAATCCCAGTGAACATTATTAGATGGTTTGTTAAAAGTCATGCGCTGCAACTAATAACAGCAGAATGTACCAATAATTAGCCTTAAAAGGGGCTTATTCACACCTCCACAGCTCAAATATTATTGTATTACAACAGAAATACCCCAATTCTCCCCCAGGTTTACAAAGAAAAAATTCTCATGATAAATATTGAGGCCCAAAATATATTGTTCCATCTTTCATATACTGAACTATAAGTGGATATAGTAATTATCGTGGCAGGGTGAAGCTGTCACTGCATTCTGTAAAGTCTGCTACTGCTCTGTTACACTCCTCATAAATATTATTGGATCACATTGTAATATTTTTATAAGAAACAATTTAATAAAATATATAACTTACAATCACGGAGGAATTCGATTTTTTTTTTTTGCATTATCAAAGTAATATTATTCTAAGAAAGTAGAATTTTTGTTGTTACAAGTGCTCCTAACTGTTTGTAGTATTTGATCTTCCAGAAGGACATTTTTAGTTAAGTAAAATTTTGTGAAGGTCAAAAAATGTTGGTGAAAAGGTTTTAAGTACAATTTTTTTCACGTCATAAACGAGGCCCATTGTTATTTGAATAATACAAACCAATAAAAATCAAAATAAGGAAAAACTGTCAATACTGCCCACCACTGATTGTCTCAAATCTTGGACTTTTTCACTTTAGTATAGTGATCTGTCTTGTGTCCTCAGAGCAGTACTACATATTGTCCTTTATTTGATATTTAAATGCATTGCACGTGAGCTTTTTAGTCCATGTTGGCATCATCTGTTTTGGAGTAGGTCACACGTGAGCTATTGATATTATGGGATGTGCTAATGAGCGCTAAAGCTACAGCATCTCAAGTGGAGCAGGACGATGATTAAAAGTATGTACTGTAGTTGTCAGAGCTAAGGCACAGGACTCTGCAGCTGTCTCTAGGTTACACTGAGTTGTTGTTGTTTCTTGAGTGACCCAAACTGAACTACAGTCAGTTGTTGTTGTTTGTCGAGTGACCCGAACTGAACTAACGTCTGGGAAATAGTATGTGTGTCAGCTGTTTATTCTTAAACTCTGTTAAAATAAATGAACCAATCAAAAACATTATTGTAATGCATGTCCATATATTGGTATTGAAAAGTGAGGTCTTTTCTAGTATTTGTGTCATGCTTTAACTGATCTGAGGTGGTAGAACTGTAAAAACACTATGCTGTATATTTCTGTACATCAATACCAAAGTAGTTATTAATGGAGATACTATGTCATTTGTCTGGTATGTTCCACAGTATGTCATTAAACTCATCAGGCCAAGTTACAGATCTGTGGAGAGGCGACTCCTAGTGAGGATGCATGTTTTTCATAGTCATTTTGAGCCATAAAAGGAAGACAAGTAAGTCGAATGCTCTACTGTGGAACATTCCTGGCAAAGCAATAAAATCTATAGATAAGCGGGTGGTGGACTCTCCCCCAGAAAAGTTACACAGTGCTTTTTTTAAATAGGAAGGGTGGGTTATATGAGTCATTGCCAACTTGATCCATGGCTGAGGGTGTGTGTTTACAACTGACAAATTATTCAGTCCTAAGAAACTATGAAATTTTATCTCCTGAGCTCCACTTTCAAATAGAAGAGGGAGGTACACTGACAACTGGATGATATGGCGATTATTGTTAGGGATATGCAACGTTTGAATATCAAGTATATAATGTGAAAGTCGAAGGCTGAGGAGTGTGATTCCCCTGTGATTGGAACACACCCTCCGGTCCCCCTTCTTATACAGAGGGACCACCACCCCGGTCTGCCATTCCACAGGTACTGTCCCCGACCGCCACGCGATGTTGCAGAGACGTGTCAGCCAAGACAGCCCCACAACATCCAGAGACTTGAGGTACTCAGGACGGATCTCGTCCACCCCCGGAGCCTTGCCACCGAGGAGCTTGCCAACCACCTCAGTGACTTCAGCCAGGTTGATGGACGAGTCCGCCTCCGGGTCCCCAGTTTCTGCTTCCTCCTCGGAAGACGTGACAGTGGGATTGAGGAGATCCTCAAAGTATTCCTTCCACCGCCTGACAACATCCCCAGTCGAGGTCAGCAGCTCTCCACCCGCACTGTAAACAGTGTTGGTGAAGCACTGCTTTCCCCTCCTGAGGCGTCTGACGGTTTGCCAGAATTTCTTTGAGGCCGTCCGATAGTCCTCCTCCATGGCCTCCCCGAACTCCTCCCAACCCCGAGTTTCTGCCTCTGTGACTGCACGAGCCGTGGCACGCTTGGCCCGCCGGTACTCATCGGCTGCCTCAGGAGTCCCACGAGCCAGCAAGGCTCGATAGGACTCCTTCTTCAGCTTGACGGCATCCCTTACTTCCGGTGTCCACCACCGGGTTCGGGGATTGCCGCCGCGACAAGCACCGCAGATCTTACGACCACAGCTACGAGCGGCCACATCGACAATAGAGGTGGAGAACATGGCCCACTCAGAGTCCATGTCCCCAGCCTCCCCGGGATCAAGGAGAAGCTCTCCCGGAGGTGGGAGTTGAAGACCCCCCTGACAGAGGGCTCTGCCAGACGTTCCCAGCAGACCCTCACGATGCGCTTGGGCCTGCCAGGTCTGTCCGGCTTCCTCCTCCGCCAGCGGATCCAACTCACCACCAAGTGGTGATCAGTTGACAGCTCAGCCCCTCTCTTCACCCGAGTGTCCAAGACACGCGGTCGGAGGTCAGATGACACGACAACCGGGGCCAGGTCGCGGGGGCAGCAGTCTAAGCAGGGACTCCCAGACTTCCCTCACCCCAGACACATCCTCCAGCTCCTCTGTTGGGATCTCAAGGTGTTCCCAGGCCAGCCGAGAGACATAGTCCCTCCAGCGTGTCCTGGGTCTTCCCCGGGGCCTCCTCCCGGTGGGACATGCCCAGAACACCTCCCTAGGGAGGCGTCCAGGAGGCATCCTGAGCAGATGCCCGAGCCACCTCAGCTGGCTTCTCTCAACGTGTAGAAGCAGTGGCTCTACTCCGAGCTCCTCCCGTGTGACTGAGCTCCTCACCCTATCCCTAAGGGTGCGCCCAGCCACTCTGCAGAGGAAACCCATTTCGGCCACTTGTATCCGCGATCTTGTCCTTTCGGTCATTACCCAGAGCTCATGACCATAGGTGAGGGTAGGAACGTAGATTGACCGGTAAATCGAGAGCTTTGCCTTTGGGCTCAGCTCCTTCTTTACCACAACGGACTGATACAGCGACCGCATCACTGCAGACGCTGCACCGATCCGCCTGTCAATCTCACGCTCCATCCTTCCCTCACTCGTGAAGACCCCGAGACACTTGAACTCCTCCACTTGTGGCAGAGACTCTCCACCCACCCGGAGAGAGCAAACCACCTTTTTCCGGTCGAGAACCATGGCCTCGGATTTGGAGGAGCTGATTCTCATCCCAGCCACTTCACACTCGGCTGCAAACCGCCCCAGTGCCTGCTGAAGGTCCTGGCTCGATGAAGTCATCAGGACAACATCATCCGCAAACAGCAGAGATGAAATCCTGTAGTTCCCAAACCAGACCCCCTCCGGCCCCTGGCTGCGCCTAGAAATTCTGTCCATAAATATAATGAACAGAACCGGTGACAAAGGGCAGCCCTGGTGGAGTCCAACATGCACCGGGAACAGGTCTGACTTACTGCTGGCAATGCGAACACAGCTCCTGCTCCGGTCATACAGGGACCGGGCCCTTAGCAAAGCGCCCCGGACCCCATACTCCCAGAGCACCCCCCAAAGGACACCACAAGGGACACGGTCGAATGCCTTCTCCAGATCCACCAAACACATGTGGGCAAACTCCCATGAACCCTCAAGGACCCGATGGAGAGTATAGAGCTGGTCCAGTGTTCCGCGACCAGGATGAAAACCACACTGCTCCTCCTGAATCCGAGGTTCGACTATCGGTCGGATTCTCCTCTCCAGTACCCTGGAATAGACCTTACCGGGAAGGCTGAGGAGTGTGATTCCCCTGTAATTGGAACACACCCTCCGGTCCCCCTTCTTATACAGAGGGACCACCACCCCAGTCTGCCATTCCAGTGGTACTGTCCCTGACCGCCACGCGATGTTGCAGAGACGTGTCAGCCAAGACAGTCCCACAACATCCAGAGACTTGAGGTACTCAGGACGGATCTCGTCCACCCCCGGAGCCTTGCCACCGAGGAGCTTGCTAACCACCTCGGTGACTTCAGCCAGGGTGATGGACGAGTCCGCCTCCGGGTCCCCAGTTTCTGCTTCCTCCTCAGAAGACATGACGGGGGGATTGAGGAGATCCTCAAAGTATTCCTTCCACCGCCCGACAACATCCCCAGTCGAGGTCAGCAGCTCTCCACCCGCACTGTAAACAGTGTTGGTGAAGCACTGCTTCCCCCTCCTGAGGCGTCTGACGGTTTGCCAGAATTTCTTTGAGGCCGTCCGATAGTCCTCCTGCATGGCCTCCCCGAACTCCTCCCAACCCCGAGTTTTTGCCTCTGCAACCGCACAAGCCGCAGCACGCAGCACGCTCTGACAGAAGGCTCTGCCAGACGTTCCCAGCAGACCCTCACGATGCGCTTGGGTCTGCCAGGTCTGTCCGGCTTCCTCCTCCGCCAGCGGATCCAACTCACCACCAGGTGGTGATCGGTTGACAGCTCAGCCCCTCTCTTCACCCAAGTGTCCAAGACACGCGGTCGGAGATCAGATGACATGACAACATAGTCGATCATCGACCTCCGACCTAGAGTGTCCTGGTGCCATGTGCACTGATGGACACCCTTGTGCTCGAACATGGTGTTCGTTATGGACAAACTGTGACTAGCACAGAAGTCCAATAACAAAACACCACTCGGGTTCAGATCAGGGAGGCCGTTCTTCCCAATCACGCCCCTCCAGGTGTCACTGTCGTTACCCGCATGGGCGTTGAAGTCCTCCATAAGTGTTCCTTTCAGTTAAGAAAACATTTTGTGAATGCCAAAAGTCTTCATAAGAAAGCCTTAAGTACAATCTTTTTTGTAAGAACGAGTCATGAATAAGGCCTATTCTTATTCAAATAATAAAAAAATAATTTTAAAAAATCATCTCAAATTTTGTACTTTTTCACATTACTATAGGGATCTGTCTTGTGTCCTCAGAGCAGTACTACATATTGTCCTTTACTTGGTATTTAAATGCATTGCACGTGAGCTTTTTGGTTCGTGTTTGGAGTAGGTCACACTTGAGCTATTGATATTATGGGATGTGCTAATGAGCGCTAAAGCTACAGCATCTCAAGTGGAGCAGGACGATGATTAAAAGTATGTACTGTAGTTGTCAGAGCTAAGGCACAGGACTCTGCAGCTGTCTCTAGGTTACACTGAGTTGTTGTTGTTTCTTGAGTGACCCAAACTGAACTAACGTCTGGGAAATAGTACGTATACCAGCTGTTAAATCTCAAACTACTCATTGTGCAGCGGTGCCAACTTGAGTTTTAACATAGTTTTCCAAATTGCTGCCAACTCGCTCAAGGGTGAAATGTTTAATGTAATAATATAGTTTATAATGTGCTGTATATTTATGTTTATAATGTAAATATATTACATAATCATTTTTTTATGCAAGTTAAGCTTTTACCCTCAAACCACACGCTGTTGTTGTGCCCCTACGCAAGACACTGTACTCACATTAACTCCTATTGTTACTACCACTAACACATTACTATTACTGTTATTAGTACTTACAACAGTATGTTTATTTCTCAAATACTTTTTACATTTGTTGTTATTACTACTGCAACTCAGACTATGTGTTGGCAATGAATGGTGTTCCTGCCCTTCTGTCATATTGGCCCATTCAAAGTACACAAAACAAACTGTCCAAATCTACATTCAACTTCAGCACTGGAGTTGTATCCATGGAAACCTCTGGGGCACTTAAACACTTACAAACGCACACATGGATGTTGTCTTTACATGTTTTTAGGGACATTATATTGATGTACCTTCATTTCCTTTAGACTGATACTAATCTTAACCTTAGTTACTATTCGCCTGACTTTAATGTTCACCTTTTTTAACCCATATCTGAACTTTAAACCATGTTATTGATCTACTAATAAATGATTTATGTCATTTTTGTCCCTATAAGAGAGGCAGGTCCCAGTAATGTGAGTGTGTACAGATTTTAGTCCACACAAAGTGATAAAAATATGGATTCTATCATATCAAATTTGGGAATAAACTGAGACTAAATCCTGCAGGAATAATCCAGGACTAGAACAGAACCAAACCAAGTCCGTATTTGGTCTAAACTGGGACGAAACCAGAATCAAACCAAGTCTACATAGTAAATAGTCACATATATAAAGCTTTTCCACCTTCAAGTCACTCAAAGTACTTTTAATATTGCTCTGAAGTGACTTAGACTCCATAAACTTACTAGAAAGTTGAAAATACCACACTGTTTTGAACCTGAACTTGTCTAGACTGACCATGAAAAGCTCAAAGTACATTTGATTTGCTGCTCTGAACAGTGTGTCCTGCGTGTCAATACTATCATGTGTTTTACATACATTCGATTACTCCAGCTCTTACATAACTGCAGACTGCCACACAAAACCCATATTCAACCTTTTCTCTCTCGTTTTCCCTCTCCAACCCGCAGACCGCAACACGCTAACACGCTAACAGAAGGAAACTCCAGTTCTGGCCCCCAAAACAAAAACAGACTCTTATTTCTAAGCCAATCGGGAGCGAGAGGGGGCGGGACTTTGGGCTTGACTTCTGCTGCTGACAAGCCTGATGTTTACTTCAGATTTCCAGGAAAGAGAGGAACTGGCGAGCATGCGACTTGCGCCAAAGTGAGGGAAAAAATCTTGAACTTTGCAACTGAGGCACAATCCAAGTTCAAGTCAAAAAAAGAAAAAAGAGGTTATTTTTCAGAGAGTGCTGTGCAGCTGTTGCTTTGTTTGGGAGGTGCAGGGAAAGACAGACTTGCTTTTATGTGCACGAATGGAAGATGGTGGGAAATATATATACAAAAATGAGTTATTTCAAGTGTATTTAGGTTTAGTAGAGAGGCTAGAAGTAAAAATATTCATTGATTATATGTCACTGCATCAAACCTAGACAAAATGGACTTCACACATTTGGATTTCTCTCTATGGGGCTGTTAAAGATATCGTGTAACGAACAAAGATACGGAACATGACTGAACTAAAGAAAAAGATAACAGATCGATCGCAAACACTGATGAGGCTCTGCTACTGCGAACATGGGAAGAAATCCAGTACTGTCGTGATGTGCGTCTGTGACTAATGGCGCCCATATAGAGGTGTATTAAATGAAGTAGAAAAAAACTTTGTAAACCACTGAGTCCAATAGAACAAGTCTGATTAAGATATTTGATCAACTGTCTTTGTAATAAATGTTTTATACTTTATGGCCACCCTGTATTTTAATAGACTGTGATATTGCAAAGACTGATTTATTAATATGTGCTATTTTTGTTCATAAAATTAAAATTAATAATAAAAAAAAATTAAATGACAAAAAAAATGGGTTTCTCATTTGTTCGAGATTATTTGGTCTGTTATAAAAACAAGTATTTTATTAATAAAATTAAAATACAAAAATACAACATAGTTGAAAGGTAAGGAAAAATGTTTAATGCCATACTATGGAATAATTCCCGCTAAACAGTAAGGTCTCCATAGAGAAAAGTATGTGGCACACTCCAGAAAAGTCACTTACTACATTTTAAAATATAGTCTTACGAATAGGACTTTAAAGTAATATTTCTGCAGTGTGAGGTTCATTTTACAGTTTTTGTGCGATACTTGAATCTCAGTGATCAGGTGGATGGCTCTAAGTGTGTCTGAATGTTGTCATAGTGATAATACAAAAAAAAAAAAAGGTGTTTGTTAATATCACTCACCCCTAAGTAGAACCTGTGACATAAGTCAAAGTACTGTTAGGTTACTTCAAAATAAAGCAGAAGTTGGATTATTGACACAAAACCACAACAATTAGTGATTTAGTGAAGTAATGTAGTTTTTGTATGTAGTTTTGGTTGATAATACTATTACTTCAGTCATTATAATCGCTAATTTGATCCCAACTCGAACTGAAAAGTCAAAAAGTACAACAAATACCAAGACAACAGTACTAGAGTAGAAGTTACACACAAAAATACTGTAAAAATAGCATAGTGTAGTATTTTAAAAGTTTTTGTTTGTGTTTTAATTAGTATTACAGCATATACTTGTATTTGCTAATAGGATCTGAGCTCCAGTGTCTTGTTTTGACATTTAACTGGGGCAGAATGTGAGTTGGAGTGAAAAGTGTGTTGTTTTCTGGGAGGGTCCTGCAGCTGTGGGCTGTTTGGGAAATGCAGAGCAAAAGTCAGGCTTTTCTGCAGAGTTGGAAAAAGTACTGCGAATGTGAAGTGAAAGAACTGCAGTGGCACTTCCATATGAGCATGTAAAAGCTCTTAGCAGAATACTGTGATCTATACTTGACAAGTTTTGAATATTTTGTGCTGTTTGCTTTTCAAAGTCTATCCAAGTATGACAGTTGTTTACATATGTACAGTATGTGTTTTTATAGTAACTGTTTACTATTTACTGCTTACTATTATTACATATTGACCTCAACTGTTACTACTATTTTTATTACCACTACTATTACCAGTACTACTACTGCTTTTATTACTACTATTTACTACTTTCTCATATTGAACTCAACTATTACTACTACTATTACCACCACCACTACTACTACTACTGCTACTACTACTACTGCTACTACTACTACTACTACTACTATTACTACTACAACCTGTACTACTTCTTCCACTACTATTTACTCCATTTTCTGCTACTCTTGTTCCACTTTTTTGTCGGGTGTTGTTTAGGAATTCCTTAGCGAGTAAAACTTTAATGGTATTTTATTGTACTAGTTGTGTTACTTAATATTGATGGATTACACTTCTCAGTATTGTAAAGTTTTAAATCTACTTCAGGTTTGTAACTTAAGCTTCTGAAAACACAAGTTCACTCACCAAATTAAAAGCCCCCACACCTGATTTTTTCCCCATTTATATGAGCAAAATTTGTCTTGCTCCAGTTTGTATACTTATTATATGAAAATATGTCCACTGCATCTAATAATAACACATTTTACTGCCTGATAATCTGGAAGTTCATGTTAGCATGCTAGTTGTTGTTAGTTTTAGCTGTTCTGGTTTCTGAAAGTTGTGAAAAACACTTGTAAACTCATTGTGGTGAATAATTGGGATGGTCAGAATGCATACGGGAAATGAGGAATAACTTTGGACCACAAGCATTTTTTATTTATTTATTTATTTTTATTATTTTATTTTTGTTGTTGTGTATGAATATGACTGAAAGGTTTTTTGTTTCCTGCACTTTTGTCTTTTAATAGTAATTTCATGATGATTATTTATGTTTTGATTTGTTGTATGTTGATTTTAACGCCTTTTTAATCACTTTGAATTACGAATTGCGCTACACAAATAAACTCACCTCGCCTTTTGAAAACCAGTCCCAGCTCCTTTTAACAGTATTTGTGAACTTGCAGTACATAAACTCCTTAAACTGCACATTTGGAGCTGACCCTGCATTTAAAGTCCGGCTCTGTCAAAGTCCCCTACTCAAGCTTTACCTTCCCTTTTGGTTTAGACACAAATGCTTTCTGTGCCATGTCCAGAAAACATGCTGATTTATACATGTGTGCGGTCGCATTCGTCATGTTGAAAATCTAAATATTATGGTTTGCGTTTTTTGGCAGGCCTGGGGTCCACGTGAGGCTCTGAGCTGCACGTGTGGGGCAGGGGAGGGGTTACATAAATGTGTCTGGAGCATATGGAAGTCATTATTGTACTGTATAGAGGCTGCTGCATTGGGCCGTGGGCGGGAGGACACCTAAAAACATTCTGTATTTATTAACTCTGGCACTTTCAGATATTTACGCAGCCTCCTCGCGGTCATATATTAGGGAGTTGAGAAAGCCGTTGGGGAGATGCCTGAGATAACGACTTTCAAGATGTTTTTTTTCCTTTTTTTCTAGGTCGTAGTATGAGGTTACAAAGTTTGTTTTTGTCTGGCAGTGTACTCTTAAAGGGCTCAGTCTGCGTAGCTGGATGTCTGTGATTTTGTTTTGAAGTAGCAGATATACTTTACCTTTGTGGACAGTGAGTGAAAGGCACGTATTTGGATGAATAAACAGCACAGTAGGATCACTATCACTAACAGTAGTAGTAGTAGTAGTAGTAGTAGTAGTAGTAGTAGTTTACACATTTTTTAATATTTTGAGAATTCTCCAGACAAATAGTGGGCCATTGTGTTTAGCTTGAGTAATTTTGAAAAAAAAAACTGTGCAAATCCTTTTTACTACTACAAATCCTTTTTACTACTACTACTACCTCAAATACTATTACTACTATTACTACTACTACTACTACTACTACTACTACTACTACTACTACTAATAATAATAATAATAATAATAATACCACTAATACTATTACTACTACTATTATTACCACTAATACAATTACTACTACTATCACTTTTACTACTACTACTGCTACTTTTACTACTACTACTACTACTACTACTACTTCTACTACTACTACAGCAACAACAACAACTATCACTACTACTACTACTACTACTACTACTTCTACTACTACTACAGCAACAACAACAACTATCACTACTACTACTACTACTACTACTACTACTACTACTACTACTACTTCTACTACTACTACTTCTACTACTACTACAGCAACAACAACAACTATCAATACTACTACTATTTCTTCTTCTACTACTATTACAACTACAACTATTACTACTACTACTTCTACTACTACTACAACAACAACAATTATCACTACTACTACTAGCTGTACTTCTCCTAATTATTCATGCTGTACTTTCTGTCACGTGAGTGTACTCCAGGGCATGTTTTTGAGGAGTAGTGTATTTGTGGGACATACACATTGAGGTTTAGACATGAATCCTACACATACAGTACAGAATGCAGTACAGCTCTGAGCGTGTTACGTATTATTTGAAGTCATTTAAACATGGTGAAAAACTGCATACTCCAACTTTAAGGACACTATATCTACAAGTAAGTCTGTAAGTAAAATAAAAACTCACTCAAGTAGAAATAAACTCTAACTGAGATAAAGTTAATGAAATGTGTCTGAATATATTGTTTCTAGTTAGACAGATGTATTCCGATAAGACCTAAGGTTAAATCTGCAGAGTCACTGGTTCAGGGGCTGTTTTTGTCTTACCTGAGCAGAAACGTTAGATTAAAAAACACTCAACAGACACATAATCAAATACAAAATCAGAGTGTATTTATAAATCCATATCTGACACATTCTAATGATATTGGACCTTATACAGACAGTAGTTTGTGCGTGGTCAGGTGGGCCGCGGGGCTCGTGGTACTCTATTCTACCCTATTTTATCCTGGCCTATGTCATCAGCTGTACTGTATAATACTCCCTACAATAGAAGCGTGGCTAGTCTACACTACATACAAATGTCTCTTCTCTTCAACTTTCAGGCTACTACAGTTTATTCAACAACAATACGTATCTGATCTATTGTTTTTGGTTAAACAGATGTACCCAGCTGAGACCTAAGGCGAAATCTGCAGCCTCATCAGTTCAACTTGTTTTTTGTTTCACCTGAAGAGAAAGATTAGGTTAGAGGACACGGAACACCTGCACGATCAAAAACACAGAGGAGGAGGAGGAGGAGGAGGAGGAGGAGGGCTGTACATCCACATCTGACCCAGTCTAAAAACACTGGATCCCATACGGACAATAGCTTCCCAATTGATACTTTGTAGTGACATCACACTGGGGGGTGCTGCGTGTATGTCAGTGGTGAGATGTTTAGCAGTTAGCATGGTGACACAATGCACTTATTAGCAAGCGGTGATCAATACGGGCGCTCATGGTCTCGTTTAGTGAAAGTGAAAAACTGTTGGCTGCAAAGTATCAGTATTTGAGTACATTTTCAGGTTGGTAGTTCAGTTGTAGTAATAGTACACAGTGGACTGACACAGCCAGTCTGAGCACCTGAGTCCCACTTCAACAAATCAACCGTTGAACTTTGACCCCCGTGTTTAAAATGAGCTCCTCTTGAGTAAACCTGTCCATTCTATGATCAATTATCCACCCTCATCACCAACCCAGATGCCCTCCCGCCGGTCTGTCTAACGTCGTCCAAGTTCAAGTCCCAAAAGTCCTTGATGTCGTCTTAATCCCAACCCTCAATCTAAACTCTAATCCCTAAAGTATGTACGCGTAAAATAAAGATAAATATAAGGGCAACTTGTAAAGAGAATCTGTAAAATGTAAGTTGTAAATGTAAACAGTAAAATTTGTAAATAAGAGTTGTAAAAATTGTAAACTGTAAAGCTCTTTTTAAATTAAACGTGAATCTAAAGTGCTAAATTGTTAAGTCTAAGTTTTAAATCTAAATTTCAAAAGTCGAGATAAAATGTAAATCCTAAAAAATGTACTTCTAAATCTTAAGTAAATGTAACAGCTATAAATTGTTAAATTGCAAATCTAAATTCGAAATCTAAGCTGTAAATCCTAAAAGTTGTACGTCTAGTTTCTAAATCTTAATTCAGAAGTTGTAAATCAAAATCCAAGTCGAATCTGAACTCTAAATCCAAGCCAAATTCCCAATCCAAATCTTTAAATCCCAAATCCTGTCCTTGAGTCGTAGTCCGTAGTTCCTACTCGGTCCACTTGTCTCTACAGTCTGGGTGCTGGCGACTAAACCAGGACTAGAGCAGGACCAAACTAAACTTACACTACACTATATCATTTCTTCCTGTTGTTTTTCACTATAGTGGATTTTTCCGATAATATTAATCACTTTTAGTAGTTTCCCAAGCTCTATAACCAATGCTACCAACACTGTAATCAACTGACAAACATATAGAGAAATGTAAAGACAAAGCCACAACAGAAACCAGGTTCATGTGTGTACAGTTGTGTTTGAGCTCTAAGTATTTAAGTATGTTTTTGGTGTTAAAAGTGCAGCAGCAACGACTTACCGATAGGCAGGCAGTACTCTGACACAGGTACGGCCAGTATTGTGTAGAGCCCAAACGCCCAAAGCAAAAGCATATTATTTTATTTAGAGGTGGGAAATATACTTAAAAATGCATAATATCGCCTTTTTATGTACTGTAAAATGGTACGTGTCAAGTATTTGCTGAATTCTTTCTTTTTCTTTATTTATACAGAAAACCCAATGAAAACACTTGGGTTCTCTTTTTCACATGGTTGAAAATACAATACAAACAGAAAAACAACCAAAACAAACAAGTACAAGTTCATATAGCACATTAAAAACAGGTGTGTTGATAAAGGTTTATTACCAGATTATTAAATTGTGTTTGTGTCACCAGCGTATCCAGTTTTCCTTTGTGTACTCCATTTTTGTGTAGCTAAACAGCTAAACGCCTCTTTCCCGTCTCAGTTTTGTTGCGGCTAGTCCTTCGTGTTATGCAGTCACGTGATCTGGTATTAAATGGCCCAGTATCATGAGGTATTCTGGCAGTTTTTGAAGTAGTCCTTTATAGATACATTTCATCATAGATTCATTTTACATAGCTCTTATTGTTGTGTTTTTAGTGTGATCATTGACCTTTAACCATGAAAAATCACCTCTCTGTTAAATAACCCAAATACAAAAATAAAAATAAAGCATAAATACTACTCACTCCTCTCTTTCATACTTGTTTTGCCTCTTGTCCTGTGTTTTGCTCCTCTGTCCTCTGTCATAAAATTCTCTCTTTTGGATATTTTGCCCTAAACACGTGCTTTATATCTTGTTTTGATTTGTCTGTGGTGTGGTGCATGTGAGCTGTCTGCAACAAGATCTGTGTTTTGTTAAAGCAGAAGTGAGTGAGCAACAGCAAAGAGGTGTCCAAACTATGGTCCATGGGCCAAATACAGCCCTTAAATCATTTTATTTTGGCCCTCAGGCTCCTGATATCAACAAAGGCTCAATAACAAACTGACATACAAAATGACTGAGATGTTATATTTAACTTGTACTAAATGAGATATATTTGAATCGGCAAACATAAATCAGATTGTTATAGTACAAAATAGGATCATCAACAAGCACCAAACCCAGACTTGTAAAACTGAATGGATGTGTTAATATTACGTCCATGTCGCTGTTTTTTTGTTTTGTTTTATTGTTGACCTCATGCACTTTGGTATTATTATCATAGTTTGAGGTGAAAAGTTGCATAGGGTTGTTTTAAATATCCAAATAAAGCATTATAATGTGTCAATATAACACTGTGTATACTTCTGATTAGATAAGATGAGTTCAGATGAGTTAACACAAGACACTATTTCAATAAACACAACACAAAAACGTAAAATGCAAGATAAAACGTAACTGTACAGATGCTGTATAATATTATAAATAACACAAAGGAAACATGACACATAGATTTATGATATTTGGACTTTTAATAATAATAAGTAATGTCACTTTATAACTTCAACACTGTCAGAGCACTACAGTAATTTTTCTTTCATTCCATACAACCAACAACATCGCATTCATATGTAAGTAAGGTGGTGAAGTGTCTTGCCCAAGGACGCAGCAACAGCATGCATTGGTCAGAACCGGCATCAAACTGCAGACTTTTGGGTTCATGGGCAAACTGAACTGAAATAACTTACCTGAGCAGCCAGTCGCTTCAGAACAAAAATGTATAACTTCTTCTACCTGAGATAAATACGACTTTGCTGATTCAGTTGTTGTGGCGTCATTGAAAAAGTGGAACATCTAAATACATGGGTCATGGGGGAGAGGCTTAAATGACTGTGCAGGATCACCAAAAGTGGGACAGGTGGTCACTTTAACCAGACTCATGTGCTGCATTGGACCAAAACCATGGAGCATCTCAGATACTGCGTTTGGATGGACCAGTGACATTTAAGCCTGACCTAGATTCACAGACTGCACCAGATCTCAGCTCAGACTTGTGCCATTTACATAGAGAAATTATGGACATCACGATTCCTCCAACTGTTCCGCAAATATTCAAGTTAAAGACTGGGCCTGTCTATTGACCACGGAGTATTTTGTGTATATATTGCTTTCTTTAAGGTTTAATATTACGCCAAATTGGCTTGTGTGATCTTTAAGTATAATGTTACCTGCTCAAAAACAGACCAGGACTTGTTTTTTGTTTCATTCACACTTGTTTGAGTAATCCTTTATTATTAGTCTGTTTACATCTCCAAAGCTCAAAATACTCTGATGTGAGACCTGGTGTCTCAGTGGGGCCGCAGTGGCTTTAGTGTACCGGTAAACTGTTTTTATGTTCTTAGGCAAGACACTTCACCATCCTGCTTACAATGCAGTGTGTGTGTGTGTTGGTGATGGTTGGAGGAAGTGATGCCGCAGATTAACAGCTTTGTCTCCATCAGTCTGTCCCAGGGCAGCTACAACAGCAGACCACCACCGAGTGAGGATCAGAATGAGTTAGACCAGTTTAATAGATATCATTATGAACAACTAAGACTTTTTAGATGTAAATGGATTATGACATGAATTGTAAATTGAACCAATGAACCTCATTAATCCATTAAATGTACATAATTCAGAATTTTTAGTTGTAAAAATCTATTACAAGTATGTTCATTTAATTTAGTATTTTTTAACTGGCCCATAATTCCAATTCTTTTTTTTTTTTATTGACCCAATTAAATTTTAAACATTGAACCAATTTACAATGTATTAACTGTTATGAATTAAACTAATTTAGTTTGACCAATTTAATATATATCATTATGATCAATCAGGAATATTTAGATGATGATAAATGATTAAGATATAAATTATAGGTTAAGCCAATGTTTTACTTTTTTCACTGTGGAGACAAATGCATTATAATAAAAAAAACGTAGGCCACGTGTTTTATCAAATATATCAAGACCTGATCATGTTTAGTCCATGTAAGAAACGTTGTGCTCACATACGTTCATATTTATGTTCAATTCATACAATTATATTTTAGTTTTAAGATAAAACTGACAACTAATTTGTCTGGCACTGAACTCAAAATTACATTTTATAAGCACTTCTTTTTTCCTTTTTGTCCATTTGTGACCTTGTTTGTCTCTCAAAAGATGCTTTTCTGTTCTCAGAAGTGTTTTGGGGCATGACAGGACAACCTTTCAGACTGCCCTAGATCTGCGGACATAAGTGTATTTAAAAAAAAAAAGTCTTTCTTTTCAATAACCTCCTTCTTTGATCGAACCTCTTCATGTTGAGCCTTGTCTCCATACAGCAGTGGCTGGTGCGTACTTGTACTACATTTGTACATTTGTGTTCTGAGTGTGTTTCCATGGAGACGGGTCCTGCATCGATTCAGTGATGACAGCAGAAAATGGGCCGTGACACTGAACGAGATAAACAAGTGAGATAACATACAACGCTGGTACATGTGACCATCTATGTCTGACCTAAATACACGTTTTTGTAGTATTTTTACAAACCAGAGTAATGAGTAAATAGCTGAAAATGAACTGGCTGCTGTGGATTACATTACAAGTTGGTACCACATTTACAACTACACCTGAATTACTCTTAATAAAGCATGAAGACTGGACTCCTAATGAACAAATGGTCAATTTATATTCATTCATTAAAGCAATAGTGTGTAACTTTGTGGAGGAGACACGTCACCTGCACAACTCCATGGAAAGAGAAAGTTAAAACCATACTTGGGAACATTCTTCATGGAGACAGATACGTTACGGGGAAAGTTGACAGCCAGGCATTTTATAGAGGCATCGTTTTAGGCATTAGGTGAATGAGTCATTTCTATTCAATCTATACTCCAGACTGTATAATTTATGTAAAGTGTTTTTTTGTTTTGTTGTTTTGTTTTGTTTTTTCTTTTATCTGACTGTTTATGTCACCTCAAATTGACTTTATCCTTCAGAAAGTTTGATTTCATAAACCAGGCCACATACTGCAATTTGGGATTTCATAGTTTGGTCCTGGAGTTAAGAATCAATAATGTTTTAGGTTTTTTTTGTTTTGTTTTTTCACAATAATCGTAATACTAACATTTGACATCCCTACTTGATGCCTGTCACAGTCACATTAAGGCTCAGTGAGGAGGTCTATAATGTACTCTTGGCTTACAAAAGTAGCATTTCTCCTTTAATCTGCCACAAAAGAACTCCAGGGACGTAGACATGCAGGCCAAATAAGAGCTGTGGAGGTGCGAGCCCGGTCACAGTAAGGATGCATCATGATCTCGGTGCATTTAAAACATACATAATGAAAAAATACTTCGTTAAGGCTATTAAAAAAAAAAGACTTTCAAAGGGAGGCCACTGAATTTGGACTTAAAGGCACACTATGTAACTTTTCTGGTTGTGTGTACACCACCTTAACATGTTGTTGGGTTGCCCTGAAGGTTCCAAAGTAGCGTTTAACTCATCTGTCTAGCATTTATTCAATTATGGGTGTTTTTTATTGCATTCATACAGTGAGTGGGCTTGCCTCTCCACAAATCTCACCTGTAATTTGACCTGGTGGTGACGCATGGCTGTCTCCATCGAGATAGAAACGTTTAAAGCCATACTCCCATTAAGCCATAACTCTGTTCCACCTTGTGATGTCATATGATAATACAGGAAGTGCTCCACTGTGTGTTGTTTTTTTTTATTTTATTTACTGCAAGACATACAAACATAGTGACCATACATCTACAATAGTGACAAGTGGTGGTAAGACATACAAGACATAACATGACATAACGAGACATAACATGGTTTATAGACTTAACAGGTATTTACAGTTGTATGTGACAAGTCTGTGTTGTGTGTGCATCTGTGTGCGTGACATTTCTGTGATTTTGGAGGGGGTTAAGGTGGAGATGGCAGAGTGCTAGTACTAGTAATTTGTAAGTGAGAGAGGGTATAGAGAATATAGATGAGAAAAAAAATAAAAAAATAAATAAAATAATAATAATAATAATAATAATAATAATAATAATAATAATAATAATAATAATAATAATAATAAATAATTAATAATAATAATAATAATAATAATAATAATAATAATAATAATTCTCCAATGTGTTTTTAAACTCTATACACATTCACTAGAATAATTTGGATAATTTTGGAATTGTCAATCTCTCCTGAACTAAAGGTAAAAGGTTAACCGTTAACTTGAAAACTACCACTACATGACAACACAAGGTGGATAATAAAAAAGTAGTAGTAACCTTTGACCTTTGGCTTATGTGATTTGGTTATCCAAGTTCACTAAATCAATTTGAAAACAAAAGCCGATGCCTCACGTTGCCTTGTGTCATGTGCGTTTACAGATAGCATAGAGGGCTAACCTTGACCTGCACCACCTAGAGGTCAGCATGTGCTATAGTCAGCTGTCTTTAAACTGGGTTACATGAAGGCACTGGTCACTGTTGTTGTCTGTAGATAGTGCACGCTTATCTCCAGCCTGGGTCTATTTTAAACACTCTAATGCAATACAGTTGAGCACATGTGAGGTATTGTTTATGTACACTGTTTGGGTAGGACCTGTGAAATACCAAAGTGTGAACGCATGGGATATTTGGTGTTCAAAAGTTTTATCCATTGTTTTGAACATGTGAAGAAGGTTAGCATCCAGGAAGTAAATGGTCAATAGTCACATTTTTATATAGCACTTTACACCTTCAAGGCACTAGAAGCACTTTACATCAAGAAACCACTCACCCATTCACACACACATTCATACAGCAATGCACACGAGGTGGGTTAAGTGTCTTGCCCAAAGACACGAGAGCGGGATTTGAAGCGCCAACCCTCGGATCAGTGGACAAACACTCTACCAGCTGAGCCACTGCCACCCAATAGACGTTAATAAGTCAACATAGTTTGCGTGTTTGAAACATCAGAAATGGGACACATCAAAAAGAATGATCCGTATTCCAAAAATAGACTTGTATTACTGGATCGCTACTGGCAGCCAGGGGGGGTTTCCTCAGTCAAAAAGTCACATGCTCTTGAGATTTGTGAAAGATATTTAGAGTATGCAAAATGTGTACCCAAGTAAGTGTAATGTTACTTTTAAATATTATTATTCAAGTAGTACAAATAGTGATGTAAGTAACTAAGAGTAAAAAGTATGTGGAGAAAGTACTACAGAAATGAGATTTGGGAGTGTCTTGACTCGTTTAACACTGAGCTAAATAAGGGGCAGGACTCATTGAACTCGTGTAGTATAAATTCCAGTGTCTCAGAACCATCAAACTGAAAAATGGCTTTTGGATGGGAGCCAAAACATCTTGATTTCCAGATGACTACCTCTGAAGCTTTTTCCTACCTTGGACAACTCCAGGTTATGTCTTTTCTCTGTATCGTTGTTGTTTTTAGCTTTTTCCTGTACCACGCCTCATACTCTGTTTATAATAATAACAAAAGTAATGCGTTTGATGTATGTAGCTCTTTTTGGACACTCAAAGAGGCTTTACATTATTCATTCACTCCGCACTCTGTGATGGTAAGCTACTATTACTAGTCCATGTTTTGTTTTTGTTTTTTGTTTTTTTAAATTATTATTAATGGATGTACAGGACATGACTTTAGTCGACACCAACCAACTAAGGTCATCCCACAGAGCACGTTTACATTGGACAGTGCAGGTGTTTTTCACAGTCTGAGGAATGCACAGAGGAATGTGGCACAGAGGCACATTAAAGGCATGATTTAAACAGGTTCAAACTGCATGAGACAAATGACACATCTGAGCTCTTTTGGTTTAGGGAGATACTGTAGATTTGACAGTCCCACTGGAGATTTTATTTGCCATTGTAATAGTTGTTATTATGATTATGATTATTATGATTATTGTCAGTGATTCGTTATGTACACCAGAACATAACCATAACCTTTCTTTTAGATATAGTTAAATCCACAGTACATAACTTATAGGCAAAAAGATTAAAAGCAGGTTTTTTTCAATTTGGTTGTGCGTTCTTACTCTGAGTGGGCTTGCATCTCCACAAACCTGACTCTTATTTGGCCAAAGGAAGGTCTCCATCTGTTTGTTTCTATGGAAATGTTGTTCCTTCCTTTATAATCTTCCACAGTATGACATAAAACTTATCTATCTCCAGAGAATGGAGATAGAGAATGTTCTGGAGTATGGTTTTAACTTTCTATTTCCACGGAATGAAGCATTTAAAGTGCCACCTCCACAAAGTTACATACTGTACCTTTAAAAAGCATATTAAATCAAGTGTATGGCATAATATTAGTGCTTAAACGTGCTCTATATGTAACTTTTCTGGTGGAGGGTCCGCACCTGTTCGTTTCCATGGACATTACAGGTCAGATCTATGGCCCAGTATAACCCAATATCACAACAACACTGGTTTTATAAAGATATAGATTTCATCACTATTGTTTGAAAATAAAACAGTGACCAGACAAGCAAATACCAAGTCAGGTTTATATCTGTTCACCTTATGCTACGTTCAGAATCATTGTAAAAGTTGGCACTGCACTTGTTGGACGCCTTTCCATTTCAGGCGTCCATTCCCAACTCATTGACGTGCATCAAATTTTGTCAAAAGTTCACGCACGTCATGTTGCTAGCAGCCATTACAGCAAAAATACATAACATTTTAATAATACATACTCTAATCATTGGGCCAATACGCAGAGACACAAGCAAAACTGACTGTAACATTTTAACTATGTCTGCTGAGCGTGTTCTTGGTATTATTCATATCTTTACCATTCCTAGATAAGACTTACAAAAGATATGCTAATACTGCTCAGCCTGTCACAGTAATTACTTTATTGACTTATCTTTCAATACATGAAGGCTGGGTTTGTTGTTGAAAGATTGAAATATTAACTTCTATGGCTAATTATTGCTTCTTTTAGCTGTTTATTTGTTGCAGCTCAGACCTGTTAATGATACTGTCTGTTTTAATGTGTTTCGATATTATCAGTTATCCCTGTATATCTCTATAGCAATATATCATTCTTCAAACTGTGTTATCATGACAGGCCTAGTGGCTGGATGGGCAAGAGTAACAGATGCCAGCATTGTAATTATAACGGCATTGTAACCACATGACATGCACCTTTCATATTCACTGTGGTAATTCAACCTTGGGTAAACAGAGCTGAGTAAACTATTCCCATTCACTTCAGTTTTACTCGGTTCATGTTTTATGACCTGCAGGAACACAGACTGTTAAATAAACTCAAATGAATGCGTTCATTTGTCCAGCGTCATTTATCATAATAGAAACATTCTACCCTGAGGTAAAGTCCTTATCTGGTCATGTGGCCATGTTTCCATTACAAAGGGGAAGGAGGGACATGTGGCATATGGGGATGTAAACAAGGTCACACTGGACATATAGGCACGAGCGAACTAAATATTAATTGGTTTAAGACTGATGAGAAACTAGGATTAAGGATTTAAAACAATACAAATGTTTTAAATGGAAAAAAACTCAAAATTTTGGAAGAAACTTGAAATCTGTAAAATAGTATGTTTTAAGTCATATAAATTTGCATAGATATATTGTGAATGTATTGTTTTCGTAATAATAAAACCTGAAGGTGGGTCCCGTATGTTGTAATGATATTTCCAGTGACCCCTCCCCCTCTTTCTTTCACCTGGCCTTGGTTCAAACTCACCTGTGCTCTCGGGTCTCCTGTCAGGCCAAAACTGGAACACTTTTAGGCGGCAGTGGATAAAGTGAAGTTACATGAGAATACAACAGGGCTCGGTCTGACGATCAATTATAAATGGACTTTGAAACGTCCATGTATATAAAAATGATTGACAGGTTTCATAGATTAAAACTATATAGCAGACAAAAGAGCTGCAAAATGTTATGCAGTTTAATACATTTCTCTCTGTTTGTTTTCATGGACTTACTTTGCCCTGTCCATGTTTAATGCTCTTGTTGTTAAGTCCATGTCACTGTATTTTGTCCACATATTTTTAAGGTGGTAAATAGACTATGAAAGGCTGTGGGGGATTCACTGAGCCAATATTTTGTCAACTTCACATCCCATTTCCTACAGGTCCCTGTGCCATATTTATCCCCACGTGAGGGGGTATAAATATGCCCCCCCTTCCCCGCCCCTGGACACTGGCTGGTTTGGGACTTACGGTAGTAAATAGCAGGGAGCAGATATTGCCAAATGTCATGTTGAATCTGACCTTGTGTACTTCTTTAATGTCATATCTATATTTACGCTAAAACAATTTATAACATGTAATGGAACGTCATATGTGGCATGTTAAAAGCAATTGGACAAGTGGGTCATTCCATAACTGCAGGATTTGTGTGATGCTTTAAGAACTGGTTTAGTTTTGGGTTGGACCTGTTTATGACATGGTTTAGTGCTGGTTTAGCGCTGGTTTATTCTTGGACAAGATCTGGTTTAGTCCTGATTTAGTCTTGGGTTAGACCAGGTTAAGTCTTGGCCTAGACCTGGTTTAGTCTTGGGCTAGACCTGGTTTGGCATAGACCTGGCTTTGTCCTGGTCTAGACTGGGTTTTGTTGCGATCTGGTTTTGTTCTACTTTAGGTTCTACCCTCAGTCTTCTTCTTCTTTTAGGTTTTAATGTCAGATGTTACTCATAAAAGGTGCATTTACCTCCACCTACTGAATGTTGAAAAGTGTTTTTAAAACGGTGATTTAGGACGACAAAAATAAAAATCAGTCCCATTTAATCCCATAACAGTCACTTTTCATTCTGGCCCAAGTGATGATCTTCTTTCATTTGGTATATAGAACAAAGTTGACGCACAGTTTACCATCATCACCATAAACACCAACAAACACTTCTTATCAAAGGTAAAACAGTGTTTACTCTTGACACTGTCCACAGATCTCTCATGTCATTGTTCTTAACTTGTTTTGCTGCCTCAGCATGTGAAAGTTTACAATTTTTTTTAAAGTTATTGACTTGTCCTTCAAAGTTTCAGTTGACAGATCCTGCACAATGATCGCCCTTCCCCTGAAGTCAAGACAAATGCATTTATAAAGCACATTTAAAAACAACTACAGTGCTGTTCAGAGGCAATATAAAGTGCAATCTTATAAAACAAAACATGCAATAACACGATAGAACAACACAATACAAGAGTCCTGCTCATGCTAAAAGCCAGTGCAAACAAACAACTTGTCCAGCCCCGTCAAGTTTTTAGCGATGACCTTAGAACATCCAAAATCCAAAAAAGTAAAGAAAAAATGAAGACAACGTGGGTCTTTGTTCTCCTCCACTGACACGGTCCATACTTCCACAGTGCTCACAGTTCTTTACTTCTCTGCACTCTGCTGCTACATGACCATTGATCCAACATGAGGAACATCAGAGTGGACCCCGGTCAAAAGCTCGAACAGGATCTGAAATATCATCAAGGTAAACACGTTCAAGGAGTTCACATGTAAAAGTCAAGCACACTGAAGTTGAGTCTTCTTTCATCCCATCTTTTGACATCAGACACCTGCAACATCTAGAAAACGATATTCATCCAAATTAGGGGTGACACCACTCACATCTCCTTGTTTTCTGCACATTTCCATCAAAAAACAAACCTTTAACAGAGCATATCCTTGGTCAATCTTGGTGGCCAACTATAATTACAAGAGCTCCTCAGTAATAGCAGAAGAGCTCAAGAAGAAGAAGAAAAAGACCATCTCTTCCTGATCTGCTTTCCTCTTCTTCCTAGAACCTGATACTTGCTCCGGCGAACTTTCATGTCGTGTAGTGTGACATCGAAAAATCTTACAAGTAAAACAAAAGCACAGTGGGCACAAGGCTTTAGGTCGTAACGTGTACTATCTAAACTCTTATTCCAGTTAAGAGTAAAGGTTAAATCAACAGTAAAGATCATTTCTCATTTCTCACACACCTTGTTTTTGTACTGTATTGTCAGTTCGAGCCCATGTAATCCTTGTGGGGTGGGATTCTGGTCACTTCTGTTGCGTCACTGTAGCCCGACTGCCCTGTTTATGTAAGGGGGCTATCCCCGAGGACAATGTGAATGAGGGGCTTGTTGGAGGTTGCATCGGTAAACTGTGCCTCGGCCTGGGCCTATTGTACCGAACCAGAGAGGCGTGACATGAGCCAGAGAGCGCAGTAATCTGGGAGTAGTCCAGGAAACGATGACTGCGCTAGAAATGCGTTATTAACATTATAAAGGCAAAGGTGGGTAAAAGAGCCAAAAATTATCCATCCATCCATTTTCTTCTGCTAATCCGGTGCCGGGAGAAAATGAAAAAAAAAATATATATATATACTCAAGAAATTGTAACACTACTTTAAAATAATATTACTCAAATAGAAGTTGGAAAGAAAGTCCAACAAATTACTCAAGTAAGACTAAGTATGTTTATTTGTCCAGCACAATTTGTACAAAAGGTAATGAAAACGCAAAAACATGTTTTAAAACTAATTTCCTGGTTTAGTTCTGGTTTAGTACAGATCTTTTTCTTCCAGATTTTAATGGCGGATGGCTCATAACGGGTGAAGGAGCAAAGTCCAAGAAACATAAATCACTTATACCACTTTGAGTAACCAAACTTTTACCCACCTCTATAACTTCAATAAAAAAAAATACTACTCACACTACTCAACACATGGTTTCAGAAAACTAATCTGAGAAGTACTTTTAGTTTGGCAAAGGTAACCCCTACTTTTGATTATAGGTGTACTGTATTGCACAATGATTTTAGTTTCTCTTTCTGTTTTGATACAAAGCTCATTACAACTCAAGGGATATCCAGCATTTCCCAAGCACTAAGGGTGGGTTCTGGGAATTTCCTCTGAATGAAGAACCACTAAAGGCCTAGAAGTGAGCAATAGATTTAAAAATAGCATCACATTTGTATTGCTAATGCTAGAAAGGCTGATAAAGAATAAAAAACTTTAAGCTAAACTATGACATTTAACGGCACATTTAGGATCTACATCACCTGATTATCATTATCAGGATTATCGGGATTTTTTTTGCCAATATCCCATATACAATCCTTCATAGACTTGAGTAAAATAAGACTCTTTCTTTCTTGTTAGATACAGCTGTCAAAATCAATGCTCAGATACTGCTAAAACTATTGTAACTAGATACTAGAGAGGACATAGTGAGTGGCCGAAGCTGCGCACTATGTTTAAGACAACAGACAGATTTTGAGCTGCGAAAAAGTTTATGATCTCAAAATAGGGCAAAATCACCACAAAATACAACCTCTGTGAAAGCTGTAGGTGCCCTGTCGGTCCCTGTCGGTCTCTGTCGGTCCCTGTCAGTCCCTGACGGTCCCTGTGGGTCTCTGTCGGTCTCTGATGGTCCCAGTCGGTCTCTGTCGGTCCCTGTCAGTCCCTGACGGTCCCTGACAGTCCCTGACGGTCCCTGTGGGTCTCTGTCGGTCTCTGATGGTCCCAGTCGGTCTCTGTTGGTCCCTGTCGGTCTCTGTCGGTCTCTGACAGTCCCGGACGGTCTCCGTCGGTCCTTGTGGGTCTCTGTCGGTCTCTGTCGGTTCCTATCGGTCCCTGTGGGTCTGTGTCGGTCTCTGTTGGTCCCTGTCAGTCCCTATTGGTCCCTGTGGGTCTCTGTCGGTCTCTGGCGGTCCCAGTTGGTCTCTGACGGTCCCTGTGGGTCTCTGTTGGTCCCTATCGGTCCCAGTGGGTCCCAGTGGGTCTCTGTCGGTCTCTGTCAGTCCCTATCAGTCCCAGTGGATCCCAGTGGGTCTCTGTCGGTCTCTGTCGGTTCCTATCAGTCCCAGTGGGTCCCAGTGGGTCTCTGTTGGTCTCTGTCGGTTCCTATCAGTCCCAGTGGGTCCCAGTGGGTCCCAGTGGGTCTCTGTCGGTCTCTGTCGGTCCCTATCGGTCTCTGTGGGTCTCTGTTGGTCTCTGTCAGCCAAACACAAGCAGTTTGTGATTACATTGCGCTCCTTTCTGAGCAGGAGGTATTTTTTCGTTGTAGTACCAAGGAGTGGCCACTAATCCAACTTGACACAGCTCTAAGCTAGCAATACCCTATCCAGATATTTGAATAGATCTATGGTTTAAAGCCCCAATGTGTAACTTTTTAGCGGCAAAGTAGACTAAAATAATATCTTTGTTATGTTTTATTGTACTGAAAAATAGGTTATGTGTCCTTACTGTGAATGGGATTTCGTTTCTACAAACTTGACTTTTACTTACAGGCCTAGAGAAAATGTTGCTTGTCTCCATGGAAACATTGTTCCTATAAAATTCCACAGTGCGGCATAAAACATATCTATCTCCGTGAAGAATGTCCCGACGTATGGTTTTAACTTTCTATTTCCAGAGAATCATGCAGGTAACATGCCTCCTCCAGAAAGTTACACTGTGTTTCTTTAATGTGGAAAGAAAGATACATTTGACAAAGTGGAAAACAAACAAGTGTGTGTGAAGTTGAGCCGTGAATAAACAAACGTAGCACGTTAACCTGCTAATGCTAATTATAGTTAAAGGACACTAGGGCAAATGTAATCTGCTTCCTCTGTCTCCTTTTTAATCCCTGAGAAGAAGAACTGGAACATCAGAGATTAGGCCAGTCTCAGATTAGACTCAAACATCTACTGACCTGGACAAAGCCAATACTCCACTGGCCTTCAATTTTAACACATTAAATCTACTGCCATTCACAAAAACATGTTTCTACAACTTTAACAAAAGCAGATAGAGTTAAGAAATATACTATTGCAATATCCATTTGTCAGAGGTAAAATACAGTGCACTGCAGAATTAGTTCCCTGTCAGCAGATCAGTGTGTGCAATGGTGCCATGTTGTAATGTTGTAATGTATGGGTTTTGGCACGAGACGACAGCAGGAAATGCTTGTGGAATGTGAAGTATACAGGCTATAAGCACTTAAGCAGATTTTGACACGGGTTCACTTCATAAACACATGTATTTCCTTTCCCTTTCCCTCAATAAAAGGTTTGTTCTGATGAGAGAAGGAGGCTTGTCATGTCTCTCCAAAACAATAATATTAGAGTAAGAGCCTAACAATGCACATAACGGGCTGTATCTTGCCCCCGGTCTTAACACAGCAGTAGTGTTAGTGAGATAATCTGTCAGTGCTACTGCTGAGTGTGGGGCTTGGAGCTCTAAACAAGAGGTGTGCCATGTCCAAATATCAGGTGGAGTGGAGCAAATTGAGACCGTGATGTGGCACATTCAGTGATTTGCTGGAATCTTTCTAATAAATATCAAACTAGTCCACTCAAAAACATAATGTGTAACATACTGAAGACTCAAAAAGCTTTATTTCATCTGGAAATGTGTTAGGATGATACATTTCAAGAGCAGGTAATAGTGCTAAATATAATGAGAGAGCACATAAATGTAGAACCGTAAACTGTCAGATGCCTCTAGTTCTGATCCACAGGCCTAATGTTTTGTAAAACTGGTGTGTAGGGCTGGAGAGAATGAAGTGTAATGTAAAATGAAGTGGTTAAGTCCTCCATTAAGGTGTTAGCTCTCGGCTGCGCGAGCCTTGACGCTGGACCAATACGAGCATTCAGATGCACTGTGGGAATGAAAACCATAAATTTGTATTAATTATTTGTTTTTTATATACTGTAACAATAAATAATTATCTTAGGCTCATGTGCAGAAATTTTGGTGCCAAACTGTAGCTGTTCTGAGTTGTTTTAACCACTTGTTGTGGTTGGTTTTCTTATGCATCAGGGAGCTGTGCAGCACTTTGTAGATTTGATGCTGGACCATAAACATTATGTAGTTACTAGGAGTCCAACCTGTACACATCCCCTGTCACTGCTCTGATAAGACCAGGGCCAGATGCACCCCAACATAATAAATATGTACTGAAATGAGCCTCAGTGATAAAGACAGTCCACACTGTACCTGTCAGGGCTGCTCTGCTGGCTCATATGGAGTGCCATGGTATTTAGCACAGGTCATTTCCACCTCTGAGAGCACTCACAGAGCTCTCTGCACATGAACTCTCTGCACATGAACCTCCTCAACTGTACATTAGTGTTTTGTTTTGGAGCAGTGTTGTTCTGCTCCCCTCCCCCTCCTCCTCCTCCTCCGCTTCCTCTTTGTTTGTCTGCGCCTCGCACGAGCCTGGCTCCTCCTGGAAACAGGAGGTGTTCTGTGATTGGCTCAGAGCCTCAGGGGGCGGGCTCAGGGATGCTGTTTTTCTCTCCGCAGCTCTGGGCAGACGTCAGAATATTGGGTGAGAGCGCACAGGGCGCAGCGCAGTGTCTGCTGCTTTAAAGCGCCTTTAGCGGCTCAGAGCTGCACCAAAAGCCTTTTGATAACATTTACTCTAACATAAAAACACGGCCGGCCCCTCACATCGCCCTGTCGCGTGAGGAGTGTGACTCTATCTCAGGATCTAAGCGATAAAGGAGGAACCTCTACGTCCGCGCTGTCCTTCAGTGAGGCCTTTGTTTTTCACGGCTGAGTAGTGAACAATAGCGCCCCCTGCGCGCACCGAGGAATAGTCCGAGGATAGGGAGCCACAGCGGCCGAAACTGCAGCCTCCCGATCGACGTGGGACCCCTCAGCTCAGCTGTCCGATGCGGGGAGAGGATGAGTCCCGCTCTGGAAGTGCTCATGCAGGCGGAAGGAGCTTCTTACGGGAAAGGAGTGATGCTTGAGCCCTTTGTGCACCAGGTGGGGGGCCACTCCTGCGTGCTCAGGTTCGGGGAGCAGACGATCTGCAAACCCCTGATCCCCCGGGAGCACCAGTTCTACAAGAGCCTGCCCCCGGAGATGAGGAAGTTCACCCCGCAGTACAAAGGTAAGAGCAGGGGTAAGACCCTGGGTAAGGCTGGCATCAGCTGTCAGCACAGACCTGTCTCCTCTGTGTCTCTTCTCTCTGTCTTTCCTCTGTGTCTCCTCTGTGTCTCTTCTCTGTGTCTCTCCTCTATGTCTCCACTGTGTCTCTTCTCTGTGTCTCTCCTCTGTCTCTCCTCTGTGTCTCTTCTCTGTGTCTTTCCTCTGTGTGTCACTCATGATATTCCTTATGAGCCACTTGTGTCACTGTTTGTTTTGTATAAAATCACACACATCTTTAATAATAATCGTTGTGTGGTATTCCCTTTAATTGACTTCCTAATATCACAGTGTGCTTGTGGCTGTTCTGTTGGTGCAGTGTGATGGTTGGATACAGAGGCAGTGTTGATGCCATAGTTAAAGGCCTCTGCATCAGTCCCGTCTGCACTAGGTCCATTCTGATACATTTATAGTCTGAGAGGTCCCTGCTCTCTCCGATCAGCTGCACTGTTACGTTATTGATGGATGGAGATGAGACCCTGGATGTCTGGCTCGTTATTTTTTCTGGATGGGGCCCCAGTGTTGGAGAACAGCGCCAGTCAGGAGAAGACAGCACTGCATTGGCCTGACTTTAAAGGCTCTTAAGTTACAGCAGTGGGTCTTGGGTTTCTGCCCTATCAAAAATAAATGGGAGCATGCATCGCTAGAGTCATTCACAAGGCAGTTTTCCACGTAACACATAGCTGCACATACACACACGCTGTCAAATGATGGGTCTTGTTACTCTAGATGCCTTTAGGTGTCAGTGGCACGCAGCCTAGGCGATGTATAGAGGAACATAGCAGCCCGGATGTCTTATTAAGGTCTGTGAGCGAGAGTAGACTCATTCAGGGCCAAAGAGGAATGCATCTGGATGTTACTGATTGAAGAATTTACCTTTTTGGATAGGCAAGATGTTTTAAACTACTCAAAAATGACACCAAACCCCCATGACAGCTGGTTAAGAGACACTGAAGGATGGGTCAGATGCAGAGGTCAAATGTTCTTAAGGTTACAATGGGTCTACTTTAATCCTAATAAGACAATAAAGTCAAAATATGTCCTTATAAACTACACTAAAAGCTAAAAATACCCTTTATGTATCTGTTTTCGAGAGGGCAAATCCAAGTCTATTGTTTGAAGGTGCACAGTAAGTTTTCTGTTGAAGAGTCCGTCACTCCCTGGAATGTTTCACAGTATGGCATTATCCTGTTTAACGAATTTAACTTGTCTGTCTTTATTTATCCCATTACAGGCGGTTTTATTGGCCAAAACTGCCAATATGTCCGTGGAGACTGCCAAGATTAATGCCATTATGCAGAACATTCCAGTCATAACAGCATCTCCATGGAGAATAGAAGGTTTTGGACCATCTTTGTAAAACGTATATTGTGCCATCTTAATTTCCTTAGATGACGGGTTACTAATACAGTGTAATATTATGGCGCTTCCTATATTTTCTATTACTGATCGGTTTAATTAATCGTGAGTAATATCGAGGTGTGATTCCGTCACAAGTAGCAGCAGGTTGTAACTTAACTGCTGTGATCCACTTCAAATCAGTGGCACATCTGATTGGCCCCGTGCTGTAAAGGGATATGTACGAAGACGTGCACGCTGACCAAATGACGTGGTTCTGAGGGGCCATGGGAAACCAGCGAGCCTGAGAAAGTTCACAAGTCGATCCCTGGCGCAAGTATCAGGCCGAGATGGAGACGCTCATGTTTTGGAATGTAAACTAAAAATTATCAGCTATTAATAATTTCCAAATCTGCACAGCTCAGATTCTGATCTAACCCAATAGTGATTTTAATTCAATTTTAATAGACGTGTAATGGAGCCCCTAATAGCTAAAATTAGAGGCAAGGTTTCACAATTTGAGTGGTGCCAAGGAATTGTGCCCGCAGCCACATAACATCATTACAAAACATGTTGTAACCAAGCAACACGGATATAACAAACCAGTTTTTCAATTCAGTATGAATTAGTGAAGGAAATATATGGCCAGGTTATTTTAAACAGCGCAGTATCCCCGTAGGCTAAGTAGTAAAGTTAGTACTATGAAACTAAATGTATTAAGCAATTCTAACTAAAATAACCTGGTTGACTTCTACATGCAAATACCCGATGACGGACTGGGTGTTTTTTAACAGCGTAATATTTATTTAACAGCTGTTTAAAGTAAATATTAACATAGCAGTTATTACGTATAATACTTTGCGAAATCATTAAAATGTAACTTTCTATTTGGGCTTATAGACTATGTCTTTTCAGTGCAGTTAAAGGGGCTTTCCAAGTAAATTCCTATATGGTAACTAGTTTAAATACATGAGATGATTAATACTTAGGGCTCATATTACTCGATGTTCTATTCTCTGTTATAATGTTGTTTGCTCATCAAAAACAAACCCTTTCATTAATGTGCGTATCTATAGTTTAAAACTTTACACAATCGTTCCCTAAAATGTTGTAACCAGCATGTTGATTCCAAACGTTAGTCAATCCTACAACCCAAATTAGGTTAGTCTAATAATTATTAACAACCTAATAGTGTTATAAATGTCATTATCTTAACATAACATAATGATAAAACCTCACAGTCTATTATAAAAGTCTTCATTTCTACCCTGCTGACCCTGGTTTATATAAGCTGCTCCTTTGTTTGAATGCAGTGACTCAGATATTCCCACACTAACAGCGCCTGTGGATCGATGACCGTGCAGTTCGGAGCACGCTCAGTGAGGGGCGGGGCACACGGTGATGATGTCAGCAAAAGGGGACGCATTATAGCTGCAGGGGTGACATCAGCAGCACGTGACTTTAAGCCGTGGCTCTGAACACGTGTTGGACAAATTTACTAGTTTGAAATTTAAACGGCTGCAGCAAGATGGCCGACATTATAAAGTATAATATATATGTAGTAAAGGCTAAACAGTGATGGTAGTGTGTGGTATTAGTGGTGTATGGTTAGGTTTAGAATAGACTTGTGGTGAAAATGGAGATGGTTAAAGACCCATAGAGTGCTCAAGTTAGGTGGTTTTAAATGGCTGTAGGAAAATATATATAATTGATGTAACGTTTACCTGCATATCAGACTCCTACTGTGGAATAAAAACAACAAACCCAGTATTTTGCAGCTGTACCTTGGCTGTATATGACATCATATAGTCGACTTTCACCATTCACTGTCAGTCTGTGTCGCTCTAATGGGCTTTACCTCATCCTCCTCTTCTTCTTCCTCCTCTGCTATCTTCCTCTTTCCGCTGCAGCTGTGTCGTTCATTCAGCCCTCCCCCCCTATCTACACTTTCAATCATACACGGACTACTATGTCAGGGCTTTAACCATAGTGGGATTAAGGGGCGAGAGATAAGGGGGGTGGTTCCAACTCGTAAAATAACTCGTAAATTTGGACGTCCAAGATGGCACCAAGTAAGGATGCCCTGGCGTGGCTGCGGGCAGAGGGTTACTGATCTCCTAAAATAACATATTAGAATATCTCTCCAAGCTGTAAATAGCAAATGTTTATCCACAAATGAACATCTCTGGTTTGATAAAAGTGTAGCTGCGCGTATTATAATTCTCTTCTAAATGATTATGTACAATTTGATCAATTTAATCTATCTTCTTATATTTGTTTACCAGTTCATGTTTCAGTTTTTCTCAAATGTTTATCCTCCTGAATGAGTTTAAATAATGAAATGTATTTCTAATGCTTGCCAGAAAAAAAACATAATTAGATATTTCTCCAAAGATTTGAGCCCTACCACCTGCTTTGTTAAACACCAAACATAAAACTAATCTTCGTGGTTACTAAGGCATGCACTCTGTTCTTAAAAGTGGACACTGTGTCTTCTTGTTTACTCAGATAATTGACTTTGCAGATGAAATGGTTGCTACGCAGGATATGATCGCTGTGTTACTTTGATGCTTGGCTTGGTCTCTGTGGAGAAGGCAATTAAGATGTTTCATCATTAAGTAAATCCCATTGAAACCTGTTAAGTTGAAGGCTTTGTATGATGACCGTTTGTGCAACATTTGAGAGAGAGCAGTTCATTTTGCAATATGCTTTGTCATGTTTTGAATAAATGTTTTTGCCTTTTTATTTCCCATAATGCGACTTGTGTCATTCTCTAATTATGAAGTGTTTAATCGGGTTGTGCAATGTTGGAATAGGCCTGTCATGATGGCACATTTTGAAGTGTATAGGCACAGTTATCCTAAAACAGGATAATCCCGTGAAACACTGAAGTACTTAGTTAGTATCTTATAAGGAGTCATAGAAATCACTGCTATTTTCTCACTAGTGCCTAGGCAATGTACACAAATATTGGGGTTCTGTACAAAATTAGGACTTAACCAGGACTAATCAGACAAAACACAGTCTATTTGTTTGTTTTAGTATGTATTGTGTAACATTTATATTTATTCAGTGGTTTAAATCTAACCTAGCATAACCTATAATCCTCCCGTCTTGTTTTGCAGGAGTGGTTTCTGTGAGTTTCGAGGAGGATGAAGAGGGAAACCTGTGTCTCGTGGCCTATCCGCTGCACACAGAGCCCGGAGACCTGGAGAACAAGGACCCATCGTCAGACTGCGAACCCAAAACCAAGATGCTCAAATGGAGTAACAAGAAGCAGGCGCCCCTACTGGTGGACAACGACAACTACAGCAAGGAGAGAGCGAGACACAGCCGCAAAGAGGACAAACTAGTCAGGTGAGCGTATTTGCCGAAACTACTAATACTACTACTACAACTACTACTACATTTAGATCTCCTATATTAACACATCCAGTGGTTATGTCTCAAAACATTTATGTGACCAGTAAGAAAACCATACAGAATTGCTTTTATACATTTGTGATTTATTAAAACACCACAAATCTTCATATTTTGTTCGTAATTAGTTAAATTAATTAGTCATTTTTCTTGTGTTTACAGTTACAATCGTGAGGACGCACAGCAGCAGCAGGCGGAGGTGCTTTACTTCAGTCTGGAGAAGAGCAGCATGTCTCCTCAGATCAAACACAACCCGTGGAGCCTCAAGTGTCACCAACAACATCTGCAACGCATGAGAGAGAACGCCAAACAACGCAACCAATACAGTATCCTTCACTAAACAAAATCAAAGAAATTTACCTCTGAGAGAGTAAAGTCATGTCTGTCTGTATCTATCTTTCTAACTAACTAACTAACCACAAACTGTCTGATCACACACCACAGTTTCCTCCCTAAAAGATAAAATATCTCGTCTTATTCTGTATTAAAAAAAACTGTAAGCCTGTAGTTTACAGTCCTTGCCAGTTTTAAAAAGTGAGTAAATGAATGAATAAAGATGTGAATATCCAGAACTGGTGTTGGCCTTGACCCACTCCACAGAATTCATCCTCCTGGAGAACTTGACGTGGAGATACAAAGTGCCCTGTGTGTTGGACCTGAAGATGGGCACTCGACAGCACGGAGATGACGCCACGGAGGAGAAGAAGGCCAACCAGATCCGCAAGTGTCAGCAGAGCACGTCCGCCTCCATTGGGGTGCGCCTGTGCGGGATGCAGGTATGTGTCTGAGCTGCAGGTTTTTACTGGGGTTAATCTGTGTGAGCGGTACTAAAGCCCCCCTCTCTCTCCTCAGGTGTACCAGTCGGATTCGGGACAGCTCATGTTCATGAACAAATACCACGGGCGTAAGCTGACCCTGGCCGGGTTCAAAGAGGCGTTGTTCCAGTTTTTTCATGACGGTCGGCGTCTGCGCAGAGAGCTACTGTCACCGGTGCTGCGCAGACTGAGGGATATGAAGGCAGCTCTGGAGGCCTGCGAGTCCTACAGGTTCTACTCCAGCTCTCTGCTCATCATATACGATGGAGACCCGCCCCGCAGCAGGCCACGCCCCCGCGGCGGTGAGGAAGGGGAGGACGAGCCGTCTGACGAAGAGGAGCAGAGCGATGAAGATGAGGAGGGCGCCTGGTGCTCCGGCCCCAGCAGCAGCTCTGGAGCTGGGGGCAGCAGAGGCTCCGTGGGCTCTGACAGCAGCAGTCCAGAGGTGGACGTGCGGATGATTGACTTCGCTCACACCACATGCCGTCACTATGGAGAGGACAGTGTGGTGCATGAGGGACAGGACAGTGGCTTTATATTTGGACTGCAGAACCTGATCTCCATCATCTCTCAGCTGGAGGACCACAGCGCGGACTAAACCTGGACTGACCGCTGGCCTTTGTTTGATTTTGGGACGGCTCTGAGTCGATCCTGGTGCTTCGCGGTGTGTTCACCTGAACAGGAGCTCTCTGTGTGCAGGGCCCTGTGCTGCCCCCTAGAGGACCGGCCCTTTGGGCCAAAGCTGCACTTTTCTCTCAGAGACTTCAGAGTCCGTGGGGCAGATTTAGGGAAAGGGATAAGTTTAGCGCCCCCTGTCACCCTTGTCCCGTCTGATGGTGATTGAAGTTCTCTCTGAGAGAGACAGACTGTGCCAGAGGAGTGAAGTAGTGTAGACCTGGTGCTTAACCTGTGACACAGTGTTTAGTGATTTGAACTCCCCAACAGCACAGCACATTATTATCGGGGAACAGACTGTAAAGCTGATCCTGGCTATTGCAGCCACGTAGCATTTAAAGGTTACTCTCTGATAAGGACTGATGTTATTATTGTCATAAGACCCCGAGCATTTATTAGTGTGTCCAGTGGACATGTGGTGCAAGTTTATTAAGGTGTAGAAGAAGGGATCGCCTTTCTGCAGCCGCGCTCTCATTGATTTTGCCTATGGACATTTTGAGGGAGTCGCTCGCTGCTCTATTTCTCTATTTGGTCAATGTCTTTGCTTCTGTCTTTCTCCTTTTCATTCCTCAAAGAGAACCTATTGTTTTAAAGACTTTATAAAAGACTTATTTATTTGACACTTTGTTTAAAACTGAAATGGAAACAGCTACATTCCATATGATCCAATACCACTTAATGTTGTTTTACTGACTTGATTGATTTTGTTATTGCCAGAGCCACTAGCTCTCATGTACTGTGTGTTAACAGTGTCTTGATAAATAAAAACATTCATTTGTGGTAAAAATACTGTTCTTTTCATTTATGCTGCAGAACTATAGTCTATAACCTCCAAAGATGCTTACATATAACAACATTACTATGAGGTAAACATCACACAGTTTGTACAATAATGTAAAAATATGTTCAAATAAGTCGATGACATAACCAGAGGAAATGTCCTAATGCTGGAGTGGTCTGTCCTTGCTCTTGCTTCTCCTATTATTGTAACTGGGTGTTCCATGTAAACTCTGCACTTGCAAACATGCGTCATTGTATTAGTTTTTCATTATTCAGACTTATGAGGCTTTGAAGCAGAGATGGTGGTGACTGGCACGCTTTAATCACGATAATCGTTTTGTACACAGCAGAACTTTCCAGAGAGCGGGTTTGAAGTTAAGCAGGAAGTATTTTGTAGTATAAGCTACTACCTTCTGCCCACAACACACGACATGGTACAGACCTGAAATTACCACACTCCTATAGAAGCTACTTATACAGAGACAAATGATAGAAATGCACTGCCAAATATGTTATTCAAGTTTAGTAAAAGTATGATGTCAGTACAATTTGATTTAATAATAATAACCCTATAGGTACTTTGTGGTTAACCTAAGAGTTTTAGGCTTTGATTATGTTGGTAAAATAATTAAACATTTGTGTGTGATAATCATTCCTATATGAACCAGTACGTGTATTGTTCTGTGCATTTTTAAATCAACCTTGTTCGTCTTTAGCTACAGATGGGCTCAGTTGGTCCACAGATCTGAAGGTTGGCGGTTCAATTATAAAGAAGAATTATCGCCTAAAAAGTATTCTAAATGTACAGTTTTGTTAAAAAGCATGAACTGCAATGAACAAATAGAAGAATGCATTACTTAAGTAGTTATTTTGTATCCATAACGAGTCATAAAAGTTCATAATTCAAGCCTCTACAGCTCAAATGTCATCATAGTACAGAAAAATAACCAAACTTTTCCATCTAGTGCAAGGAAAAAGTGCCCATGATAAACACTGACACCCAAAAAGTATAGTTCCATCCGTCATGTATTGAGCGATATAGTCGATATAGTAAGATTGGATGAAATTCTTGCCCATCCGATTACAACCTACAAATCCAACTACACATATGCCTCTACATAACTTATGTTTCAGCCTGTCCACCTAAATTTAGCAGGCTAGAACCGGCCTGCTCTTGGCGTACTGGCTTTCAAGGTTGTAATATGTTCGCACTGCTATTCCAATCTCTCTCTGTGCTTTAATGATAAAAACGGAAACCCATATGACATTATTGCAGTTATTATTTATGAACTGACATTTCCAGAGCTTTACCCTGCATATGCCACCACATTCAACATGTCAGTCTTTTTGTACGATTTCCGACGGTCACCCTAATCAAAAACAGTCCCATCCATTATTTTTACTCATTCAAAAGGATCTCACCCAGGTACAGGTTAACAGAATGTATGGAGTTGTTTTCCTTTTTTTCCTATAAATCTGTATGATTAATAAAATAATAATAATAATAATAATAATAATAATAATAATAATAATAATAATAATAATAATAATAATAATAATAATAATAATAATAATAATAATAATACACATTTCATATGGTAAACAATAATTACATAAGTAAGTAATACATAATTCAGAACATCGCTCGCCTCATCCCTCTCTCCCAATCTACACCTTTGTCACCTCCCTCCTTCACTACTGCAATAGCCTGTTATGGTACAACTTCCAAACTCCTCAATAGACCCCAGTACATTCAAAACTCTGCTGCCTCCTCACCTGCACATCCTCCCACATCCTCCCCCAACACATCCAATTCTAGCTCCTCGCATTTGTGTACAAGTCTCTCCATAACCTGACTCCAACCTTCCTCTCTAAGCTCCTCCACCCCCCATCTGGGCTAAACATAAGACCTAGGGCCTTCTCATCATCATCAGAGACTCATCCACACTCACCATCTTCAAAACAGCCCTGAAAACTCACCTGTTCAAAAGTGCCTTCAAGTAACTGCGGTTTTTTTTTGGATCTGTTTCTTTCATTTGTTTTGTCTGTGTTGAACTGTGTCAAGCGTCTTTGAGTGTCATGAAAAGCACTATACAAGTGTTACGTATTATTATTATCATTTATTAGTAGTAGCAGTAGTAATAGTATTATATTTTTATTACAACCTGCTTGTGCAATAAAATACAATAAATTACAAGGACACAGAATCAAAGTCATGCAATGCTAAATAAGTATATCAAAGTAAGTTAAAAAACAGATTTAAAAAAATAATAATAATCTCAAATAATGGGAACTATGCAATGAACGGAATGTGCAATATTTTGGATGGTGCAATAATGGGAACTGTCCAGTGAGTGGAATGTGCAATTATGGGAACTGTGCAATGACTGTAGTGTGCAATTTTTTCATTTTGTGACCCCAGCCCTTGAGACAAAGGATGGAAATTAGCCATTGGTGTGTTTACATTCCTGTTGAATCACGTCTGTTCATTAGCATGCATTGTTCCAATCAAATACATACATAAATATAGTTCTTGTTGGGACGCCTTGTAATAAGTACATGGTTTGAGCATCCTCAACAGAAAGGTATGATCAGGAGGTATGTGGAAAAACCTGCAGAGTCAAAAGTGTTAAGATATCAAGACACACCTGTTTGACATAGCAGTGTAATTAAAACCATGATGCAGTGTGACATGATTGACACTGGGGAAATACTGGATTCTTAGTTCCTTATACACACATGCTCTTCATAGGATACACATGCTTTTAGTTATTTTGACCTTGACGTACTTCATCAGAGCGTGTCTTATAGGTCTAAGTCAGTGGCATATATGTATATTTGAACAGGTGGACTTAATGGGCTCATACATCTCTATTGTGTCATTCAAAATACAATATTTGTCAAAAACAAGTAGGTTAGATTTACAAAAAGGCAAAAAATAAAATAATGATATGGTAATAAAGACTCAGGGTAAATGGATGGTGGTAGTAGATCACACTGAATGGGCTGACTGAAAAGCCCATGACCACTGCGCAACCTGAGCCTCTGTCGCTCTCAAATGTTCTTGTTTTATGTCTGTAAATAGCAAACCTTCAGTGAAGATTCAAATAAAGCCTTGCAATTAAGCTATTTCAACATTTAAAAACAATAATTTGATTTAAATAAGAGTTAGGAACAAGAATGCAATTGGTCCTAACGTTGAGCCCTGTGGTACTCCATCATACCACAGACATGCTACTTGAGGTTTTTAAACATGCATCTATTTGAATATTTGAATTTCTGTTGAAAAATAGGTTTTGAGCAAGATTCTATTTCAGCACCCATTTTTCTTAAATCCACAGTATGTAACTTTTTAACTTAAAAAAACGAAAATAAAATCATGTTTTTCATTTTCATTATGTTTATTGCAGTAAAAAAACCAAAAAAAACATCCTTACTGTTAGTGGGCTTACATCTCCACAAACCTGACTCTTATTTGGCGTGAAAGAGGGCCTCGTCCAGCTTGTTCTGATGGAAATGTTGTTCCTTTTGCTAGAATATTCCAACATATTTCATAACATAAGTGTAAACTTGTAAATCTGATATTAAATAATAATAATAATATCACATTAAATAAACTCTTGCCATTCATCAAAAGCCGTGTGGGTGCCGATCACTTGGAACTGTGCTATAATACCATAAATAGTCTGATCTTCTGTCTCATAAAATATCAGATGACATCCGCCGTGACGGTAATATACAGGTATGTTGATCATAACTGGAGACAGAAGTGAAGGTTGGTCATAAAAATGGATCAAATTCCACCTGATGACTTTTTTTTTTTTTTTTATCTGTAGGGTTTTTTTATTTCCTGATACCTGCCACTTCCCCATATTTAGACAAACCTGTTGGAGTTATTATTAGGGCAACGTGGTGATGCTTGATGCATATTTTAGAGGGTCACACAGTTTAATGATCAGATTTGTGCCAACTACCAACCCATAATAGTTTTATGTCTGCTTTAACTTAGCCCTACGAAAGCGTTTATACTTCATAGACATAAAACTGGAATTTGATTGGTGTTTTATTGTGGTTATTTGAATACCTGGGATGTATCACAGTATTGTATTAAACTTGACTATGTAGCATTTATTTAAAAAGAAAAATGTCATTATAATTTAATAAATGGTTTGCAAATAAATATAATTTAAAAAAAAAGAAAGAAAAAAAGAAAGAAAAGCATGATTCTCAATGTGAAAAGGGTCACTTCTCCACAGATATGACCTATAACTTGACCTGGCTGAATCAGCAATGTAATGATAAAAGATTATACATTTAGATCAGATTAAACCAACCTGGTGGGATGTCAAACATGTCATAAAACCAGGAAGTTGATTTGTGGTTAATAACTGTGTGGGTATTTCCTTTTTCTCATAATGTCCCATTTGTCCCACCCATGTGTTGGCATTCATTTAATTGAATTTAGTGTGACCAGATGTCCTTATTTACCCAGGACAGTCCCAGTTCTGAGCTATTTATCCCATGTCACACTTGATTTGTCTAAACCCAGTGATTTGTCACAGTTTTATACAGGAAATGTCCCAGCTGTCCCCATTTCTGACCCATTTGATCCCCTCCAGCTGTAATAAGGGTAATGTATTGTATGTATTGTATTGTTTTTGTTTTTTTTTTGTTCAAATACAGAGAACTATGCTTGAAAATTGCCAAAATGCCCCAAAAAAAGTTGCAATAACAAAAGTTTCCCATGTTTTATACTGGTTCACACGTGAGTCGAGAATGGGCTGAGTGCTTAAGAATGTTTTTAATTACACGCTCACTTCACAAGATTATTATTACCAACCACCCCAACCTTCATTTAATTGTGCCCTTTACTGGCATTCTGTCCTTCTCCTTCTTCATTGTTGCTTAGTTTCTCTGATGTGGTTCATTGCCAATATGAATACAATATGTTCTTTAAGGTTCATATCAAATAATAATCATTTGTTCCTCCCACTTGCAAACTCCTATTTATTTATAACACAATGACATGACACAATATGTAGCCAATACTTCTATAGTCTATGGAAATATTATATTGTATTTTAAATCATACAAATGCACAGAATAGGCTTTGTGCACAATAGCGCCCAGCACATGTCACTGTTAGCGTCACTACTTAATAACCACAAATATTAAAATGAATAAATATTTAAAGGTCAGACAGTGAACAGGGAGGTGCGGGTGGATGTCACTGACAACACGATAAAAACTACACAAATAAAATGAATACTTCACCTGAAATATGATTGGCCATTGCTGTATGTATATTTACAGTATATATTGTCCTAAAATGTACCGTAGTGGATTACATTATTCATAGTAACCTGCACTTTTTCTGGCATGTGACACAAATTTAAATATGATGATGCCCAATACATTCTTAGTACATTCTTAGTACTTCAATCTAGAGACTACTCAAGTTAGCGTTGGAAGACTATAAAGAGTAAATGTCAGGATGTAACATACTTTAAAACACCACAAGTATGAGGGAAAATATGACAGATCTGAAGGAGCGGTGCAAGGGACCGGCCTCCTGCTGGTGCCCAGAGTCAGGACTGAACATGGAGAATCAGTGTTTCAGTTTTATGCAGCTAAAACCAGGAACAAGATGTGAGACAAGCCTCTACTTTGAAAATGTTTAAATCCAGGCTCAAAATGGTTCTGTTTATCTGTGCATACGACTGAAAGGTTTTTATTCTGCACTCTTCTCTTTTAATGTTGATTTTATGATGATTATTTATGTTTTGATTTGTTTGTATTGTGATTTTCATGTAATATTTTTTTTCTGTAAAGCTCTTTGAATTATTTTGTGTACAAACTGTGCTGTACAAATAAACTTGTCTTGCCATGTGCACACTTAGTAGGTCAAAGCAGTAATCTTAATGGGCCCCGTTTTAGAAGCTGAAGGTTGTAAATAATATTCATAGTTTTAAACATGGATGAAAATACGGTGCAGTACACTGAGGATGTGTTTCTGTATGTTCAAATCTTATGGAAAATCTACTTTAAGTGCTTTACTGCTGTTCACTGATATGTTATATATAGTACTCGTAGTAAAATGACATGATGATTGATGAATGCAGGTCAGAGTGGTACATTTCACTGATGTAAACTGCAAAACAAGTCTCAGAAATTAGTTTTTAAAATTTGATCAAATACTATTCTAAATAAATGTTCACTGATCCGAAGGTTGGTGGTTCGAATCCCGCTTTCGACATAAACATCATTGAGAGAGCATGTAAAAATATGACCATTTACCATTTATTTATTCATTCGTTCATTCATTCTGTAGTTGTTTCCTGATACAAGATTAAATTATGACAGTAAAAACTCAACACATAACATAGTAAACATTGTCTTACTCGTGTATATACATATTTTGTCCTTCAAAAACATGATGCAATCTCTTCTCTGCACTTGTTGCCTGTGTTGTTATGATGTAAGATGTAGGCTGGTTCATTGTATCTCCTTTTTAAGTGGGAACAGACAAGTCAAGTTGTGGCGGTCAAGGTTCATCAGTTACATGCATTACCGTGACGCCATCTGTTCTGGCAGGAATGAACAATCAAAAACAAACAAAATACAGTTTGGAAGAGGCAGAAGCAAAGAGACACAAAGGAAGGAATATTACTGTTAAAAATAATATAGAATCCAGTCAACAAATACATGTTCTGTAGTTGAAACAGAAGCATCGCTGCCATCTGCTCATATACTCAGTCTGTCAATCACGCCATATATTAAGCGCTATACTTCACTAAGGCTGCGTACTTCATATATCACTTACTTTATTATAGACACAACATACTGGTAATAAAACAATATAAAGTATACTGAACGTTAAGCTTAAAGTCATAGGTTTTCTTGTTGGTTTCTTGTGATAGTAGCTGTGGTAAATATTTATTATCATTTTGTATCAGTTAAGAGGGAGTTTGTGAAAAATTGAGAAAAGTACAAAAACAGAGGGAGTAATGGAGAGTTTTAAAACAAAATACCTCTATGTCACGAACACTGAAAATTACATCAAAAATCAAGGACAATTTACACTCAATGAACACATTTTTCTGACAGTTTAAACACTTTTATTTATATTTATCAAGCCATAACTATTGTTTAACTTGGACATGTTTTGGCCCTTGTTAATATTATGGTTGCTATAGGTAACAGTTATGGAGGTATAGAATTATGTTAATGCCAATTTCAAGGCGTAGATTAGTTAAATATTTATTAGGCTCTGAAATTAGCATAGGTGTTAACATTGACACATAATGATGTACCTTTGTAAACAAATAAGAGTCCTCTAATGAAGTTTTCCTCACATTTATAAAGTGTTTAACGTAAAAACCTCATAAACATCACTTTACACCGGAAATGGTCAAGCAAAGCAGCAGTAGTGGTAGAGTTAAGTCTGTCACCATAATTACTATTTCAAACTATTCATTTTAGGGGTCAATATTTATCATTAATAGATTTCCTTTGTACTAATGGGGTCCTTTTGTTATTTTTCTGTACTATAGTTGGATTTTGGCTGTAGATCACCGATACTGCATATATGGAATTGTTTTCACCGATATATACCGTACCTCAAAGTCTGCTATCATGACAGGTAAGTAGAAGTAGTAATATTTACAGCAAGTGAAGTGTGCATGTCAGAACAGGTTATCTTGTCACAGGTTTGAGTGCGATTCGAGAGTCTTATGTAATGTCCTTCTGTGGCCTGAACCTGTTTTACTGATAAGAACAGGTCAGTGAATTCTAGTTTACGACATGATAAAGGTGCTCACTCATTTAATATCCTATCACACTGTATGAGAGGTTTATCACAGGCTCTGAGTTACATTTAAGAGCGGAGCTAACGAGTGAACTTTGAACTTTGCGGCCCAATAAACTCTGATCAGATAGTCACTGTGTGGATAACTAGTATCGCCTTTGATATTTGAATTTGATATTATTATTTAAACGTACACTATGTAACTTTGTAGTGGATGGTTTGCCCCGTTCTTGTGTCCATCTCCAATCCTGCATTTATTTAATTACAGTGGTTCTTACTGCAAAAAAAAACAAACAAAAAAAAAAACTTTGAAAACATGCATTCTTAGTGTGAGTGGGGTCACCTCTCCACACACAGACCTGACCTGTAACCTGGCTTCAACTGCTGTTAAGAAGTGGACTAAGTGAGTGTGATGTCACCTATCGCGTTCAACTCCAGTCAAATGAAGCTCGTAGAGGCTAGCGGTTATAGGGGCCAATTTGGAGTTCCCTATTTGGAATTCCGAGTGAGAATATCACAGCAACCAAAGAGCCAATCCGGAGCGAGGCTGTTGAAGGTAACGCCCCTTTTAACCTGCACCACTGGTTTAACAGGGAGCAGGCGCTTAGCAACGCTGTCAATCAAACCTGTTGCTAACACTAGCAGGAGCGACCTTGGGGAAAGAAGGCGCCTGATTTGTCTGTTATTAATGTTCATATCTTGATTTATGGACACAATAGCGAAATAAAAACCTCAGGATCATGTAGAGCGGATTAATACGAACATTTTAAGACCAAAATGATGAGCCTGACAGCAGCAGTTATAGAGAGAGCGGTAACAGTTTTCCAAAGAAAAAAGTGTAAAGTGAAAAGTGAATAGGAACCAGAGCCGGAAGTGCACATCCATGCTCATTTCCTATTTGAAATGCAGTGGCTAGCAGGTTAGCTATGTCCATTTATATATACAGTCTGTGGTTCTTACTGTGAGTCAGGTCACCTCTCCACACATAGATCTGACCTGTAACTTGGTTTCTTGGCTTCAACTGCGTTTAGACTTAGGTTTAATGCCATACTGTGGGGTTCTATAGGGGCTGGAGCCTCTCTGTTCAGGAACTCAGATATTTGTTACCACGGTTAATGAAATAAATACCACACTTGGGAACATTCCAGGAAATACAATGACATCTCTGTGGAGAAAAGCAATTACCAGAAAGGTTTGCAGTGCATCTTTAACTATTCTTTACCTTTATTAAACCTAGTTCTATTGAAAGAGCATATTTTCTGTTGGGTCATGTTTTTTCCACATGTAACTGTGTACAGACAGCGAGGCCACGTGTGTAATCCTGGGTTGGCCTGCAGCATCTGTCTTTGTCATAAATCTGAGTGAATTTATAGAAGGAGGCCAGAGGATCCTTATGTAACTGTGTCATATAGAGCCTATCATAAACATCCAGCTGTCACTCAAATGAAACTAAAAACACAGGGAAGAAACACTAGACTATGTACATTTCACAGCTACAACATCAACCACAAGGCAGCACAGAGCATACAGCAAAATAGATGAAATGGCAAGAAAAGTATCTATACGATTTGTGTTTCAGTGATTCAGTGTATTTTGCCACAATGCCATTATTCACAAAACATGATTTAAAGGTCACCTGAGTGTGCCGGTGTATGCATTTGGCGAACTGAGGTGAGATAAACCAGTACGAACATTTGAACGTGTATTGCGTAGCAGACCCCATTTTCTTCTCTTTTTTGCGTAGCCGTGGTGCATGATGGGATATAGCAGTGCGCGAAGTGTGCTCGGATACACTCTTCAGCTATGGCCGATCTCCATGGAAACGCTGGAAACGCAGGGCACATTTGTCCGGTGCATTCGTCGGGTGCATGAAATGGGACAGGCCTTGTCGCACCGGAAGTTACGTAATGCCCTTCGATGCACACTTCAAACGGTGCATTTAAGGGCATTTTGGCGAATTGAGACAAGGCCACAGTCATATCTTCGTGAAGTGTTGGGATGTGTGTATTCTGGATCCCAGGCAATTTTTTTTTTTTTTTAAACCAATTTCTAAAAATATCCAAAATACCCTAATAGGCTTATGTCAACAAAATAAAGGGATACATTTAAACCAAGAACTTTTTATTTATTTATTTATTTAGGATTATTGGGATTATTCATGTAGCCTATGGGAAAGTATTAACTGATGAAAAACCTGTAATTATGTAGGCTAAGTAAACACAAAAAAGTTTCAGTAAAAGTTAAGATTTTTTCCACATTTACCTCCCCTTGTTTTTAGCCTATTCAGTCAAACTTAAATATATTCAAAGGCAATATATATCATGCCCCTTTTTTCTTCTAAATAATTTTGGTGCATTATGGGTAATGTAACATGTGTGTCCTTGGTAAATTAACCACCTTCTAACTAAACAGAGGACACATGTCAGAGTAGTGAGTGATGACCTCAAAGGTGTTGTGCAACTATGGAATTACTATTAACTAGTCACCTGACAAATCCATACTATCTGCCCCTGTATTTTTAAACAGGATATCGGTCTGGGCACCACTCCCTCGTCGTGCCTCAGGCCAGACAGTAGGCTACCGTGCAATCAGATTTGTTAATTTCAGTGATGTGTGAAACAAAGTTGCTCATTGGTCACTTATCATTTTGAACACAAGGAAAATTCTCTCACCTCAAACTTTAGTGTGTTGCTTATTGAAACCCACCGAGACACAGGCAGAAACATGCAAAGTCCACACATAAAAGCTCTATGTGAAGAGTACACAAATGATACAACAGTGACCTCTTAATCAGGAAAACCAGGTAATGGAAGTTGATGTTATTAGATTGTAACTTTTCTATATATTTCACAAGAAATATTCCACTGAACAAAGTGCACTGAACACAAAGGACAAAAACTGTGAACTTTATTTTAAGTAACTTTTATTATTTTATTTATTCACTCAATTGGCATTTGACAAGAATCACAAAAACAAGTGTGCTTCAAGAATTTTATTTGAAAGATTAATTAGTTTGTTCTTTTTCGCTTGGTTAGTGAATCATCAGAACATATTCTTTTGAACATATTTGGGAGGGAGTAGCAAAAACTTTAGCTCAGTGCTTCTCAAATAGTGGGGGACCCCAGGGAACATGCTTTTCTTTTGCTGTACTAGAATAAATTTTATTGATTTTGTTGGGGGCATATTTTTGCGTATTTCTTAATTTTTTGGTTTTTTGTTTTTTGTTTCACAACACTAAAACACAAGAACCACACTATTTACAACAAAACTACAGAATAATAACCTATACATATATGTATATATGTATTTTAGGGACATTTTCAGAAGGGTCACGTGACGGTGTAGTGACCTGTTTTGTCGGCATCTTACATGGTTTCGCCAGACAGTAGGGGAAGCGTACGGCCCCAACTGCATCCCACAGCATCTTGTTTGTCTGTTGGCTGTTTCTACTTGAAAATTTAAAAACCAACAGGTTCAAGGAGCGTATCACACACATGGGATAAGGCACTAAAGAGCAGAGTAGGGCACGCACCCTCTGGGGGTGAAAATGTGTCATATTAAGTTATTGATGCAACTAAAACAATGAAATCAAAGTCTCTTTTTCACATTGTTTATGTATATATGTGCCATGTGTGATAACTCCACATCAGAGAATAAATCACAATTTTCATATTTAAAAATCTTTCTATTGTCCCTTTAAGCCCTGCGTGGCTTATACTGATCCCATCCAAAAGCCCTGCCAGTAATTTGTGACACATGCACCCATATGATCCCACTATATACGGCCATTGGTTTTGCATGAATGTACCTCTGTCATAACATTCATATATGAAGTATTCAGTCTCGGTGAAGAATCTTACAGTGATTGGCAGACTGCAGACTTTGAACCAAGGCTAGAGGGTTTAGCACAGTCACCATCAGAGCTAATCCGGATCATCACAGACCGCATAGATGCTCCCTTATGTCAGCGCGTGCGAGTCCCGTCCTGTCTGGGGTATTTTTGGATCAGATGGTGGGGCATGTGTCTGTAGGATGAACTGGGGGTGACTGTACTGAGAGTGGAAAGAGAAAACCCCCCTACAGCTGATGTAAGAGCGGTCCAATGTGCCAAGCAGGTCACAGAAATGAGATAGGATTTATAGAATATAGACTGTAGGTCAAAGTAGTGGTGGGTCACAGCTGAGATTTTTTTTTTTTCTTTTTTTTTGTAATTATTTGCAGTTTACTGATTACTAACAGTACAACACTTAATAACAACAGCTTTAATCGTATCAGTATAGCATGAACGAAAACTTCTTAATAAAAAAATAGTTTATTCAGTTTTTATTGCTCAAAAATGCTCTGAAAACATGTAGCTTCTCCATAGATCTGACCTGTAACATGGCCTGACTATTGTCATACTGTGAAACATCCCATCCACTCCACCAAAAAGGTTACGTATTGTAGCTTTAATTGCTCTGTAAATCATGCCTGAGTTGAGGAATAGCTCATTTTACAAGTTTTTAGGATGGAAAAATGACTAGAACATGCAAACTTCACATTTAAAATTTTAATTTGGCAATGGACGATGTAACTAGTTCAGTAAGAAAATGTACAGGTATTGGGGCAAAAAAATACTCAGATAAAAGTATTGCATGAAAAAAATCTACTGAAGTAAAAGTATTAAAGTATCTGCTTAAAAATGTACTTAAAGAGTAAAAAGTACCAGTATTTTACACAGATTTTTAGATCTTTTAAATGTAGTGATTTTGATAAAGATTTGTGCTGAATTTTCTTTATCAGAAACAATTAAATCAATCGTTTTTCCTGGCTGTTTTTATTGGTATATTTGTGTTTGTTCAGCCTTTTCAACAGATCTCAAACTATAATAAAACTACTTTTATTTTTCAGTCCTGTCCAAACATGCAATGGAGTATAAAGTACAGGTACATTCTCTCAAATGTAGTGAAGTAAAACGTATCCACTGCAAAACTGACTTAAGTAAAGTACGTATATTTAAATTTTGTACGTACATTTTTATTACTTTTACTTTGTTACGTTCTACCACAGAAATTAGGTACACTTTTGTCATATATATTCCCATAACGAAATCAGATCACTCCCAAACAGTAACATCTCTGTTTGCATGCTAATTCAATAACATGACAGAAATCAGATTATAGATTATAGTTTTTAGGTGTTCATAGCCACTGTATGATTTAGTCAGAGTGGCTCAGTGGTAGAGCGTTTGCCTATTAACTCAGTGGTTTGTGATCCAATACACGCTCAGAAAAATACACTTTAGGCAACACTCTGGACCAACCTCGCCTTCAGTGTTTGTGCCAACCTGTGGGTCAGTGGATCTGCCTGTTCTACCAATGATGTTTATGTTGAGAGCGGGATTAGAAATGGCAAACTTTGGATTAGTGGATTGATTTCCAAACTATAATTGTTAGTTTGACCCTTTGTTCCATTTATGCTGTTCTTACTTTGCTGTTGTAACAATGCGATTACCTCATTGAATAAATATTGTTTTTCTTATGCGCATAGTCGAAAATAAGTCTGTTTACATTCCTAATCTGTAAGGTTTTTACAGTGATGGACTTGACTTTGTTGTGCAAGTTTCAGTTTGGTGTCAAAATCAAAAGCAGATGTCAGTTATGTAATGTGCAACGTGCCGGGGTTTGATACATGTGAAACATTAAAAACAATGAGTGGAAATCCCACAAGGGACCTGATTTTAAAGACGTGCAAATGTTTGGAGAGATATTCTGCAGTAAAGGAAATATAACCATGAACCATGTTATTTGGATCAGTCATGCAGAGATTCAGTTTTTCATGATGAAGTTAACAGTTAGCCTTTCTAGCTAATGTTTTATAGGCAGGACAAACAACACGTGTAAAGAATTGTGCAAGTTGGACACGCATTTTAACTTTGGATGAACCGATGACCTCAGATAATGTGTTTATTTAAATGCTTGTGTCTGCTTTATAGCTATAATCTATGACACACGTGGATCATTGTGTTTTTTGGATGTAATTCGGATGTTTTAAATTGCAATATTCATCTAAAACGACTTAATAAAAGAAACAAGTCCGTTGCCTTAGCGTTAGAAAACTGTGGTGCCCAATGGGAGCTGACGTCGCCGTAATCGTCATCACAGCAAAGAGTCGACGTCACTGATGGATAGCTGCAGATCACAGTAGGGAGCTGCGGATTTTAAAACAATTTCTACCAAAATAGCTATGCAATGCTGCAGAATCCTACATACATAAAGAAAATTCAACTAGAAAACGATGCAAGTAAAGAGCAGTGGGCGTGTACCGGTGAAAAGAAGAGTTGATCGGCAAAATGGCGTCTTGAAAATAAGCGATTAAAGGTTGCTCAAACATGCACGAATCACTCCAAATACAACTTGATGAGTAAATGGTGAAGGGAAACAACTACCACATGGTTACAAGCTTCGAAATTTTGCTCCGCTTTGATGGGTCACGATGTCCTGCTTACTTTTCTCAGTGTTCTTGATATGCCTGAATGATTCACAAGCGAGTCAAGGTACAGGTCAGATCTACGGAGCGATAACCTTGACCACAGTGAGAATGGATTTCATAACATTCCAACTAATGAAATCTCCGTGGAGACAAGAAAGTGGCAAAACAAAACGTTACAGTGCAGCTTTACGGTTTATGTTTCTTATATTTCAACTTGACCTCAAAATATGCTGTAGTTTATTTTAAATGGAGATTGGGGCAGGTAAAGTTAAGCTGTTAAAACTTGAAAGAGGTTTTGAGGTAGAATTGCAACATGATGCTTGAAAAATGAGCAATAATGTACAGAAATGCAGTATTTGAAAATGTAACTACATAAACCATCATTACATTGGCCTTGTTGTATTTTTCCCTCACAAACCAGTGCCAGGTCCATAAGGAGGTCTGCGTTTATGTAAGTCGAAGCTAGAGGTCAGGACATTATGTACCTCAGTGGATCACCGAAGGATTAGGACTAAACCAGGACTAAACCAGGACTTTAAATCCCCGTGAGGACCACTACTGACCCACACAGCTCATCGCGGAGTATGGGGTCTGCTGCATGCTGGGAACTTTATAGGGATATTCAATAGGTCATATTTTGAGGGGTAGAATTGGGCCAGGTTGATAAAGACTCCTCTCTGCTCCTCACAGCACAAAGGCTCTTGGTTTAAACGTGTGTAATGTGCATGCTGTCCCCGGTAGGTGCTCCAGTTTCCCTGTTCAACCTAAAACAAGCTCTATTTAACCTAAAAGAAGACATGTTGTGCTATTTTATATTCAACTACATCATGCATAGATCATCATTTTGCATTTTGTTCTTGATAAACTTTACTGATCTAAAAATATATTTTAAAAAAACAACAACAGGTTAACTGACTTCCTGTGCAAAACTGCAGAAGTGAGAAGCCTGCCTCTTCATAGTGACAAGCAGCAGATTTTCACTGATGTGGTTTTACTGTGGCTGTGTGACATTTTTGAAACCGATACATGTATGGACTAGGTTCTGACTTTAGTACAGAGTGGGAGGAAATCATAGACTGTATATATATAAATGGACATAGCTAACCTGCTAACGGCCATGTTCCATATAGGAAGTGAGTGTGGGCGCATTTGTAGCTCCATCGACTCTGCCTTCAATTCACTTTATATTGAAAAACTGTGGCCTCTCTCTCTGTAACTGCTGCTGTCAAACTCGTCATTTTGCTCTTAAAATGTTCGGATTAACCCGCTCGAATGATCCTGTCCGTAAATTAAGATATGAACATTAACATGAACATCGGCCCTGCTCGTGTTAGCAACAGGTTTGATTGACAGCGTTGCTAAGGGCCCACTCCCTGCTAAACTAGCTTCTTTATACAGTCTATGGCGGAGATAGTAAGCGAAAACAGGCTTTTTCTGAGCGTGCACGCCTCAAACACGGAAAAATACAGGATTATTCAAACATGCAAATATGATAATGATGAAAAAAGAGGTAATCTAATGGTGAAGGACATTACATTACTGTTTATGTTAATACTATGTCCCCTTTAAACCACACAAAGGGCCAATCCTCCAGCTAGCTACTCCTAAGAGCTTGGTCTGATGAAGGGTCACACTGCACTTGATAACATCACCTCTGACCTTGAAGAATGGGTCGAAGTTTTCCCCCGGTTTATCTCAATTAGCTACATTGTAAGTTGTGTATCCCAGTGATTTTCAAAAGCACAGAGGGGGGCGCGACCGTCTCAGGGGGTCTCCAGATCATTTGAGGTGAATTGGGAAACTTATGTAACCTGGATTTTTAAGGCCTGACATCTTTCAAAGCTGTGACTGTGGGTTTCTATTTGCTGCCTATAAAAAACGAAACTCATTTTGACGCTTTTTAAAGTGCAGGCGACTGTTTAACTGTTTATTTGTGCTGGCTGGTCACAAATGACAATGGTTGCTATGGGGGGTCAGTGTTAAAAAGGTCTTCCCAGTGCTGAAATCCTGCCCTCCACTTGTAGATGGGAGTCACTCGGTTAGTAGTAGGTTTGCTTACTTTGTCCCATTTCATTTGTCATTTGAATCATTTTATTTTCCTGATTTACTGTATGCAGCTAAACAGATAAACATTTATAAACCGTTATTTAGTTACACTTCAGTTAAATTACCACACAGCACTTTGTTAATTTAAATATACTTCATTTGCTAAAACAGTTAAATCAGTTAAATCCATACATACTCATACTTACCTGGCTCACCATTCAGAAAAAGAGGAGCCGTGCCCAATGTCGGCCATTTTTGTAGTCTTTTGTTGAGGTCATGGGTCAGACCATATAGAGAGGTAATCTGTTTGGAGTCATTTGTGTTTTTTATGTATTTCTATATTTGAGTTAAGTGACCTTGTGTTTCCAGCTTTATTTTAAACACATTTGTTAAGGGGCTTGAACCATTTATGTACTTGCAAAAAATGGACTTACCTAGTGGGTGGGCTTGTGAGTAGTGAGAAGAAAACCTGCCTGTTTCAGTTAATTATCGGGACTTCAGTGTAATGTAGTGTAGTTTATGTTGTTTTCTTGACTTTTGCATTTCAGCCTTAGTCATCTATTAACGAAGCCCATCTGGACACTTGTTATGTCAGTCTGCCTCCTACCACATCGGGCCATCTTCCCCACAGAAATACACAAATCTGATCATATTGACGCTGATATAGCTGCAGATGGCAAGGCAAGGCAAGTTTATTTGTATAGCACAATTTGTACACAAAGTAATTGAAAGTGCTTTACAGAATAAGAAAGACATTAAAACAGTGCAGGATAAAACCCTTTCAGTCATTTGCACAGCTAAACGTAACTGTTTTGAGCCTTGATCTAAACATTGTCAAAGTAGAGGCCTGTCTCTCATCTTCAGGAAGACTGTTCCAGGTTTTAGCTGCACAGAACTGAAACACTGATTCTCCATATTTAGTCCTGACTCGGCACCCGCAGGGGCTGGGTCCCTGAAGCCCTCGGAGTGTGAGATGGTTCATGTGGCACTAACATGTAAGAGATGTTCTTTGGTGCTGGTCCATGGAGAGACCTGTTCACAAGCAGAACTGCTTTAAAGTCTATTCCCTGAGCCACAGGAGCCAGAGACCTGAGCACAGGACACATGTGCTTGTACTTCCTGGTTCTAGTCAGGACCAAACAGCAGTGTTCTGGATGTACTGCAGCTGTTTTAATGCTTGTTTGGAGAGGCCAGGGAGCAGGACGTTACAGTAGTTTAACCTACTGGAGACAAATGCATGGATAAGTCTCTCTAAGTCAGGCTTTGACAGTAAACCTTTGATTTTTGCAATGTTTTGAGATGGTAAAAAGCTGCAGATGTTACTGATTTGATGTGGCTGTTGAAGTTCAAGTCTGAATCCATTATTACCCATAGACTTTTAGCAGTCACCTCCAGAGACTGGACACTTTCTCTATGTTTCTTTGGGCCAAAGACTATGATTTCAGTCTTGTCTGAGTTTAGTTGGAGAAAGTTGTTTCACATCCACACACTGATCTGTTGGATGCAGAGTGAATCCACTGGTCCATATTTACCTGCTGCAGTGAGACATAGATCTGAGTGTCATCTGCAGAGTTGTGGTAAGACACATTATTGCTGCGTATTAACTGGCCTAACGGCAGTGTAGTGTGGACAGAATGGTCACAGGAGACAGGGGTCTTTTTATGCAGGTTTAGTGCACCTTTAAAACAGTGGAAAAAGGCATAAATTAGTGCACAGCAACGCTTGGTCTCCCAGTATGCATCCTGCCCTGTTCTGACAGTGGGACAGAGGCACCATGGAACCATAGTACATAGTAATAAGTGTTGATACTAAAATAAAAAATAAAACATTTTACAAGGTTATTCAAAATTGAAAATATAACAAAATAAACGTTTTATCACTAATAGGTTTTGAGAATGTTCATAAAAAAATATTTTGCTACAGCAGCATGTAAAGGTTGAATAACAGGGGTCCCAGGATTGGCCCCTGGGGCACTCCACAGGTCAGGGACATTTTGTCTAAGGCATATTTTCCAGTTTCAACAAAGTACTCCCTGTCTTCTAGATAGGACTTGAATCAGTTTAGTGCAGTTTAGAATCTTATTGCTTTTACGTGCTTTTTTGCAGAATGTAGTATCATTGTAAACTATAGTAACTTTTTTTTTATATTTGTTCCACATATAAACGTTCCTCTGTAGTTTTGTCCTTGGGGGACAGACAGTGGGCTGTGGGAGGGGCTGTCTCTGTCACATGGTGATCTTGTGACTATTCTCTCCCACATCTCGCCTGAAATGTAAAAGTATGACAGCACACTACAGCAACTATATTTACACAGTCATAAAAATCTGACAACTGGAGTAAACAGATGAACTAATAATGACCCAGTCAGATCTGGTTATTGGTGTGTTTACATTCAGAAATCTACTCATCTAAAAGAGCAGGAGTACATGTGTAAGTTCATGAATGGATTTTTAGAGTAATCCAGTGGTGGAAGAAGTACTCAATTGTGTTACTTATGTGGTACTTAAGTATAAGTACAAATACTGGAGCAAAAAATACTCAAGTAAAAGTATCACATGAAAAAATCTACTTAAGTAAAAGCATTAAAGTACCCATTTAAAAGTGTACTTAAAGAATAAAAAGTATTTCCCACAGATTTTGAGGTCTTATAAAGTTTCAAGATTTGTGCTGAATTTTGTTCAACAGAAACAAATCATCATTTTTTCTGACTGTTTTTATATTTTTGTTTGCTTAAAATAATGAACATGTTAAAAATAAACTCTCAGCCTTTTCAGCAGATCTCAGACCATAATAAAAAATACTTTTACTTTTCAGTCCCGTTCAAAAATGCAGTGAAGTAGAAAGTACAGATATTTGCTCTCAAATGTAGTGAAACAAAAGTAAAAATATCTACTTTAACATCTACTTAAGTACAGATGCCCAAAATTTAACTACTTAACTACTTTTACTTCATAGCATTCCACGACTGGAGTAAGTAATATTTGGAAGACAAATCTTTTTTTATTTTTTTATTTAAATCTTTCAATCATTGTCGTTGCAATGTGAATTTGTCTTTTTGGTTTATTTCTGTTGTAGCACAAACCCAATGTAAATAATCATGTAAATAAAGAAGAAACATGAATGAAAAAGTGTGTCCAAACTTTTGCCTGGTGGTGTGGGTGTTATACAGTTTTATTTAGTCTAAACCATCAGAAGTTACAAAACGTGCTGTTCCCTGCTCGTCTCACACACCTGGAGCCATGAGACGTTCCTCCACTCACAGGTCTCCATGGTCTTATATAACACAGAGGAACACTGCATTTTTGTACCGCTCTCACAAGATCCAGCTGTGAGAAAGCGCGCTATGGTGGCCCTGAAGGTCAAACCCTGATACAAAAGGCAAGGTAAAAGAAAAACACAATGGGGCACTACAAGGGATGGAACAAGATCCCCTGCCAAAGATAAAAAAAAATAAAATAAAATACCAGAAGGTCTTCTCTCTGACTGTTTGTTAATTTATTTTGCCACCAGTCTGAAAAGTGCAAAGCAGTATAGGCTTGGTCACATGAGACATCTGGAGAGTGCACTCATCATTTTATTTAACTTGTCTCCATGGAGATGTGTTTCTTTTGACTTGATGTTCCACAGTATAACATTAAACGTATCTAATTCCATGGAGGCAAGCAAGAGGATCTCCTATGCCATGTTACAAGTCAGATTTGTGGAGGCAACCCACTCTCAGTAATAATACATGTTTTTCAATGTGTTTTTGTGCAATAAAAAACATGTAACTCAATAATTGCATGAATAAAAAAGGTTTATATTTATATTGTGGAACATTTCAGGCAAAAGCAATAACATCGATGAAGACAAGAGGGAAGTGGACCCTGCACAAGAAAAGTTACATACTGCATCTTTAATGTCAACAAACTGTATAATGATGATGAATGTACAATTTATATTCAAATTTTTTATCTTGAATATAAATATATGCACCTATAGACCCCTGAGAGTTGAATGTAGAGAAATGTTTATTTACATCCAGCCACATTCACTGACTCCTCTGTCTGAATGTGATTGTTAACTGGTGGCGCCCTCTAGTGGATGCATTTTGTAATTACAATGTGCACAATTGCCACCAGGGTTTTTTTGTATGGCCACGAGGGAACCAACATTTTAAAAATCCTATGAAAAGAATCAGGCCATCGTAAATAGACAGCTGTTTAACATTAATAATAAAACAAAATTACAATATTTAATACTGTCAAGAGGTAAAAACTATTTTCAAAGGCTCCTAAAAGAGCAGATTAAAAATTTAAAAAACTTAAACGTTTAGTGTAATCTTCCAAACAAGGTTATTGATGAAAAATGTGCAGTTTTGTGTTTATTTTTTGTCAACTCACTGTTTATATGAGATACATAACTTAACCAAGACATTTACAGGCAGGTTTTAGATCATTCTGATAATCAATAATCCCCCAAAATATCAGGCTAATCAGATGGATCAGCCAATTGAAAAATAAAGGGAAAATAAATCACATGAAAAACATATGGATTTCTGCAGAATCTATGAGCAAAGCACCAAACTCTGTTAATCTGTGGTGAGATAAATTTGATTTTATTTATAAATGATAGGTGACCAATGAGCTCTTTTGTTTCACATGTCACTCAAAAAAACAAAAACAAAAATAAAAACAAACAAAAACAAAAACAAAAACAAAAATCAATACAGAGATATCATTCTGGATTTGCGACACAAGAAAACTACACTACAATTTAGAAAAGTGTGTTCATATTTTCATTGTGGGTCAAAACAGACAATGATATTTTTTAAACAAAATGATTTATTGAGAATGTTCTGAAATGCATTTTACATATTCAAAAAGACTTTTATTTTACATTTAAGACAAAGGTATTATGTATGGCCTATGTACAGAAGTTACCTGAATGTCACCAGCAAAAAGCAACGAGAACGACATGAGAACGATATAATACTGTTTGTCTTGGGAACAGCCATTTTAAACCTTAAAAACAGTTGAATTGGAGGAGTACTTTTCAATAAACGGGGCCTATAATCTTTTCCTCAAGACCCTATTTTTTATAAACAGGGAAATAAAAAGCAATTATGTTTTAAATCAAAATTCAAAGTTTGATCCAACAATAAAACAAATAGAAAGCTTCACATGGACTGTTTTTCATGGCATAAAAGATGGGCACAGCATCTGTATCAAGTCTCAAAACAACTTTTGATACAGAAAGATAATATATTTTTAAACAATTTTCCAAAAAAGAAAACTATTGAAATATTTTGTGAAAGTTTTTGTGCAACCCCCAAGACTCTCAAAGTCCATGAATTATTCCCACAACCTGAAAATATTCACTTTGAGCAAATTCCAGTCCAGGTGTTGACAAAAGTAGAAAAATAATCCTATAGGAGGTGGGTTGCTGTAGAGGTTGTGGTTTAGAAAAACAGAGCAGACATGGTTCCTACTTCGCTCTGCTCTTTCACAAAGATCTCAAAGTATTGGTAAATGATGGTGACAGCGAGGAGGATCCCAGTCCCCGATCCGATAGCACCCAGGAAGTCGGCCATGACAGAAAGACCTCCAATACACAGGCCTCCGAACGCAGCCGCAGTGGGGATGTACCTGAGGAGAGGAAAGAAAAACAAAACAGGGGTTATTAAGAGAGCATTAACTAATGTTCTGTCAGCTGCACAAAAGAAGAGTTTAGCTCAGAGTTGACACCTTTTGTTGTTCTTGTAACTGCTTTTATATGTGACACTTGGTTGCTATGCCGACAAGTTGATGTGAAGGTTTTTGGCAGTCACTGATCTGTTTTGGAGACTGGCTCTAGTGAGTTGAGACTGCTGTTGTTTTTCTCTTATTTTGGCATAGATTATGGCCTACACTAGCCCTCGTCTTCAGAAAATAATCAACCAGAAGAAATTCAGTGTGTTTCCTTCCACCAGAACACTACAATCTCATGTGTGCCTGTTCTTAGAATTTAAAATCCATTGAAAGTTTCAGGGTTGGAAGAAAAATCTAAAGAAACTACAGAAAAGGTATGATCGTTTTTTCAAATTAATTAGCCTCAAACAGGATGCATATTATTAACTTATTGACTATTAACTTGGGGATTATCCAATGAGTTTTATGACAGTAATAAAACCAATACATAGAACTACATAAGCAGAGTAAAAAAGGAATCTTGAATTGAAAAAAAGACTGGAAATGGACAATACAACATTCCACTCGTTCATCACTTGGTGTCATGAACTCACCTGTTGAGTTCATGAACCATTGATGTTTCTCTGTGGCCTCTCATCACCATCTGCTGCTCCTTCAGCTGCTTGGCAACCTGAAAACAAATTATTAAAATAGGTAAAAAAAATATTAGCTACAAAAATAAATTCTAAAATGTCTAAAATTGATTCCCAAGTTCTCACGTCTTTAGCGGATGATCCAGAGACTTCGATCCACGTTTTGGAGAAGAAGGCACAAGAGCCGAGCATGAAGACGATGTAGATCACAGCGTGGACCGGATCCTCCAAAACTGATCCGAAGGACTCAGGAGGGGAGAGGTAGTAACAGAGCCCCCCCACAGGATAGGCCCGCGCTGGACCTCCGGAGGTAGCATCCTATGGGAAAAGACAGGAACCGGGTTAAAATCAGTGATAAAAATTTTAAGCGTTTTGAAAATAAATCCACATCATTGCACAATCTGGACTCTGGTGGTGATATTTATAGTGTAATGATCTGATATTTTGGAACGCGGCGACTAGCAGGTTAGCTATATCCATGTCCAAAATGTAATGAAAAACCCATTGTCTGATACTCACAGACCAGGTGCCGAGCAGGTTGACCAAAAAGTTCCCGCTGAACCTCGTGGAGAGCATTTGGGAGATGACGTAGAGGTTGGAGACCAGGGCAGACTGCAGGATGATGGGGATGTTGGAGGTGTAGAAGAGTTTGATGGGGTAAGTGTTGTACTGTCCTCTGTAACGTGCAGACTTAATGGGCAGGTCCACTCTGAAGCCCTGAGGAAAAAAGACAGAAATGCATCAGGAGAGGGTTGGGGAAAATATCAAACTGCAATTTTTCTGACAAGCATTAAGATTAGATTTGTGATTTACGTTTTATTAATACAATTCTGTTCAAACACGTCCAGTAGAATTGAAAAAAAAAAAGACAGAAAAAGGCTTATGAACTAGTAAAGTAATACAAGAATCACAATTTAGAATATGTTTGTACAGAACTAAACTAGCAACTTTTAGGCAGAATAAGACTTTTGTTGAAATGATGGTATTTTTTAAAATTACAGCCCTGATTTATATTCATTCAAAATTACAAAATTACAATTTAGATTTGATAAAGACAATTCTTACAGCCCCGTTTTTTTCTCATGACTAAATGTGAGTCAGTTAGGTGTGTATACTTGGTTGACTTCATTATGATGTGGTGATCTGTTTGAGTGAACGAATTACATTGGAGAGGAATGTTCCAAATAAAGCTTTAAGATCACTAACGCAACTAAAAAGGTAGAGTTTATATATTTGACCCCACTTTAGTTTTACTACTTTGAGTATAAGGCATAGACATAATACACAAATGCGCCAACTTGTTTCTATTATACCTTATTATGTTTATATTACTGTGTATCATTTTATCTTTTGTATCAGTATAGTTCTTTGTTTTTGCCTCTGGATGATGCAAGGACAGATCAAAACAAACCTACTGCCACATAGAGGTGTACAGATGCCAATATACAAACTCTTATGTTGGGTACTGAGTAACAAAACAACCTTTGGCACATGCCTTTAACACGGGTTTGTCTTAGTAACTGGAGCTTTATTCAAGTAAGAACTTTCATGGCTCAAATCAAAATGTATGTTGTTAGGTTTTTAAAAAAGGGATATTTTAAACTTGCTGTAAAAAAAACCAAAACACTAGTGAAATGGCCAAAAATAGCATAAGTAGAGAGCCTGAGGGCCAAGAAAAACTAGTCAAACATTTGAACTCCAGGCCATAGTTTGAACATGCCTGGCTTAAAGTGATATTTACCCATTTTGTGGTTGATTTAACAGTCCATTCATCTAAGTTATAGACACAATACAATACAGCGTTTCTCTATAGGTTCTGTTGTTGCTATGGTGACACAAATCATTTTCATTTCTATTAATTTTATACATTTAATTTCTATCTTTTGTGGTGTTTGGATGTCATTTATTGCCTAGATTTAATCCTTATGCAGTTCCCTTTTGCCCAGTGCAGTTACTTTCACATGTTTATGATAAGACAATTGTCAAAAATGTGTGTTTTGTTTTGCCAATGGATAGTCCAGGTTGTTTTTAGACTATGGAGGGCAAGAATTTTAGACTATGAGGGGCCACCATAGTCTCCTCTGCACCATTTTTCGATCTGTTATAATATTTCCTCATCAAAAACATAACTAGAGTTGTGTTTTGTTTCATTCACACATGTTTAACACACAAACCCTACATAGTTAGTCCTTCTCTCAAACTTAAAACACTCTGTTCCACTTTGTGATGTCATGTGGTGATACAGAAAGTGCTCCACTGTGTTTTTAAACTCCATGCACCTTCACTAGACGCATTTAGATACTTTCAGCCTGAGAACTGCCAATCCCTATTAAACAAAAGGGTAAAAAGGTAGGTGTTAACTTAAGAAATACCACTTCATGACATCACAAGGTGGACCAGAGCATTTTGAGCTTCAAAAGATGTAGACAGCCAAATGCAGTGAACATACACAAAACATATGTGAATGAAGCAAAACACAACTCCAGGTATGTTTTTGAGGAGGTAACAATATTCTGACATGGTTAAAAGTTCATAGAAATCTATTTTGTCTAATTCTGGACTTTAATGAGAAACAACGGATTTAAGAATGTTACTAACCTGGAAGTATATGACGACGGCGAACACAAAGATGGTGGAGATGAGGTTCATGAGGTTGGGCAGGTTCTGTCTGTAGAAGGCTTCTCTCAGAGCGCGTACTTTGTCTGTGCGAGTGGCCAACAGGTGGAACAGGGCGATGATGGCTCCCTCAAACTCTGTGCCTAAAAACACAACAATAGGTTTTAGATTTAGATCAACAATCCTCAAACTTTTAACAGAATCTTTTTGGAGAATGAGACAAAAGTGGGTATTTACAGTGGGGGATATAGAGCCTTGCATCGACTTTGATTTTTATGAATAACACCATAAAGAACTTTGGATTATGCCATACTGGAATATAATGTTGTGGGGTTAAACATGAGTGTGGTATCAGCTTCCAAATTTCGGTTCAGTCGATATCCTGGTTGGACGTATAAATCGATGTAATAAGACCACAAGTTGTTCTGTCGTTACTTGAGCTATAACTAACAGCTACACAACACATTTGGATCAGTTTTGTCTTATATATATTTCCATTAAACTAAAATTTAAATAACTTTTACACTGATATCGGTTGATATTGGGTATTGGTCAATACTTGAAATCTATAGTATTGAAATCAGTATCGAAACTTAAAAAGGTGCCATCAAATAAAATTAATAAAGATGCACCGCTCCTGCTTTTTCAGATACCCGAGGATACCTTAGAATAAAAGCAAGTTAAAACAGTAACACACATTTACAACAATTTAAAATTACAATGAGAATAATATAACAAAACTGCAGTTGACTGAAGAAATATTGTGGAGACACTGGTATAATTGTCTTTTTAAAACATAAATATTTACGGTTTGTATTGTTACCGTCCTTGTCCGTTTTAAAAATGGACCATGAGTCTGGAATAAAGATGAATTGAAATATTTATATAGTTATAGTCTGGTTACAGTGAATATGCAGATTTGAAGAGGTATGTTATGAGTTGTCTGGAACATTTTAACCTATCCATCTGAGACAGCCAGAGTTTGGGGGCAGAGTGGCTGAATGATTTGGCCCACATTGTTGCCAGGTTTAAAGTCATACAGTTTATTCATTTCAGGCAAAGCAAGCACATCCATGGAGACAAGCAGGTTGCATAGTCTCCACACATTAATACTGATAATAGTAATTAATAATATTGTTTTGACTATTTGTATATCTGCATAAGTAAGACATGAACCTGCACAGGACATTTAATACCAAATATGTCACTTATAGAGCGACGTGCAGTCATATTTGTGTACGTGATTACCTCGGCCGGTGTTGACGGTGGTGGGGCTGAAGGCCTTCCACACAATGGTCTCACAGATGTTTGTAGCGATGAAGAGCGAGATCCCTGAACCGAGTCCGTATCCTTTCTGCAGCAGCTCGTCCAACAGCAAAACGATCAGACCGGCTACGAACAACTGAGAAGAGGAAAAACCTTTAAGATATGAACAAGACTTTGAACCATTGTGCCTGAATACAACAGGAGCAGAGCACACTTTGTACCACCACTATTTCTTTTATATTTAAGTTTAGCTCACTTATGTTTTTAGTTATTTTTCTCAAGGTGGACTGGTAGTCTCCATGGAGATGTTAATGTTCCACAGTATGGCATTAAATGTGTCCATCTGCATGTATTTAATTGCATGTGTTTACTGCTTAAAACACCTCAGAAAAACTTCTCTTAAGATAAATAAGTTTAATGTCATATTGTGGAAGCAGTCACATTCTCCGAGGAAATAAGCAAAGTATTTAATTTAAATCTGAGTTTTCAAATAATCCATAGTAACCGCATGATACGGAACTATACATATAAGGAGAGGACATCTAGAAGTTTAATTTATAGCATTTATATTAAGTACATTTAGGTAAAATTAAAATGAGACTACTCTGACATCAGCAATGTTTTGAGATTTTCAAAGTGGGAATTCACTGTTGTTGCGTCCATTTACCAATGTCATGTAAACTGTGTGCTCAGCTTTGTAAACCAGCCTCCTGTTCTCACCTGGATGATGATCAGCAGACAGACCCCAGCCCCCATCTCTGAGGGGTCTCCGTACATCCCCGTCATCACGTACACGATGGACTGACCAATGGTGATAATCATCCCAAACACTGTAGCAGCAAGACAGCAGGGGTAAGACCATGGATCAAATAGATTTTATTATGTTCCACAATGTTTCACACGTTTTACACCTAACTATTGATACTTTTCAGCTGATGTCATCAACATGCCTTAAGGGTGTGATGCTAACAGTAGGCCCTGCTCTGTCTGAAGCTCTGTTGGACTTTAATCTAAGCTTATTTTAAAAAAGTCTGACAAGAAGGAACTGAATTAGGTGAGCTGTATAAAAAAAAGTCCCTTACAAATAAAATTACAGTCGTATCACCAAGGTAAGTGCTGAACATTCCACCATAAACATAAATGTAGAACACCCCCAGCATGATGTCAATGCAAAGTATGAATTGGTGGTTTTCTCTACTCTCAGATGGGGATCAAGAGTCAGATTTCCCTATTGATTATATTGTACACTGCTATGAAATATTTAAAATGAAAATTCACAAAAATTACCCCTCATCATTTCAGTGACTAGACCCTAGAACTGTTATATTACAACAAAAATCTACATTTTATCAATATTAATTTTAGCTGCCCCATCTGTATTAAATATTATTGGCCTATAGAATGTTTTGATGTGATCTGAAGCCTAACATAACTTTGTAGTATGAGCTAAACTTACTAAAGGAATATCAAAATAATGTCATTGTGTTTTATTGAAACTTTTAGGTCCAATTCTGTCTTGTTGAGTGGAGTTTTGATTTTTAACAAAGTTTGATTTTTACAGAAAACACATTTTTAGTGAATTAAATATATGTAATTACTCTGTTAGGGCTGTGTTTTTTTTAATCATTGTTTGAAAAGAAAGTGGGAGCAACTGAAGTAACACAGGTTAACACATGCCTACAAGACCCTGTGGGCACGCTTTTATGATCTCTGCGAACAAACTGTTAATTGTTCAATCCTAATGAAATTAAATGTTAGGCTTTACATCGAGTTAAATTTAACTTACATTTCTGTGCGCCGTTGAAAAGTGCCCTGTCTTTTGGTGTGTCTCCAACTTCAATGATTTTAGCTCCAGCAAGTAACTGCATGATAAGACCAGAGGTGACGATAGGAGAGATACCCAGCTCCATAAGAGTACCTAGAAAACACAAGAGATAAAAGCAGAATATTTTAATGAAAAACAGAGTACTTGTAATAATAGAATGTTGCAATTGATAATAGTTAGTTAATTACCTCTGTTTGAAGCCAGAATTACTCTCATCCAGTAGAATGGATCTGCAGAGTCCGAAGACATAATACCAAAAAGAGGAATCTAGGAAGGAAATCACTGATAATTAGTCACTTTGTATATCTATTGTGTCATGTAATTACTCTATAATCACGTTTGACTAGAAATATAATTATGAACTTACCTGGCAACACACCAGGAAGATGAATAGCGTGATAGCGGTCCATAATACCTTTTCTCTAAACTGGATCTGTAAATTAAAATGTAAAATACCAGTAAGTTATAGAATATTCAAGTCTACCCAATAAAAGACAATTTGTGTGATAATCAGAAACACAAACCTTTCGTTCTGGTTTCTGGATTTCTGGCAAAACTGCACAGAACGGCTTTATCACCTCTAAGAATTTTACTGTAAATACAAAACCAGTATATTAGGAAAATCAGTTCACTTCTTCAATTGTACAGTACGTGGCAGAAACAAGGCAGGGGGCGGAGTGAAACCTGGCTCATTTGATTTAATTGAATACTTTGAATAAACCCACATTTCAACAATAGTAAACTTAAACATTTACTAAAGCATCTTAATGAGCACAATGGTTGGGTTTGCGGTGGGTAAAATACGATCAGGGAGCAACAAGGTCAACTTTACGCACGGATCCTTATGCGTCGTCATCACTCCGCTGTCACTACATCTGAATGGGATGCTAAGTTGAGGAAGCATTGAATCAAAATAACCCCAAATGTCCACGGATACGACATTAAACGCCAATAAACACTTGCATTAAATCAACTTCTGCAGGCGTCTATCCAGCTAATTAAATTCACTGATCGTTTAAAAATGAGCTCCAAAGCATGAGGAACGACTGGGTAGCATTGAAGCTAACATGCTATCCAAGTAAGTTAGTTGAAGGAAATCTTGCACGAGGAGCACATTTTTCAGCCTTTGAGCCATAGGAATAGTTTATTAGGTTGTACTTACTACCCATGGTGTCCTAAGGTCCTCCTATGTCCCTCCGATCGCTGAATAGGGCACCGTTGGAGAGTATTCAGGCTTTTAGTGGGAGAGACGCCGGGGAAAAGAGGAGGAGATAGCCGAGAGACACGTCACCATACGGGCAGACGAGGGCGCATTTTTAAAGGACTAGCTAAAACCATGAGTTGTACTAAACCAGACCTCTTATTTGTCACACGTAGATAAGTTTTACTGTAGGCGGTTCAGCTGCTCAGTTGTGTTTGGTGTCCTACTCAACTTCATACGTGCCCAAACTGCAATATCCAGTTTGAGTTTGTGTGGCATTCAAAGCATTAGCCTTTGTATTAAAAAAAAAAAAAAAAAAAAGAAAGAAAGAAAGAAAAATGTACTTAGTTTTAGTGTCAAACTATTTTCAAGTTAAAATAAATAGTGATTGGTAAATAATGAAAATAAATAGTGAAAAGTGAATCTATTTGGATCCCTAAATGCTTAAAGTATTTTATAATCATTAGTGTTTTATAGCATTTTATTAACCAAAACATAATTGTATGTTTCCAGTAATCTAGTAAAATAGGATTGCATGCATAAAATTTATTACTGAAGTATCAAGTTTGTGAAAAAATGCAGTTATCAAAGTAAATGTATAACTTAACCGTTGTAAATGAGAGCTTGCAATTCCCACAGTAAACAGTGTGGGGCAGTAGTGCGCCATGGAGCTGTGTGCGCCGCAGGCAGACAGTACCGAAGAAGAGTATGTCACTCATGGATGTAGCGGCACCGTCTCCTGCTAATACGAGAGTTATCAAATTTTACAGCTGATCCCGGGGTTTATTTCTCTTTAGGATGACCTTATATGGATCGCGTTGTTAAACCTGAACGCGAGGATTCTTTATAGAAGGAGTGTAACCCAATAAAAGTTGAGAAAATGCCGACGATTATAGAAGAAGGTACCCACGCTGTGCTAGCCGGCTAACTTCAAAATCATGTGTTTTGAATGAAAAAAATACATAGATTAACTAGCCTACTGAACTATATTTGTAGTCCGTTCTGGTAATGTAAACGTAGCTAGATTTATTGCATATTTTCATTGTAATGTTGTGTAAAAGCATCCATCCAAGCTATGCTAACAGTTTCTCCCATTAACCTTGACCAGCTACAGGCTAAATGTTTGATGTGTACTCAGTGGGCACAGCTATGAACGATGCTAGCTTTTGTATCCATTCAAAACACTGTCCTCGTGCTAAGCTAACCATGTCCAGTCTCCCAATCTTTATTAAAATGTGGCTTCGGTCAATGGAGATAAAAACTGTAACAAAAGTTTTACTTGGTTTTGTGCAACAGGGAAAGACACGATCATATTTGTCACCAAAGAAGACCACGAAGCTCCAAGTAATGCTGAACTCGTGGAAGAAGATCCAAATGATCCGTATGAAGAAAGAGGTGAGCTTTTTTTTTTTTTTACATTTTGTTGCTGCCAGTGCCTGAATCTCTCTGTCACTGTTTTGGCAATGTAGGTTGTTTTTTTCATTGTGTACCACTGGATCTGATCCCAGATTGGACCAGTGCAAGCTGTTGTTTCCTTCGGCAAAATTCAATACTAATAGATAATGGAGCAGACTGACAGAGTGAGTCTGCTAATCTGCCAAACTTGGCACATTCAAGGCAAGGAGGATGAAGTGTTTTGCCTAAGGATACTTTAAACAAATCGTCCTTGCTTCTGTCAGTCTACTCCAGGGTTGCTGAAGATCTAGAGGTAACTTACCACCACTGAGTAAGAATAATAGTAGTACATAAATAATGACTAGAGTGTAGCATTTTGGCTATTCAATATTGGTGTGAAAAGTTTGGGCATACCTGTTAAACATATATTTTTCTGCTCCATCCAACCACAAACTTCAGTAGTTTTCATGTTAGTTGAGTCATGATTATTGTGATTGTTACAGACTTATATTTATCCCCATCTCCTCTTTTCTCAGGCCTGATTCTTCCCAGTGGAGAAATCAACTGGAACTGCCCGTGTCTGGGGGGCATGGCCAGCGGTCCATGTGGCTCTGAGTTTAAAGAGGCCTTCTCGTGTTTTCACTACAGTAAAGAAGAGGTGAAAGGCTCCGAGTGTCTGGACCAGTTTAGATCCATGCAGGAGTGTATGCAGCGCTACCCAGAGCTCTACCCACAAGAGGACGAGAAAGACGAGAAAGACAAGCAAGAACAAGCAACTGAGAGCGGGGCAAATGCTGCATCTGAGGGACAAAAGGACAATGATACAACAGAATCTGAAGTTAAGAGCTAACACTGAAGATTATTGGAGCAGGGATTCAAAGAGAATACTATTTGGGTTACAATAGTATATAAAATGAATTATAAGTGTGACTAGGGCTGCAACGGTTAACTGGAATAATTGTGACTATAGAAACAGTTATGTAAACAGTGTATCTTGATAAGCAAAATCTGACACTTACACGCATGGAAAAGACATTTTACTGTAAGCCAAGTTTATTTATATAGCACAATTTGTACACGAAGTAATTCAAAGTGCTTTACAGAATGAGAAAGATATTAAAATCACAATACAACAAATACGATGGTAGTATTAAAGGTGAACTGTGTATCTTTTCTGGTGGAGTAGTAATCGTTCACTTAACTGATTAATTGAAAAGAAAATTGCTGACTATTTGGCTACTAAAATAATAATAATAATCATTAGTTGCAGCCCTAGTGTGATTGACTGCTTGTTATATTGTGAGTCAGTGCTCTTGTTAAATGCAGCTCTATGCTCAAACTCTGTTACATCCCATCTCCGTTTACCCTGTGTTCCCATTGGTCTGCCTCAGGGTGACAGGTTGATTTAACCAATCACAGTGAAGTGTGATTGGTTAATTCATTGCTTATTTATCATAAATTGTTTTTCAAAATGCCAAAATTGTAGCAACATGTTACCCTGGTGGCTTCTTTTAAATAGTCAGTCTAAATGTATCGATTTTCACTCTTTTTAGTTGACTCGACCAGAAAATCTATCGATGAAATTTAGCTAAAAATGACAGTTCCAAGCCTAGTTCATAATTTGACTATAATGATGGCAGTTTAGCATCAAACAAGAGATAAGTCTGTTTTGTTGTTGTTGTTTTTTTTCCATTTCTGATCTACCATAGTTGAATGCTAGTTTAATAATTAAGCATAAAACACTGTACTGTAATCACAACTTTTTTCTATGAAAACCGGATCATTTCTGAACCTACAGTGAAACATTTACTTGAACACAACTTAAACTGTAATGTGTGAGACTTTTATAATTAAAATAGCTTTACCACTATTTTTGATTTGCCTTGCTTTAATGTGATCTTTCTGTGCAGTTTATTTTTAAAGCTGCAGAATAAGGCTATTTTGTACTCTTTCTGCCCCATATTAAGAACTTTACTGTAGGTGAGGGGTGTATTTTATGTTTCAAACCCTAGAAAATGTTTAATCTGACCATGGCTTTTTTCAGCTTTGTAAAACTGGCTACACAAAAACAATAAAACTATAAAAGGAATAAGTTCTGTTTGTGTCACTACTACATTTTGTTATTGGAGTTGAAATGTATGTAGCCTTTTTGGTAAGAGGTTGCCATGACGCCACTACTTTGTCTGGAATGTTCCACAATATCTAGCTTGCATTTATTCAATTACATTTGTTTTATTAATCAAAAATCCTTTAAAAAGTGGAGATAAATATGTCTATTGTCATACTATCGAATGAAGACATGGCGGACTCTCCATGTGAAAAGTTACATAGTGCATCTTTGTTCTTTTAGATTTTCTCAAATGCCTAAAAAAACAGCGCAGATGATTGATGATTAGTTAAAGTTTTTTATTTTGTGCAAAGAACTTTTCATTCAACATTGTGAACTGGATGTACATTCTTTTGGTTGCTTGTGTCCAAAGGTGATTTTTTTTTTTTTTAGTTACATGTTCCAAACTCCAAGAGGCCAGAGATCACTGTCCTTTTCAAACTTCAAACCCGCTTCAATCAATAATTACCAAACACTACTTTTTGACTCTGCTTTCTGATTGGCGGATAACAAAGGGCAAAGACATGAAATCTACCAATCAGATGAAGGTAAGGAGGATTTAGCTTCTGTTTCTGTGTCAAATATTATAGTGAATCTACATTGAGTTCTTTTTTCTGGACTTTTAGGATTGTGGATTTGAAGATGTCCTCTCTCAGTGAGATCTGCAGCGGTTTGCCCCTGGACCCTTTGCCCCAAAACAGAGGACGAAACCCCAGTGTCCCACACGCACCGGTCCGGACCCCCAACCTGACAGCAGAGGAGGAACGCGTGAGGATATTTCAGTATTATTATGTTCATTTGTTTGGCATATTGCATTGATAGGACAGTGAATAACACCTGTGATCCCACCATGATCACAATTAGTTTAGTTAGAAGTTAGATTTGGTTTAGGCCTGATCTAGTTCTGCTTTAGTCTTGATCTAGTTCTCGTTCAGTCCTTTTCTAGTCCTGGTTTAGTCCTGTTCGAGTCCAAATCTATAGTCATGGTCTAGTCCCGGTTTAGTCCTTCTCTAGTCCTGTTTTAGTCCTGTTCTAGCCCTGGTTTAGTCCTGTTCTAGTCCTTATTTAGTCCCAGTTTTGATGTAGCCTATGTGCAAGTGTAAACATACCCTTAGTCAGGATTACACCAGTACCAAACCAGGACTACACAAGGAGCAAAGCCGCTACCAGGGGACATTAGATTAAATGTGGTCAGGGGCGGTTCGAATCCCCGTCTTGTCATAAACATCTTTGGTTGAGGGGTCAGATCCATTGATTCGCAGGTTGGCGGTACAATTCCAGCTCCCACAGACGAATGGTGTTGTTGTGTCCTTGGGCAAGACACTTAACCCACCTCTCCCCCAGTGTCTGCGTACGCTGGTGTATGAATGAGTGTGTGAATGGGTGAGAGGTTCCAACTTACCAAAAACTAAACCTAAAACTTTCTTCCAAATCAATGATGAAATTCTCTGCAGTCCTAAAGCTATGATGCCCTTTTAGCTCCAATTTTTGTCCCTATAAAACTGGAGCTTGACTTTGGGACCTGCCCTTTGTTTGATTACATCACGACTCACTGAGGCACAAATTGATTATTGTCCAAAGGCCTGAATGGATCACTCAGGGTCATTGGTGACTGACAAGACCAGCGCAAACTGAGAGATGAAATGTTTAGTAGTTTGTAAAGTGGGTGAATATTTTGAGTTGGAAGTTACAAGAGACTTCTCCATGTATTTGTCTCCAGTGGGGTGGACTACTTTAACGGTTATGACTAGAACCAGACAGTACATAAGTCCTGTGCTCAGGTCTTTGCACTGGCTCCTGCTGCTCAGAGAACTGTGCACAAGCAGCTCTGCTTGTGAATAAGTCTCCCCATGGCACCAAAGTACATCTCCGACATGTTAGTGCCATAAGAACCATCTCACACTCTGAGGGCTTCAGGGACCGGCCTCCTGCTGGTGCCCAGAGTCAGGACTAAACATGGGGAATCAGCGTTTCAGTTTTCTGCAGCTAAAACCTTGAACAGTCTTACATCCAGGCTCAAAACAGTTCTGTTTAGCTGTGCATGACTGAAAGTTTTTTTCTGCTCTTTCAATGTTCATTTTATGATGATGGTTTATGTTTTGATTTGTTTGTAGTGATTTTAATGTCTTTTTTATCCTGTAAACTTACTTTATATTTTGGAGTATTTCACCCTTGTATTTCCTCCTTTAAAACATCATTTATTACACCTTTATGTACAATTTGACTAGAATATGGGACCAGTAGAGTACTTGTGCTCTAAACCATTTGCTTTGTCTGTCTTCAGCTGGCTCTGAAAAATGCTCTGAGGTACTTTCCCTCATCCCATCATGCAACACTGGCCCCTGAGTTCGCCCATGAGCTGAGGGAGTATGGACACATCTATATGTACAGGTTCTGCCCCACCATGAGCATGAAGTAAGTGAAGCAAAACTATGCACATTTAAAGTTGTTCAAATAATAATGGAAATATAATTATCTCTGCAGTTAAAAGTCAGCATTATCACTTCAGAAAATGTTTTGGGATAACTTTACAGGGACAGTTTTTAATCATTTACATTGGTTTACCTAAGATGAAAACTCTTGTGTTCTACTGGACCTTCCTGCTCACAGACCTTCAACACTGCTTCAAAAACACACCCTCTGAATAAGACTCTGCCACAATAGAGCTAGTTTCACTGACGCATGTTTATTGATTGTGATTGTGGCTTTTGTGAACTATTCTGTGTGATTACAGCCTTTTATTTCTTGGACAATTTATTGTTTTTCTTGAAGGCTAACTTTTGAATACTCAGCTTCGCGTGTGGTGTCTTTTATAACCGAACCTGCCTCGTAACACAAGAAACAGACAGGTTTTTCTCCTTGAATCACAAACTTGTATTCACCTTCACATCTTTCTTGAACCTGCCTTCCATACCTACAATTTTCTTCTTCCTGAACATTTTGGGATCATTATTTGCAAATATTTCTCAGTTCCACTTGTTGGGAAAATCTCATTAGCTTATGGTTAATACAAACATTAAAGCAGCATAGACTTATTTTAAAATGACAGTCATGCCTTTTAATTTACCTTTTTGTGGCCCACATAAAACAACGTGGCGGGCCTTGAGTTTGACACACGTGATTTAGAACATTAAAAGGTCTTACCAGATGATGACAGATGCAAAACCTTTCTTCCCTCCCCTCCTCTGGCCTTTGTTCAGACTCACCTGTGCTCTCTGGTCTTCTTCTGTCAGGCCAAAGCTGGCACACTATCACTGCAGTAACATAGATAGCATCTAGTGGTGAAAAGTGAAAATACAACAGGATCAGGTCTGCCAATCTAACTACAAATGGTCATTTTAACCCACTCCTCACCTCTCCATACATCTCCTCAGGGCGTATCCCATTGAGAAGTACCCCTGTCGCACACGTGAGGCGGCGGCCATAATGTTAATGATCATGAACAACCTGGACCCCGCAGTGGCCCAGGTCGGATCGTTTTACTTTACTTTGTTTTATATCTAAAGTACTGATTTAACTGTCTTATATTTTTGTTATTTTAGTTTCCACAGGAGTTGGTGACTTATGGAGGTAATGGACAGGTCTTCAGTAACTGGGCTCAGGTAAGGGATCACTAGAGAAAAATGTGTATTTTGTATTACTGATGACTTTAGGTGTATGAAGCACTGGCAGAGTGTTCCCCACAGTCTGTAAGGTTGATTATTTTATTTCAGTATCGTTTTATTTCTGATGTGTCTTTAGGCAAGAAACTTCATGCAGGTTTGTCTAAGTATAGTGTGTGAGTGACTGGTGGTAGTCAGAGAGCCCATTGGCACAGATTGCTGGGCTTCAGTTGGCATCACAACATTAAATAAGACCCTAATATATATAGTACAACTAAAATATTTAAAGGTCCCGTATTACACAAAACTGACTCTTGTGCGGTTTAAGCCATGTTATAGTGTTGTTACCGCCTCAAAAACAGACCTGGAGTTGGTTTTTGTTTCATTCGCACATGTTTGAGTAATCTCCAAAGCTCAAAATCCTCTGTTCCACCTTGTGATGTCATGAAGTGGTAGTTTTCAATTTAACAGATACTTTTACCTTTACTTCACTAGAGATTGAGAGACTTCCAGGATTTAAATAATTCAGTTGGTTCTAGTGAAGGTGTATAGAGTTTAAAAACACAGTGGAGCACTTCCTGTGTTACCACATGACATCACAAGGTGGAACAGAGTGTTTTCTGTTAGAGAGAAGAGCTCAGCCTAAATATGCAGGGTTTGTGTATTAAACATGTGTGAATGAAACAAAACACAACTCTGGGTCGGTTTGTGATGAGGAAACAACATTAGAACATAAATCAGAAAATAGCAGAATATGGATCCTTTAATATTTTAGCTGCCCCCTGTATTTAATAGTGTAATTAATATTGTTAAAATGCAAATTTGTTTGCACCACAGCAACTTCAAGGGTCTAATCACTAATAGAAATGATTCAGCATTGATAGATATTTCTTCAGTTAATGCCATGTAATTAAGCAGGACATCTGCTGCTCACCCCCATCATATTTCTATGGCAACAGAAGCTCAGTTGGTAGAGTGTTTGACCACTGACCCACAGGTTGGCGTTGTGATTCAAGCTCCCACAGAAGAATGTTGTCGTTGTGTCCTTGAGCAAGACACTTAACCCCCCACCCCCTGTGTACACTGGTGTATAAATGTGTGAGTGAATGAGTGAGGTTCCTTGATGTAAAACACTTAAAGGTGGAAAAGCGCTAAATAAAAATGTGACCATTTACCATTTACCAAGTGTTAAAGCCCGTGGTAGGCTCAGTGAGGATGGATGTGACCAAAAAATGCATGATATTGTAAAATGACTTGAGAATATCTGTAAAAGTGACTAGTGCATTATACTAACATGTATTTATAGCAAAAGAGAAATAAAATCTGTCAACTGGACAAAACACCTATCTATAACTCCATCCTCAGACCCAAAGCAAAACAAAGAGAAGAAAGAAAAAAATAGAGCAAGGCAGGATGCTAATAGGTGTGAAACCACTCATTAGGGACTTGAATGACTATGCAGTCACAGTGCACACGCTAGCTCATCCCTTCAGACAGATATAAGGCAGTGCCCACCAGTAATCTTTTTATCTATCTGACAGATTTTATTTCTCTTTTGCTATGGATCAGACCTGGATGAAGGAGGGTTTACACGCATAACATGTATTTCCTTTTTTTCTGTGTAGTTTCGTTTGGTGATGCATTATCTGAGTGAGATGACGGAGGAGCAGACTCTGGTCATGTACAGTGGACACCCCATGGGCCTATTCCCCAGCCTGCCCTCGTCCCCGCGTGCCATCATCACCAATGGAATGGTATGGTTCACTAACATTACTATTTATCATAAACTAATTCCATGGATGCCGTGGTCATGGTTGGCTGTTCTAGTGGCTGACGGGCTGGCACACTGAGCAGAGGCAGTTTTTATTCACATTGGAATCTGATCTGCATTCTACTGCTCAATGTGCTTAAATTGCCCCTCAAGGACAAATAATGTGATATTGATTGACTAGTTTGTCTGTTCTTTCAGGTCATACCAAACTACTCCTCCAGAGACCAGTATGAGAAGATGTTTGCTCTCGGTGTATCAATGTAGGTTTGGAATATTTTAAAGCTGTATTGCCAAGCTGATTCTGCACTAGGATAGCATATGGCAGAATATGTCTTTGAGGGAGACTGCCTGTTGTTTTCATATCCCCAGTCCAGCTCCATTTCCCAGCCTTTTCCGGTCCATCTTTTGCTTCCTCCCAGTTTTTCCTGCACCTGCCACTCATTCCCTAATCGTTCCAGCAGGGGTGTAAAACCAAATTCTGGGCCCTGGGTACAAATTACATTGGTGGGCGCACACTACATGTTGTCTCATGAAAAAAGCCCATTACAGACTTTACCCCCCCAGGTCGACGCCCCTGCATCCTAGGGTAGTCTATATATACTCCCTCTGCTCATTCAGAGGCTTTCTTGTCGGGCCCGTTTCTGTCTTTATGCCTGTTTTCTATTATAGATTTTCTCTGTTTGAGGTATTTTAGATATAATAAACAAATCTTTATCAGCCTAATTTGTCATATTAAGCATTACTTGTTGAAGGACACTTTCTATTGAACTAAGACTTACGTTTGACTGTGTTCCTCCTTGTGTTGGATTGGACTCCCATTTACCTGCGCGATATTTGGTTTATATTAATTTCCCATAACATATACAGTATTACATTTTGTTGGTCAGGTTATTGTCTTGTTCTATCCTCATTTTGGTGTTGCAATAAAATTTATCATTATTCCAAATCTGTTACTCCTGAGAACTCGCTCAGAACATGTCCAGTCTTAACTCCAAACACAGTATTAAATGTGTTTTCAGTCTAAAAACGTGTCACTTATTACAGATTACAGTATTTGTTTTTTGTTTATGAAGTACACATTGTTTTGCAGGTATGGTCAGATGACAGCAGGAAGTTATTGTTACATTGGACCTCAGGGGATCGTTCATGGCACTATGGTACGTTCTGTTACCACCACAAAATATTTAGCAACTAACTACAGACATAAACCACACTGGTCTTATGTGTTTATGCAGTTGACAGTTTTGAACGCGGGGCGGCGGTACCTGGGCAGTGATGACCTTCAGGGGCGTGTGTTTGTCACCTCAGGCCTGGGGGGGATGAGTGGAGCTCAGGCCAAAGCTGCTGTGATCGCAGGCTGTGTGGGGGTCATCGCAGAGGTCAGGACATTAACTAACTCTATGGGGTTCACAATACATCACAACATCCTATCCATGGGTGTCAGAATGATAAAAAATTGTGATTAACAATGTGAAAGCTCTCGGTGTAAACATCATTGGTTGAACGGTCAAATCCACTGATCCACACGTTGGCGGTGTGATTCCAGCTCCCACAGAAGAATGCTGTTGTTGTGTCCTTGGGCAAGACACTTAACCCACTTTGCCCTGTCGGTGTCTGTGTACACTGGTGTATGAATGTGTGTGTGTGAATGGTGAGTGGTTCCTTGATGTAAAGCTCTTTGAAGGTGGAAAAGCGCCATGTTAAAATTTTACTACTTATTATTTGTGTCGACCCCGAGTTTAAAATGAAAATAAAAAAATATTCTGATCAAAATATACTTCTTTTGAATGAGATAAAGTCTTCAAAATGTTGCATATGACAGGAAGATGAAGCACATGAATAACCAGTAAAATCTATAGTTTTTTTAAGGACGTTTTCTCATTCAAAAGATATAATATTACTTTTTTTAAATTATGGTTAATGGCAATGGTCCTAATTTTTCCTCAAATCCATGCCCCATAGTCGTCCCACAGGGTTTAGTTGAGATAGACTCGTTGTTAGACTAAATTAGACAAAATTATTAATTTGCCAGTTTTCAGCCGCGGTTGGATAAATATAATGGGATAATGAATATTGGCACTAATGATCAGGTTTAATTTTTGTAGATTTTCATATCAATATTTCTCATAAAATTACCCCGTTGGAATCAGAATGGGAAAGTTTAACTGCCACTGTCTTTGAACAAAATTCACAAACAATTTGCTTGGACCAAATGTTGCATTCTAAATCAGTGAATCATACCAGTAAAATATAAACTATGATAAAAATAAATGCCCTGGGAAGGAGTCAGGAGACGCTGGAGGGACTATGTCTCTTGGCTGGTCTGGGAACGCCTTAGGGTCCCACCAGAGGGGCTGGAGGAAGTGTCTGGGGTGAGGGAAATCTGGGAATCCCTGCTTAGACTGCTGCCCCTATGACCCGGCCCTGGATAAGTGGAAGAAAATGGATGGATGGAAAAAATGTCATGCAGAAAATCAAAGAAAAATAGACTTAGACTTAGACTTATATAGGCTGCTTCAAAAATCTGAAAACAACAGTCTACAAATCACTGACAATATTCAAAGTCCATTGGAAGTTCAGTATCATATCCAGACACACTAACAATAGATAGTTAGCTTGCCCCCATTAAACAATATATTTATACTGAGTTATAAATGTTGTAATATATTTAAATACTTTTCTGTGTGTAGGTGGATGAGGCTCCTCTGAGGAAGCGCCATGAGCAGGGGTGGCTGATGGAGGTCACCAGCAGCTTAGAGCATTGTATTCAACGCATCAAGTAAGTCTAGACTGTATGGAGAATCATTTTAAGTGATAGATCATAGAACATAAGGTAGGCTGGTTGTAGAAGTGCTTTGGAGCTGTATGAAGATATGAAGTCCCTAATAAATATTTGTACTGCATGTTGATTTTAACGTGTGGATGAGATTTTATTTGTTTGTTCGTTTATTTGTTTGACAGTGACTTTGCACAATAAATGTTTTGCACAGACCAGAGACCAGATTATTTTTTTATTTTTTTTTGTCCGTGAGCAGAGGCAAAATGACTAATACCTGCTCGATATACACTGACACTCTATAATCTTGTTGTTACTTGAATCTTGAATCTCTCCCTAAAATGCAGCTAATAATCTTTTCTGTTTTAATAGAGACTGCAAGAAGTCAAAATCTCCTCTCAGTTTGGGTTACCACGGCAATATCGTAGACCTATGGTAAGCCAATGGGCCAAACTTACACTTTATTAACCCATAAGTGAATAAGCAGTTTGTTCAAATGTATGCTCTTTATCTGTGTGTCAGGGAGCGCCTCCTGCTGGAATATGAGAGAACGGGTCAACTGTTAGTGGACCTGGGTTCAGACCAGACTTCACTGCACAACCCCTTTAATGGAGGCTACTACCCGGTTCAGCTGGGCTTTAAACAGGCCAACCAGCTCATGTCCACAGACCCGGGCAGGTTCAAGGCTCTGGTACAGGAGAGGTACGCTTTAATATAATCAGAAAGTGTGTTTTTAAAGGACTTTTCTATCGGCATACTTTTACTCCTACTTGAATGATATTTTTATTCAAGTAACACTACACTTACTGGAGTAAAATGTACATGTTTTTGTTAAGTTTCCCATTGTAAGTAAGCCTATAGTGACAAAAGCTTTTTATGTTGACATTATGAAATGATTTGAATATTTGTGTTTCTTGCAGCTTCTTCTGATATGATTTAGTTTGGCTCATTTTTTTCTGTACTTTGAAAACACCAGATTTTTTTTTTTGTATTATTTAATATTTGTCTTTCCAAATGCAATTATACATAAGCAGCGGTAGAAGAAGTACTCAATCCTGTTACTTAAGTAAAAGTACAGATACTGGAGCAAAAAAAAATACTATATAATACTGTATAATACTATAAGTAAAAGTATCACATAAAAAATATACTAAGTAAAAGTTTTAAAGTATCCATTTAAAACTTTACTTAATGAATTTAAAAAAATATATATTTTTATAAGTCTTATAAACCTTTAAATGTAGTGATTTTGATGAAAATTTGTGTTGAATTTAACTTATAGATTTTTTTCCTGGCTGTTTTCATTTGTATATTTGTGTCTGTTCAAATTCTGAACATAAAAAAATAAAAATAAACCCTTTCCAGCAGGTCTCAAACTATAATACAAAATAAAAAATGTAGTGGAGTATAAAGTACAGATACTGCTCTCAAATGAAGAGAACTAAAAGTAAAAATTATCCACTTTAAAATCTACTTAAGTAAAGTACAGATACATAAAATGTATACTTAAATACAATACTTTACTACTTTTATTTTTGTTACATTCCACCACTTTAAATTAGATGTTACATCTGAACAGTGACTCATTAAGTTACTCTTTACTTCAGTAGAACTTTAAATCCTTTTTTACTTGAATAATCTCTTGGACCTCTACTTTGTACTACTACTTGAGTAATATGATTTTGAAGTAACGTTACTCTTACTTGAGTACAATTTTTGGCCAGTATATAATAGTTTTTATATTGTTAAATAGTTGTAATCAAACATAAGTGTTATTCGTGTTTCTTCCTCACAGTCTGTGCAGACAGATCAAGGCCATAAACAGTTTGTCTGACGCAGGGATGTTCTTCTGGGACTATGGCAACGCTTTTCTCCTCGAGGCACAAAGAGCAGGTGAGTGACCGGTTAGCACCGCAATGAGTGAGTGAGTTTGGGAAAATTAACTGTAAGATGTTTTAACGCTTTGATCATCCATACAAATAGTAATAAAGCCAAAGTAAACACATGAGATGACCCGTACTACATGTATTATTGGCAGGCCATTGTTTGGACTTTTTTCACTCTACTGGTGATATGGCTCATGTTTATTTTTGTTATATTTTCCTGGACAAACAGCAACATTAAAATATAGGTCACATTTGCATCATTTTATTTATTGTTTTAATTTATTTGTGTCCAAACATCTAAGCACACTCATGACACACACTGGTAATTTGTCCTAATTCTGTGGTAAATAATGTTCATGTTTTCAGGCAAATGATTCCTTTCTGATTTAAAGAAGTTTCGAGTGAGGACTTTTCCCCATTAAAAAGATATAATATTTTGATATGGATTGCATTATTGCTATAACAACAGAGGACCGTTTCCATGACAACCCAAATCATCCAATCATTCAAATCAGGAAGGAATGTGTCTGAAAGTGCAAGTAGTAAAGTACTGAATTTAAGTATATTTTTTAGGTATCTGTACTTATCTACAGTTTTACTTAAGTCACAAAATTGAGTACTTCATCCACCACTGCACTAATGTTACTCAAAATAGACATTGAACATTATTCAACATTTGGGTGCCCCCTAGTGGCTGGTGGGGCCTTGTACATTTGCAGAATATACCTGTAAATTCGTTAGAGGCTGTTGAGTTACATTAGATTACCTGGGTTTCCATACATTTAGTATCTTGAAGGGCACTACATGAATACAAGCTGTTATAATTAAATATACTGTAATAAGCTTTGGCATTTAGAGCAACATATAAAACATAATTGTACACAAATAATGTTAGTTTTACTTTGCAGGAGCTGATGTTGAGAAGACCGGAGGAGGAGCAACAGAATTTCGCTACCCGTCTTACGTCCAGCACATTATGGGGTGAGTAAAAGCCCCTAAAACACTTAAAGAGGAACTAAACTATGCATTAAACTGCATATGGTGTTTCTATAACATTATTTACTGTTCCGAGTCATTTTTTTCTTTTTTTTTTGGTTATTTACTGATAGAGCACTTCTTTTGTTTTAGGGACATTTTTTCTTTAGGTTTTGGCCCATTCCGGTGGGTCTGCACCTCTGGAGACCCTCAGGACCTGGCTGTGACAGACAACATCGCTGCTTCTGTTCTGGAGGAAATCGGAGCCAACGTGAATGATCGCATCAGACAACAGTACAATGACAACATCCGCTGGATCCGAGAGGCCGGGAAACACAAGATGGTGAGGGACTATTTCCATTCTCTTTATATACAAACATGTATATATACAGCTAATCGCGACTATACAAGGCATTATAATCACACAATATATAGGACATCTAAAAGTAACATTGTCTTTAAAGCAGTTGGATGTTTGAGAAGGTTGAAATAAGTTTTTTATATGCATATATACATTTTTGTTCATGATGCCAAAACCCTCAGCATTCCTCTGACAATACTGATAACTTCACCATGGATATTTTTCCTTTTTTTTCTGTGGAGGTTGTGGGTTCCCAAGCCAGAATCTTGTACTCAGACCAGAAGGGAAGGATCCAGATTGCTTTGGCGATCAACCGGGCTATTGCTGATGGAAGAGTAACGGTAATACAACAGATATGGGGTCCCACAAGAATCAGTTCTAGGACCTCTTTTTTTCAATATTTATTTACATCAAGCGAGGTTGTTTAACAAAGTGATGTTTTATACTGTACCTCTATGCAACACAGTTAACCCTGTCCATTATTAATAGTCCAGGAGCCAGACCCCCTCCACCACGATTATTTTGCTACCTTTTTCTTACTAGTATTTCTCATTAGTGTACACCTCACTCCATTACAGGTTCAGGATCTTTTGTTTCAACTTTGGCCCCGTTTGGTCCCTGGACCCCCAAAAACCCCTTTTGGATTAAGTCTTAGATAGAATTTTGTGAAAGAGTAAAAAGTAGTGCTATAGTATGTCACTGATGTGACATACATCTATTATACATCTTCAGTCTGTGACTAAATATTGTAGAAACATATTTGTAAACTTATTTTGTTGTTCTTTTCTTCATCTGTGAATGGAAATATATGTATTTTCTATTCATTTCCCCGTTTAGGCTCCTGTGGTCCTCAGTCGAGACCATCATGATGTGAGTGGTACAGATAGTCCTTTCAGAGAGACTTCAAATGTGTACGACGGGTCTGCCTTCTGTGCAGGTTAGTATATATTTTTATTTATTTTAAGTTGCATGGCTGAAAGATCTTTGGAAAATATCTGATTATCTGAGTCGTGAAGTTACCATTTCATTTTCTATTTGTGTTTATAAATCAAGATTCAGTTCACAGATTGCATTTAGGATGTGACAAGAATGATATGATATATTTTCTTTATTGAGATTCACAAATGTTTGGACCTTACATCCTGTTATATACTAAAGGTGCTTGTTTGCTTATTTGGGTCTATGGAGCCCAATAGTTCCTATAGACAAAAAAAATGTATATTAAAAGTTAGAAAGCTCAGGGCTGATTAGTTATGTGTGACTTCTGGATACAAATGCACAATTGTTTTTTACAGACATGGCTGTCCAAAACTTTGTTGGTGATGCATTCAGGGGAGCAACATGGGTAGCACTTCACAACGGGGGTGGGGTCGGCTGGTAAGGCTTGTTTTAAATACTAGATTGTTTACTGTGGTTAGATGATGAGGATAATGATTGCAACATAATACAAACTAAAAATGATGGTTTAGCATTGGTGGTGGATTCTCATTTTGTTTATACCTCATGTAAATGTCAAAACTGATCCTGACTCCTCTCCTGGTCTAATGGAGGAACATAGTCAAACATGAAAACATCTGTCTTACTTTCAGGGGTGAAGTCATGAACGGGGGTTTTGGTTTGTTGCTGGACGGTTCGGAGGAGGCAGCACAGAGAGCCAGGATGATGCTCGGCTGGGACGTGTCAAATGGGGTACGATTATAATGCTATCCTCTACTGCATGCTCTGCTCCATATTTTTGCTAAAGCAGGCTGAAGTACGTCTGCCTGCATCTCCATGTTTGTTTAGGTTGTGTTGGGCACTTCTGCACAAATCTCAATGCTCAAGTGCATTTGAACCTTATAGCGGGAGTATCTCAAGATGGATTCTAGTGATTTTATGAACAGTTACTTCCTGTAGGCTTCCTCTTTCTTGGCAGCTTTACCATCAGCATTCTTCTACCTTTATATACACACTATCCCTTCTCTGAACATGTCTAGACAATCTTAATCTTGAATTTCCATCTTTAGAAAATTTAAGCACATTTTAAAACAAGCGCTTCCTTGCCATATAGTGAAAAGAACAACATTTAAAGTCTTGTCTCAAAACTTTTAAACATTACCTGGGATAACAATATATTTCATGACACTTTTTGCAAGGTGGCGCGTCGTTGTTGGTCTGGAAACTCCAATGCTTACGAGACCATTGAACGCACCATGAAGGAGAACAGTCTGCTCCAGGTCACTCTACCTCACTCTGTAAACAATGAGGAAGTGCTGGACAAAGCCCTAAAGAGACCACACTCATTTTAACAGACTTTTTAAAATGGAGGAACATAATTATTATTTTAGTCTGACACATACATTGCCACCCTGTTCAAATGTTACTCTTCCCTGTTAATGATTTTTATGTTATTGCTTGTTATCATTTTGAAAGAATCTCTAATGGAATAATCACTTGTGGTTGGTTGCCATAGGACAGGAAAAAAGGAAATGAAAAGTGAATTGTTGTCTGTTGGAAATAAAATGATCTTATTCATACAAACTTTTTTTTTTTTTTTTTACTTCTTTTTCATATTGTTAAGGGATTCCTGTCAAGTTATTATTATTATTATTATTATTATTATTATTATTATTATTATTATTATTATTATTATTATTATTATTATTATTATTATTATTATTATTATTATTATTATTCCATTTAGCCATCACCTTCCTGCATCAGGTGAATATTGCTCACAGGGACATCAAGATACAGCTCTTCTCCAAACAAAAGGAATAGTTCATTCAATAATAAGTCATTTGTTGGTATTGTTCTAGTCTGAAAACCTGGTGTATACAACTAAAATGGAAATGCTACTCAAGGCACTCAAAGCACCTTAGATCAATGAACCACTCCCCCCCCCCCATGATGTGTCTTCAAGTGTCCATAATTATCTGTTCAATTTCTAATCTTGATAAAAGAACATTTTGAAACAGCATCCTCACCCATTTAGAGACATGCATCCAGGAATTCTAGCATACTATCACTCAGTAGTTTAAGTGAAGGAGACACTGGGACATTGCAGTGCAGAAATCTATTTTTGTTATTGTCCAGTTCGTCATGGCTCATGCAACAGCTGCTGGGTGAGAAATGTTCATTCCTCCTGACTCTGGACTTACTGCATGATGTGATTTGAGGGGAAGAGGAGAGAGCTGAAAATATCTACTGTATAATGAGAATCAATACAGTACAATTTGTAAATGCGAGTTTGGACGGAGGGGGCTTGTTCATTTATTCATGATCGTTCAGTCACAGTTCACCGGGCCAACAATACTGCACAGGCAAACTATTTAGTTGTGCATACCCAACTTTATTATTAGGCTGAAATGCCTGGTGCTGTTTGTTATGTAATTTTACCCCACACAATAACTAAAACTAAGACTGACAACTGGTGAATGCACCAGACTTTTGCCTGTGTTTGTAACCAGTTAATAAAAGCTAATTTGAAGCCTCAACTTTGTGTTGTTGTTTTTTGTTTTGTTTTTTCAAGTATAGCTGATTTAAAGGTGTGTGAAAAATATTCCTTTTCACTGAAATGATAAACCGAGCTTGATTTTCATGAATTGCAGAATGAATCCAAGTTTGCAAATGCAATTTTAAAATGAGTATTAAAATTACATGGCACTGTCAATTTTACATTGAATTGGAAATCAGACTATTATGTAACTGGATCAAAACCATATAGCTGCACATGTTTCTACAGAAGATAGCAATCATGTGTGTTTTTCTATACAATGCATTTGAAAATGTGCTCCAGTAACTTTGGGCCTTAAGCAGGACGGGGTGCACTGAGGCCAGTTTGAAAGAACAAACTTCACTTCACATAAAGAACATAAAAAATGATTTATTACATGTACTGTACATCTAATCTCCTTAATGCAGCATTTTGCGGCTTTCGTTTTGTTTAGTTTTTTGGTTAATCAAATACAGTGTTTTGTTGAAGTCCTAAACTTCTACATTACAGTGAAACTGCGTACATTAAAATAATGCACACATAACCTTTCCCTTTAAATCATATACAGTACCCTATAAAAGTTCTTTGCAAAAAAAAAAATAATAAAAATCAGTGCTTTTACAACCTTAGGTTTCGTATGATTTCATTGAATTGGAATCATGAATGAACGGATATTGCAGCAGAGGAATACTGAATTTCACTCGTTGAAATTATTGCAGTGTTTGTGTAACACCTGTTTGTGGAGCCCAGCCTCACTGCAGCAGAGTGCTGCTGCTGCAGTGAGGACGCCCTCTAGTGGTGGATCATGAGCTTTGGGATTATATAAAATCAACAGTTGTTTGAGTCCAGTTATTCAACACACACTCTTGAAAAAAAATGAAAATACATAAAGATATCCCTTTCCAAAAATATATACACAAAAATCCAGATATTATGACTGAACCAATCCAGGATTTTTTCAAATTTGAAAGGTTTCCAACTATGTATGAAGAAATACTAGGCCTACAATGTGCCAAGTGAAGTTAATTTTTATTTATAACAGCTGCTCTTTAAGAGATCACTATTATTTAGTTACACAAGACTGTAAAGTTTGATTTTGTGCAACAATAAAACCTCAATTTCAAAATCGATCTTAGAGCCAACAGCCATTACATCACCAAGAACGACATGTAGCACTGAGTCTAAACTGGGGAGTTCTTCTACATATATTATAATGTCATTATTAAGATATGGAACAAAAGGAAGTCCATACCTTTGACTCCTAACTTTGCCTGCAAGTCTAAGGAAGTCTTCACAGGTTTGCTATAGTAATGTAACAATTTATGTAATACCTAGATTTTTCTCTTTAAAATCTTTGCATCATACATACCTATATATCTATTTACACACATTTGATACACAGTACATTTATTTTGTCCATTTTTACGCTTGAAAATGAAAGTGAGTGTCTCATGATCAGACAAAGTAATAAACATCTTGAATCAGGCTACAGGCTAGAGATATATTCTATGCACGTTTGGAGAGCCCCACATCCCCTAGGGGGCGCCATATGCTAAATGTTTCACCTGATAAGAAACAAAGATTAAATGAGTGAATATATTGCATATTATTACTTTATGAGATTACTTCAGTGAGATTACTTGGAACAGTAGAGCAAATAATATATATATATATATATATATATATATATATATATATATATATATATATATATATATATATATATATATATATATATATATATATATATATATATATATATATATTCGGGGAGGGGATATATATATATATATATATATATCCCCTCCTCGAACCGCCACCTTAACGTGGTGGAGGGGTTTGAGCACCCGAATGATCCTGGGAGCTATGTTGTCGGGGGCTTCATGCCCCTGGTAGGGTCACCCATGGCAAACAGGTCCTGGGAGACGGGTCTGACTAAGAGCGGTTCAGAAGCCCATCATGAATAGAGTAACAACGAGGCCAGTTACGTCGCCCGGACTGGCGTTACCGGGGCCCCACCCTGGAGCCAGGCCTGGGGTGGGTGCTCGGCAGCGAGCGCCTGGTGGCCGGGCCTTTCCCCACGGGGCCCGGTCGGGCCCAGCCCGAAGAAACGACGTGGGGCCGTCCTCCCGTGGACCCACCACCTGCGGGAGGAGCCATGAGGGGCGGGTGCGGAGAGATCCGGGCAGCAGTCGAAGGCGGGGACCTCGACGACCGGATCTCCGGACATGGAGACTAGCTCTGGGGACATGGAATGTCACCTCGCTGGGGGGAAAGGAGCCTGAGCTTGTGCGGGAGGTTGAGCGTTACCGGCTAGATATAGTCGGCCTCACCTCCACGCACAGCTTGGGCTCTGGAACCCAACTTCTTGAGAGGGGTTGGACTCTCCATTTCTCTGGCGTTGCCCGCGGGGAGCGGCGGCGAGCTGGTGTGGGCTTGCTCATTGCCCCACAGCTCAGCCGCTGCGTGTTGGGGTTCACTCCGGTGAACGAGAGGGTCGTGTCCCTGCGCCTTCGGGTCGGGGACAGGTCTCTCACTGTTGTGTCGGCCTACGGGCCAAACAGCAGTGCAGAGTACCCGGCCTTCTTGGAGTCCCTGGGAGGGGTACTAGACAGTGCACCAACCGGGGACTCCGTTGTTCTCCTGGGGGACTTCAACGCCCATGTGGGTAATGACAGTGACACTTGGAGGGGCGTGATTGGGAGGAACAGCCTCCCCGATCTGAACCCGAGCGGTGTTTTGTTATTGGACTTCTGTGCTAGTCACAGCTTGTCCATAACAAACACCATGTTCGAGCACAAGGGTGTCCATCGGTGCACGTGGCACCAGGACACTCTAGGTCGGAGGTCGATGATCGACTTTGTTGTCGTGTCATCTGACCTCCGACCGCGTGTCTTGGACACTCGGGTGAAGAGAGGGGCTGAGCTGTCAACTGATCACCACCTGGTGGTGAGTTGGATCCGCTGGCGGAGGAGGAAGCCGGACAGACCTGGCAGGCCCAAGCGCATTGTGAGGGTCTGCTGGGAACGTCTGGCGGAGCCCTCTGTCAGGGGGGTCTTCAACTCCCACCTCCGGGAGAGCTTCTCCCTGATCCCGGGGGAGGTTGGAGACATGGACTCCGAGTGGGCCATGTTCTCCACCTCTATTGTCGATGCGGCTGCTCGTAGCTGTGGTCGTAAGGTCTGTGGTGCTTGTCGTGGCGGCAATCCCCGAACCCGGTGGTGGACACCGGAAGTAAGGGATGCCGTCAAGCTGAAGAAGGAGTCCTATCGAGCCTTGTTGGCTCGTGGGACTCCTGAGGCAGCTGATGAGTACCGGCGGGCCAAGCGTGCCGCGGCTCGGGCAGTCACAGAGGGGTTGGGAGGAGTTCGGGGAGGCCATGGAGGAGGTCTATCGGACGGCCTCAAAGAGATTCTGGCAAACCGTCCGACGCCTCAGGAGGGGGAAGCAGTGCTTCACCAACACTGTTTACAGTGCGGGTGGAGAGCTGCTGACTTCGACTGGGGATGTTGTCGGGCGGTGGAAGGAATACTTTGAGGATCTCCTCAATCCCACTGTCACGACCTCCGAGGAGGAAGCAGAAACTGGGGACCCAGAGGCGGACTCGTCCATCACCCTGGCTGAAGTCACTGAGGTGGTTGGCAAGCTCCTCGGTGGCAAGGCTCCGGGGGTGGACGAGATCCGTCCTGAGTACCTCAAGTCTCTGGATGTTGTGGGACTGTCTTGGCTGACACGTCTCTGCAACATCGCGTGGCGGTCGGGGACAGTACCTGTGGAATGGCAGACCGGGGTGGTGGTCCCTCTGTATAAGAAGGGGGACCGGAGGGTGTGTTCCAATTACAGGGGAATCACACTCCTCAGCCTTCCCGGTAAGGTCTATTCCAGGGTACTGGAGAGGAGAATCCGACCGATAGTCGAACCTCGGATTCAGGAGGAGCAGTGCGGTTTTCGTCCTGGTCGTGGAACACTGGACCAGCTCTATACTCTCCATCGGGTCCTCGAGGGCTCATGGGAGTTTGCCCAACCAGTCCACATGTGTTTTGTGGATCTGGAGAAGGCATTCGACCGTGTCCCTCGTGGTGTCCTTTGGGGGGTGCTCTGGGAGTATGGGGTCCGGGGCTCTTTGCTAAGGGCTGTCCGGTCCCTGTATGACCGGAGCAGGAGCTGTGTTCGCATTGCCGGCAGTAAGTCAGACCTGTTCCCGGTGCATGTTGGACTCCGCCAGGGCTGCCCTTTGTCACCGGTTCTGTTCATTATATTTATGGACAGAATTTCTAGGCGCAGCCAGGGGCCGGAGGGGGCCTGGTTTGGGAACCACAGGATTTCATCTCTGCTGTTTGCAGATGATGTTGTCCTGATGGCTTCTTCGAGCCAGGACCTGCAGCAGGCACTGGGGCGGTTTGCAGCCGAGTGTGAAGCAGCTGGGATGAGAATCAGCTCCTCCAAATCCGAGGCCATGGTTCTCGACCGGAAAAAGGTGGTTTGCTCTCTCCGGGTGGGTGGTGAGTCTCTGCCCCAAGTGGAGGAGTTCAAGTATCTCGGGGTCTTGTTCACGAGTGAGGGAAGGATGGAGCGGGAGATTGACAGGCGGATCGGTGCAGCGTCTGCAGTGATGCGGTCGCTGTATCGGTCCGTTGTGGTAAAGAAGGAGCTGAGCCGGAAGGCGAAGCTCTCGATTTACCGGTCAATCTACGTTCCTACCCTCACCTATGGTCATGAGCTTTGGGTAATGACCGAAAGGACAAGATCGCGGATACAAGCGGCTGAAATGGGCTTCCTCCGCAGAGTGGCCGGGCGCACCCTTAGGGATAGGGTGAGGAGCTCGGTCACACGGGAGGAGCTCGGAGTAGAGCCGCTGCTCCTACACGTTGAGAGGAACCAGCTGAGGTGGCTCGGGCATCTGCTCAGGATGCCTCCTGGACGCCTCCCTAGGGAGGTGTTCTGGGCATGTCCCACCGGGAGGAGGCCCCGGGGAAGACCCAGGACACGCTGGAGGGACTATGTCTCTCGGCTGGCCTGGGAACGCCTTGGGGTCCCACCGGAGGAGCTGGAGGACGTGTCCGGGGTGAGGGAAGTCTGGGAGTCCCTGCTTAGACTGCTGCCCCCGCGACCCGGCCCCGGATAAGCGGAAGAAAATGGATGGATGGATATATATATATATATATATATATATATATATATATATATATATATATATATATATATATATATATATATATATATATATGAAATTATTTAATTATAATTTAAGTGTCAGAAATAGCAAAATACCTTTGTCAAATAAGGCTCAAATTTACAGATTTGTATTATTCGAATAAAAATAAAATCATATTAAATATATCTATAGACTGTGTCCAAAAGCATAAGGAGATACAGTGCGGCCTTTTTCATTGTAACTTGTGCTGTTATGTGTTGCCCTGGTTTCAGACTTTGTAGGTTCCTTGGATTCTCCTCAAAGCACGGACAGGTCACGTCTCCTGGGATGAAGCAGAGGATCATACAAGGACAGTGTGACTTCAAAGATCCTAAGTGGGACAAGGTTTCTGATGAGGGTAAGGTCCAGTCTGTTTATACACTACACAAGTCAAATACAAAAAACCTCAATGGAAATTTCATGATTGAATATCAGGATTGTGGGTGTGATTCCAGCACCAACAAATAAATGCTGTGATTGTGTTCTTGGGCAAGACACTTAACCCACCTTGCCCACAATGTCTGTGTACATACTGTGTTGTATGAATGTGTGTGTGTGTGTGTCCATTTTCTTCCGCTTATCCGGGGCCGGGTCGCGGGGGCAGCAGTCTAAGCAGGGACTCCCAGACTTCCCTCACCCCGGACACGTCCTTTTTATGAAGTAATCTCATAAAAATGAATGGTTCCGTTCATGTGAATTGTTTTGAGTGCTTTAATGTTGGAAAAGCGCTAAATAAAACTGTGACCTTTGACCAACTGTGACATAGGCCTGATTTATCTTATTTTGTTATATTCAGCCAAACAGATCATTGTTGATTTGTGAAGACCGACCCAAAAGAGAGGATGACAGTTCAACAGTTCATGAGCCGTCCATGGATCAGTGTAAGGACCCTTTGTACAGGTAAACCCATCGACCCATCAACCTTTTTGTACATACAAATTATATATTCATATGTTCAAAATATTATTATGAAATCTCATTTTTCAATACTGCAGCAGTGGCTGAATGGGATATTGGCTAAACCTAAGTTGTGAACATATATTGTATATTTGAGATTTAATTTTTTTTGTCAGAGCAAATTTGAGTAGGAATCAAAGATCGTCGATGGCACAGCTGCGACAGGGATCCTTCCCCTGGCCTTGGGAACTGGGAGGTTTTCTCAAGCCCCAGAAGAAGAAAGACTCTGGTTTATGTGGGTTGTGAGAAGTGGAAAGTGAAGCTCATTTTTTGTTGTATTGTCCATTTTATGATGAATTCAGAAATCCTTTATCTATTGAGTCTATTGTTTTTTCTAACACACATCTGGGCTATTATATTTTGTTAATGGCCCACTTCTTTGTATGCAAGACACAATAATAAATTCAAATCAGTCAAATATAGAATCTGGTTGTTCTCTGTAATCATGGAGGAATTTTGTGTAGCTTCATTTTTACTTCTTATTTGTCTAATTTGTTCAAATATAGAAGTTTTGTGCTTTGGTTTTCTATTAAATGATCTTGATCTTGTTTCATTCTCAATTCTACGGTTTAATCCAGTCTTGGGCCTAGTCTGGGTTTAGTCTACTCCTAAGTGCTCCCAACTAAGCCCATTTCAAGACCTGAAGATGAGTGCCCATGTCAGCCTCGTCTCACTGGAAATCAAACTATTGTATACTGTGTGAAACATTACAAACACACACTAACAAACTTGCTTTTTTCTGCAGGAGGAAATGACCAGTGCTTCGGCCAAATATTTAAATGTAAAGATCGAAGTTGAGGATGTTTTGCAGGTTGAAATTGGTTTATTTCTGACCAACTTTAAAGGACCTGTATTACACAAATTGATTCTTGTAAGTTTTAAGCCATGTTAGAATTTTGTTACCTCATCAAGAACATACCTGGAGTTGTGTTTTGTTTTGGTCATGTTGAGGAATTTAGCCTTTTTCTCTCGTGTTCGTTAGTTTCTGCTAAGGCAAAGAATAACCTTGAACCAGAGATAAAGTTTAGAAAGGAATTTACTCAATCAGCCAGTAAAGAGCAATACTTGTACACGGAGTCTGTGCAACTGACATTCCCAGGCAGAGACTAAATGTTTACGCCTATACAATGAGTTTTTATATGCATACTATAGTGGGAGGCAACCATGGTTTAGACTTAGCGCCTCTTCGTTGGTGCACAGGCCAGGCAGGCCTCTTAGCACGTTGCACTGTCTTATCAGGCTGTACATCCTTGTTGTCTCTTGCTCCAATTGCTGACACATATTTTGTTGGTTTAACCAGGGTGACAAGTCATGAGCCAGTACATGCCTATCAATAAGTCATTTCCCTGCTTAGTTATTTGATTAGATTTATAGATAGATGTAGAATATGTTGTACATGTCCTGAACATATATCTGCATCACACAGCTGTAATAAAGTCCTCGTCTTCTCATAAGCACTGCTACAATTATGAACTATAGCAATACAATAATAAACTATGGCAATGGTTATGCAGAATAGCTAAGCACCAATATCTTTCCTAACAGTCACACATGTCCAAGGAACATAACCAAAGCTCAAAATGTTCTGTTCCACCTTGTGATGTCATGAAGTTGTAGTTTTCAACTTAACAAAGACCGTTACCGTTTACCTTTTGTTCAGTAGAGATCAGCAAATCCAGGGCTGAAATAATCCAAATGATACTATTGAAGGTGTGTGGAGTTTAAAAACACAGTGGAGCACTTTATCACAAGGTGGAACAGAGTGTTTTCTGTTTGAGAGAGGAACTCAGTCTAAATATGCAGAGTCTGTATGTTAACCATGTGTGAATGAAACAAAACACAACTCCCCACAGTTCTGAGTCAGGTTCCACTGCTGCAGCATCACTAATGTGCCCTGGGTGAGCCGCAATATGAACTCAACACAGTGTAGTGAGCGAGGGGTAGGCTAATGCTAACATCCTTGAAAGAAACCTGTGTACATAATAATATCATTCACTCCAACAAGTAAGTGAACGAAAGTTGATTATTTTACAGTGCTTTGGTCCCATAGTCGTGGCTGTCGTAGTTGTACTATATTACAGTACTTGTTTACCTACATTCATTTGTGTTCTTTGTTGAGTACTTTTACTTCTAGTTGAGCAATTTTTTGAAATTGTATGAATTAAACACAATAAATGTTATGTGTGTGTGCGTCTCTCTGGGCTGTCCACAGAGAGGAATCTGCCTGAAGGGTGGAGCTCTTAAATCACTGCTAAAGCAGCCACAGCCAGGACTGGACCAGGGTCGTCCATCCAGGGCCAGTGCTCACTGTTAACTGCTATTCAAGAACTTTTGAAAATGAAGTAACCTTTTAAATCTAATCACAACAGAGTAGACGGTCTATGTTGGCACACTTCATACTTTTGTAAAATCATTTATTACAGTGATGTAATATATTTGTGATATATTTATACAAAAACACTCTTACAATGTGCACCACAATACTTTGTTGAGTATAAAAACGTCTTGGAACAAAGATATGATAAACTTATGATAAAATTGTCTTCAATAGGGAGGGAGATAGACTGGTCCCTCTTGCAACTATTGACTTTGTCTTTTCAGCACAATATTGTGTCCAAATCTTAGAAACCTCAACATCCCTAATAAAATATTTTAAATATAAATATTCTGTCATCTTGTCCATTTCAATATTTTCTGTTGACTAGTGCTGCAACTAACGATTATATTAGTAGGCGACTAGTGAAACGATTATGTCTATTGTGCACTGAGACTTAAAATTTACTTTTAAAAACAAGAAGGTTGAAAGAAGGAAATAAAGTTTTTATTTAATAATGTTACTCTCTTAAATGTCTGTATGGTTCAGATAGCAGTTTTTTCAAAATATGACTACGATTACTTTTTATAGTCCACTAGCCCATTCGTTGGTTAATCGTTGCAGTGCTAATGTAAACTACTGCAGTGGTGGCAAGTGGTCAAACATCAGAAGTAACATTTAAACACTGTATTGAAACCAGAAACATGAGGCAGTCTGGTGCTGTAAAAGCGATTATAATCGTGTTTGGTGATCACGATTATTAAAAAATGCCACAAATGATTAGCGGTGGGCCTTTTTAATCGCGATTAGCGATATTATCACATATCGTCCCATCCCTACCCCAGGTATGTTTGCAATGAGGAAACAACATTATAGGAAATAGTGTAATATGGGCCTTTTAATGAATAATTCAAGTCAGTGGATACTTGTCTGCTTAAGTACAAGCACATTTGATTTCTTTTACTGGTCAGTCTCCTATGTGCGGAGTCCTATGTGGCATATATTATAAAAATATTAAAGGAGCATTATGTAACTTTTCTGGTTGTCTTGTCTGTCTGCTTGTCTCCATTAAGACAGCCAGGCTTAATCACATTCTGCAGAACATTTCAGGCAAAGCAGTAACATCTCCAGGAGACAAGCTGATGCTCTACCTTAAAAGTTACACAATACACCTTTTTGCTTGATCAGCCTGACACAAGGAGAACACTGACTCCATGACAAATAAAGAGTCATTTTGAATTTCATGAACCTCTAAATGAGGAGTCTTAAGTTGGTATCATGGCTTGGTAGGCTCACACTACATATTTGTACTGGTAGTTTTATGGTTTGGGTCCTGGTTGGTTTTCCTGGTTGTTGGTGGCGACTAGAAACAACAGTGTTCAGTCAAATACATTTGCATGAGTCCACTGCATCGGCCAGTTTATTCAAAACATTGAGGGATAGTATAAAGGAAACATTCAAAGAGGACAGGTGAATACAGAAGGACAGAAGCGAGCCTGTCCCATGATGGGATCTGGAGTGATGGGGTCAGCGGTCATGCCCGGGTTCCAGGTGATGAGTGACCTTCTGACGATAAGAGAGAAGAACATCGTTTACAGCCTCATAGGACCGCACTGCACGGTCAGTCATTCACATTTGATATAGTTAATACAGAAAAAGGCAAAGCAAGGCAAAGGCAGGATTTACCACTCACTCACTCTAGTCTATGTTCCTGCTCTATGGTCATGAGCTTTGGGTAATGACCGAAAGGACAAGATGGCGAATACAAGCGTTCAAAATTAGTTTTCTCCGCAGGGTGATGATGATGATCTAATGGAAGATAGGGGTGAGATTTAATATGTTTTCTTTATTTTTTTTACACTCCTTTTTGAGGTTAAATAAGAAAAAAAATATGTGAAATGTGCATTAAGTGTACTGGAAACATGTGTTCATTAATCTGCTCGAAGTAAATAAATAAATAAATAAAATGAGCTCAGTCACACAGGAGGAGCTCAGAGAGGGACTGTGTCTCTCGGCTGGCCTGGGAACACCTCAGGATGTCCCTGGAAGAGCTGGGGAAGTGTGTGTGGACAGGGAAGTCTGGGCATCCAGCTTAGACTGATGCCTCCATGACCCAGCCCCTGATAAAGCAGAAGAAAATAGATGAAAGGTTAATACAGTTGTTTTGAGGGCTGCATTTGGGCTGCACTTTTTGATCGATAAAGTTAATCTATTGTGACATAAACAAGCAGATGTAAAAAGTACATCACATTTAGGTTGACATTTTGAAACACAGCGTGAATTTAAATGACTTACTTTTGCTTCTAAAATGGTCACGTTTATACTGCAACTTGAATAATTTACATGATCGATTAACAGAATAATCTTGACCTGCCTCATCAGATTGGCCAAAAAACAGTTGTATTTCCTTCATCTCTATGGGTCATGTGCAGACTTCATTTAAAGACTTCTATCTCTTCCTCTTGCTCCTTCAGCTGATGAAGTGCACAGTGGCCCAGGTGCTGCAGTCCACACAGGAGCCAGAGGCGGTGCTGTGGAGGAACTTGGCCTGTGGGGTCCTCTGTGTCATCAGAGACCAGTCCATTAACACATACTTCCTGCGCCTCTTCTCTGTCCAGGTCAGAAACGGCTCTGGCCAAAAAATGTATTTCCTTCCTTGATTTGATATTTTTTTATTCAAACAATGTGACCTTCAGTATTATGGACTTTGGTGGTTTTTAACACACCAAAAAAGTTATTTGATTATATATATTATTTGCTCCATTATGTTACTTTTCTGGTGTTGGTCTGCCACCCACTCATTTGTATAATGCATATTATTGCTATGGCTGTAATGTACCACAGTATGACATTTAAATGTATTGTGCATTGCTGTGAGCTTGCCTCTCCACAGATCTGACCTATACCTTGATCATAGTACCTATATGATTGACGGGCACATCCAGGTCAGTGCCATTAAGGGCTGCAAACAAATCAGAGCTGTCTTTTGGAGAGCTCAGACTGTGCATTTCCTTCTTAAACAATAAACACCTTATCTCTCCACTTCCTGTCTCTTTCTCCCCCCTCTCTTAGTGCTCTCTTTCTCACTTCCTGTCTCTCTCACCACCCCCTCTTTTCTCTCTTCTTCCCTCTCTGAAAAAGAGTCTAAACCAGACTTGGAGAGACTTATCCATGCATTTGGTTCCAGTAGGTTGGACTACTGTAACGTCCTGCTCACTGGCCTCTGCAACAGTTGCAGTACATCCAGAACACTGCTGTTCGGGTCCTGACTAAAACCAGGAAGTAAAGCACATGTGTCCTGTGCTCAGGTCTCTGCACTGGCTCCTGTGGCTCAGAGAATAGACTTTAAAGCAGCTCTGCTTGTGAACAAGTCTCTCCATGGATGAGCACCAAAGAACATCTCCCCTCTACTTTGACAATGTTTAAATCCAGGCTCAAAACAGTTCTGTTTAGCTGTGCATATGACTCAAAGGTTTTTATTCTGCACTGTTCTCTTTTAATGTTCCTTTTATGATGATTTTTTAATGTTTTGATTTGTTTGTATTGTGATTTTAATGTCTTTCTTATTCTGTAAAGCACTTTGAATTGCTTTGTGTTATACAAATAAACTTGCCCTGCTTCTCTCTCTCCCTCTCTCTCTTCTCTCTCCATGTCCCTCTACCTCTCTTTCTTTCTCCCCCTATCTGTCTCCTCTTTCTTATCTCTATTTCTCCCCCTCTCTTTCCACATCTCTCTCTCATCCTCCCCCTTTCTCTCTCACAGAGGGCAGAGTTGCTTTGGGAACACGAGGTCTACATTCCCTTTAAGTATGCTGCCCCTCGCACGTACTTCCACACTTTTCCGGCTGACGTAAGACACACGGCAATTGTTTTTGTTTACAATGTAAAAACATTTTGTTCTTTTTAAGATTTTAATTACGTAAATCCGTATTTTTGTGTGGTATTTTTGCATAGGGACATCAAACAGGGTTCAACTTTGCAGACGGGTCGGAGGCAGAGGAGTTCTATTTTGCTGTGGAAACTGTTAAGGAAGATCTAGGTTATAAATTATATCAACTTTACACAATTACTACTATTATTACTTTCAATATCAAAGGATGCTAGCAGTTATCTTCACCTGGGATTAGCATCAGTGGTGGATGAAGTACTCAATTTTGTTACTTAAGTAAAAGTACCGATACAGAGGTAAAAAGTTACTCAAGTAAAAGTAAAAGTGTCATATGAAAAAATCTGCTTAAGTAAAAGTACCCATTTAAAATGTACTTTAAGAGTAAAAAGTAAAAGTATTTCACACAAGTGTAGCTAATTTGTCTCATTTTAAAAATGAGACATATTTTTGTCAACAGTTGGCATACAAATCAAATTTCTTAATTTCTCTGTATTTATTTTTGTTTGCTCAAAGCCGAAGCTTGAACCTGAGAAAAAAAAAAGTCGAACATGATAAAAATAACCCTTCAAATCATGTGAAAAGTACTTTTTACTTTTCAATCCAAATATAGTGGAGGAGAAAGTACAGATACCTGCTCTCAAATATAGTGAAGTAAAACTATCCACTGTAAAATGTAGTTAAGTAAAGTACAGAGACCTAAAATGTCTATGTTAGTACAATACTTTACTACTTGTACTTCATTACCTTCCACTACTGATTAGCATGAACCTGTCCAACATGCAAAACTTGTAAACAACATTCAAATTTTGCCCTAGTAAAACTGTAATTGTGTGATATTTGATCCTATTTTGTAAGGGTATACTGCTCAAATTGACATGCGCATTTGTTTTTGAACTTAAAATCATTACAATAGATTTGGATAATGTTTAAAAATGTTTAAAAATAGAAACATAACCTGTGAATGTCTGACCTAAGGCTAAGCAGCTGAAAACTGATTCACTGTTTAATTATAAGGTTTTCAAAGGTGGTACGCTATAATATCCTCAGAAACACTGAACTTACTGACTTTTTTAGACAAGCTTTCATTTGAACACTCTTCAGAGAAAAATGACCGGTCATCTGAGATCTCTGACATAAGGTAATGCTGGAAGAATAACACAGACGCAAAATAACAGAGTGAATGATGTGATGTAAAATAAGGTTTATTTTGTGTTTAGAGCAAAACCCTCGTCCCACACAGACTGGAAAACAAGCTGCCAGACTGTCTCACCCACGGCAAAAGGAGCGCTTACTTTTGTGAGTGACTTTCTGCTCAACACAGTTAGTTTGGTTCTAATCTCCAATTATAATTATGTAGAGAGAAGGATTCGAACGCCTACTACAAACAACTACTGGTTTTGCTCAAATAAGTAATATGGAATTTATCAAAAAAATTAAGCTGGGGCATCAGATTTATTATTTTGTTTGCTCAAACTATGAACATGTTAAAAATAACTCCTCTGGTCTTTTCAGCAGGTTTCAGACAATAATAACAAATACTTTTAATTTTTTGTCCAGTTAAAAAATTTAGTGGAGTAGAAAATACAGACACCTGCCTCTCAAATGCTGTAAAGTAAAAGTAAAAAGTATCCACAGTTGCATAGTTGCATATATGGAAAAAGTGGGCAGGGCTGAATAAGTCCATTGGGAAAGTAAATGCATCCTTCCTCTTCACTTTGTGCAGGACCATGAGGCGTTCCTCAGGAGGCTCTTGTCTCAGAGCCGTCTCACTGAGGAGGACCTGAGGAGGCGCAGTGTGAGTGACATCGTGGATCACATCATCAGTCAGTCTGGAGGAGCGCAGGCCGTCCGCAAGGAGCTGCACAGGGGGGTGCTAGGTACTGTGTGTTTATGGACTACAGTTTTGTTCATTATTCATTCAATATAAGCAGTGGTGGTGGTGGTGGTGGTGGTGGTAAGATAGCAACTGTGACACAAAGACACATGTCCCACAAGAACGAGACAAGGTGAGATTTTAACATAATTGATAATAAACAATTTTTGTAGTTCGCGTAACAAGAAAAATTATATTGGGCCACTGAAGGTCCTATATTACATAGAATTGACTCTTCTGAGCTTTAAGTCATGTTATAATGTTGTTACCTGATCATAAACAGACCTGGAGTTGTGTTTTGTTTGATTCACACATGTTTTAGTAAATGCATTATTATTAGTCTGTCTACATCTCCAAAGCTCAAAATGCTCTGTTCCACCTTGTGATGTCATGAAGTGGTAGGTTTTAAATTAACAGCAACCTTTTTCATTTAGTTCAGTAGAGATTGGCAATTTCAGGGCTGTAATTATCAAAATGATTCTAGTGAAGGTGTGTGGAGTTTAAAAACACTTCCTGTATTACCACATGACATCACAAGGTGGAACAGAGTGTTTGAGAGAAGAACCCAGTCTAAATATGCAGGGTTTGTGTGGTCCCTGCACTTTACTTAAGTACATTTTAAAGTGGATACTTTTTACTTTTACTTCACTGTATCTGTACTTTTAACTCTGAATGAATATAGGATTTTTGAACTGTATAAATGTTGCTGATGGGAACAAACAGATCTGAGCCACTATTGTCCTGAAGTATGGAAAAACTTTCACAGGATCAGGCTCCAAGACTTTACCTCGCTCTTCAGGCTCCTCCCTCTCTCAGAGGAAAGAACCTCTGCCACGGACCCCCTCTTTCCCAGGTTGTCCCACCACAGAACAGAGCCCTGTGTACGGTAACACTGGATCTGTGAGGGTCAAGAAGAGTGCAACCTTCAGTGTAAGGCTCTTATCACAACATGACCTAAGTTACTATTATAAAAGTAGAATTATGAATGCAATAAATATTTTTATTTTTTATTTTTTTTACAAAGGCCCCTGCACATGTGGATGGAGGGAAGGACGCCATATTGGCTGCGCTCACAGAACTGTTCAGGCAAAAACAACTTGTGCAAAATGAGAAGAATGAAAGTAGTTATGAAAATGCAAAGTAGATGTTATGTGCAGTGATGGACTGTAAGGAAGTAAAAGCAGTAAAGTACAATTTTTAAGTACAATTTTTAGCTATCTGTATTTTATTCAAGTAGGTTTTAAAGTGGATACTTTTTGCTTTTACTTCACTACATTTGAGAGCATTTTTTCATGTGATGCTTTTACTTGAGTATTTTTTGCTCAGGTATCTGTACTTTTCTTAAGTAGCACAAGTTCTTCCATCATTGGTTCTATGTATGTAATGATTGTGCAGTTATTCTGTGAATCTTTGTTAATTAACTGTGAAGCTGTAAAGCAACTGTTTGTGAATAGAAATACTTTATTAAAGGGGCTGCAGTTCTATAATGTTAGGTCCTCTTATTATACAATATCAAAATAATGAAATCAGACATGTTTTTTATGATGAGGCAAGAGAAATTCATTCACATTAAAGTAAATTCAAGCCATAAGAAAATGAGCATTGTTTAACAGGAGTGTTATATACTTGATTTAAATCTGGTGGTACTTGGAAAACCAAATCTTTTCTTTGGTGGCACTTGATGTGAAAAGTATGAGCAGGAATGTAGCACCAAATTCTGGGCCTTGGGTATATGTCATCTTGATGGGCCCATGCTACATGTTATTTAATAAAAAAGAACATTACGGACTTTGTGATGGGCCCCCTCCTCCGCTGGGCCCTTGGTAAACAGTACACCCCAGTCTGACGCCCCTGAGTTTGACAGCCACTGGCCTAGAGCTTGTGACAGAACACCAAAATCAAACCATATGCGGGTTCCCTAGAACACAGCCCTCACGTAACTACAACTTTAGTAATTCTGCATGTTTGAGTATTCCTTTATTGTCTTGCACTCGAGGCTTGAGTGTTCAGAAAATGCCTGTTTTCACCTACCCCCTATCTCCCGCCACAATTCTGTAAAGCATTGGAGTGTACGTGAGCGTGGGCTTACATTGTTACATTGGTCTTGAAATGTTCAGCCAAACTATGAGTCATCTGGTGTGGCAACAACAAAACAATACATTAAGTACAAACCCATTAAGAGGCGTGCACAATGTACGTACTGGAACAACAACAAGCGCACGTGCGTCTGTATCTGCGCGCGCGGGGGTCAGTGGAGAAGCACGAGCGCAGCCCTGGTTGGTTTCATTCATCGGATCAACTGCCACTGCTGTGAGCACTGCCGCTGTCCTGTCCCCTCTCAACGGCTCTCCACGGCCCCGAAAACGAGCTGCAACCGGCGGGATGAGGGGCTCCTACGGCCCAACAACCCCACGGAGCCGGGCAGGTACGTGCACGCTTTTATCCCTGTCGTTTTGTGCTATTTCTGGTGGGGATTTGTGCAGGAAAGAGCGGCGGAGTGCGCAGGGGAGCAGCAGCAGATGAGCGAGGGTTGAAGTAAACAAGCGTCAGTCACGTACGCACCGAGCCGTAAGGAAACAACGAATTTGAGTAGTGGACAACACGATCACATCACATCTAATTAATGTGAATTATTAAGGAACGCGATGCTAATTTATGTGTAAATGTCAGTGTGTCATTAAGCCTTAGATCGTCTGTATTTATGGATTAAACAGAGCAGGTTAGCTTGTTAGCCTTTAGCTTCTGTAGTTGTAGATGGAGCAGCGACACATGTGAACACACAAACTGAAGCATGCTTTAAGTGCACAATTATTTGTATTAAATGGTTTCTTATATTGCCTTGTTGCCGTTGCATATAGGACAGCCCACACTGAATGCGTTGCAGGCTTCTTGTATATTCTGATAATAGGCAAAGTTGAGTAGCAAGTGCTATTGTAATGTTTTGACTTATTAAATAGGCTAAAGGGCAAAAACTGTAAAATGACACCTTAATAGGTTAACATTTGACAATACCTTTCAACACGTTTTGCATATCCTGTAGTCTTTGTTATCTATCTTGTCATAAAGGGTTTCTATCACATAATACCAGTCTAATTCACTAGATTGTATAGGTGCTTGATATGTACTAAAGGGCATGAATGACACAATTTTCTGATCTATGTTTTAATGTTGTTTCCTCCTCAAAAACATACCTGGAGTTGTATTTTGTTTCACTCACACATGCTTAACACACAAACCCTGCATATTTACCCTGAGTTCTTCTCTCAAACAAGAAACACTCTGTTCCACCTTGTGATATCATAATTCCAGCCCTGGAATTTCCAATCTCTACAAAACAAAAGGTAAAAGGCAGATGCTAACTACCACATGATGAAATCACAAGGTGACAGAGCGTTTTGAGTTTGGATATGTCGATAGCCCAATCATGCAACGTTACTCATATAGGTGTGAATAAAACAAAACACAACTCCAGGTGTATTTTTGATGAGGTAACAACATTAGAACTTGGCTTAAAGCTCACAAACATCAGGTTTGCGTAATACAGGACCTTTAAGAATTGCTCATTGATACCTGCTGTTTGTCTGGACTTGACATGTTAAATTTTGCTGTAAACCTTAGTCATTCACAGAAGTTAATGGCCTGATCAGGGATTATAGACAGTTATTATTATGCAATAGTTATTAGTCAGTGTATGTCCCTGCAGCGTTCTTCAGTTAGATGTCCTGTCCCTTGTAAAGCTGCAGATGAGAGAAAGGCTTTGCTTCTTAAAGAGGTCTGGACATCTGCTGTTCCAAAAATGGACTTGTCTCTGACTCTGGCACTCAAACTGAGAGTGGGGGTAAAACTGTGTGCTATTTCATATGCAGAGGAGTCGTCTGGGTCTGGCATCTTCATAGAGATGTTACTGCTTTGCCAGGAATGTTTTACAGTATATTAAACTTATGTATCTCCATGGAGACAGCAGGTTATGTCACAGTTAGTTAGAGTTCTAGTCAGATCTGTGGAGAGGCAATCACACTCCTAGAAAGAATGGTTCAAGTATCTGTAGCATCAAAACAGTTTCAATCTTATTGTGCTGATATCTGTGGTGATTAAAGTTTAAAAAATTGTTGAAATAGATCTATGTTTTGTTGTCCTTGTTTATTCCTGGTTTACAACTGTTGTGTAGAAATGGGATCTGTGTTTGTGCTGACAATGAGACGATGATGCTGTTATCTGATACAGAGAAGTGCAGAGTTTCAGTTGTCTTGTGATGTGTGGAGATCATAGACTGTATAAAGCACCTGATTTGTCTGTTAATAATGTTCATATTTTGATTTATGGACAAAATAGCAAACTAAAAACACCAGGATCATGTAGAGCGGGTTAATACAGACAGTTTAAAATCAAAATGATGAGGCTCACTGCAGCAGTTACAGAGAGAGAGGGGAGAGAGGGGAGAGAGGGGAGAGAGGGGAGAGAGGTGATTTTTCAGTGTAAAAGGAATTGGAGTTGATGAAGCCAGAAACGCGGCCATGATCACTTCCTATTTGGAACACAGCAGCTCCATTTATAATTCAGTCCATGATGGGAACTCAGTTTTGGAGACATTTCCTATTGTTGTTTTAATGTAGTATTAATATAATTTTGCAGTCATTATATATGTTTAAACTCAATATTCAGTTTACAGTTGGTATTCCAAACGTGTCCAGGAGCATTAAAATTTTGAGAGAAAACTGAAATATGGAGTAATAAACTAAACTAATACAAGCATCTATTCATTTTAGTTTTGCAGATGTCTAAGCAGGGTTGGTAGATTCTATACATAAGACCCAATGGATATTTAAAATTCTCTGTGAAGGACATCATAATACCTAGAAAACCTCAATCTTTATGATATTACTATTTAATCCTAGTTTCAATTCTAATTAATTTCAGTGCATCTTTGGGTGGATTGTATGTGAATGCCACTAATCTAAACTATTTCTGCAGAAACAGGAAAAACATGTTCTGAGGTGTACATGAGTCTGGAGAGAGTGAGCTCAGGTGAAGGGCTGGTCTGTGCATGAATGTAAAACATTATTATTATCTGAGATTACAAGAATAATCCTGTTTGTTTAAGAAAAGATTATGTAATGACAGGTGTTTTCAAGAAATAAAATACCTATAATTAAATGACAGCATGATTAATGCTATACTGTCGAACATTCTAGAAAAAACAGATTGGTATTGTTGATTTGATCCATTCTCGTCTAACTTTTGTCAGTCATAGACTGTATAACGCAGTGGACTAAGTGAATGTGATGTCACTCATAGAGTTCGGCTCCTGTCAAATGAAGCTCATCGAGCTACTTGGACACAAGTATCATAGCAACCAAAGAGCCAATCCGGAGCGAGGCTGTTGAAGGTAACACCCCGTAGGGGTGTGCAAAAATATCAAAATATCATATTGTTTAATTTAATGATACAGTATTGATATCGAGGGCTGTTGTATTGATATATTTTTTTGTATATATTTTGGCTTGTTTAGAGGAAAGAAACTTGTTTATGCAATACATTTGACATTTGATTCACTTTTTTGATTATTAAAATAGGTGTATTTAATATTAGATTTGCATGGTTGCACGATTGTCTGTTATGAATGTTCCATGTAACAAAAACTTTTAGTATCACAGTTTTGATTTAGTAGATATGTTGTGATCCTTTAAATTACACGTGTCCCTGTGTACATGTAAATATGGAGCTCGTATAAGCTGTGGGTGAATAATATTGACCAATGTTTGATGTGTTCTTCTTGTTAGAAAATGCACTTGCTTATGTTCATTCATCTTTAGTAAACAGAGGATAAATGCACCATTAAGGTTTATGTTTTGTGAAAATGGGGTTGAGCATTAAGGTTCATGGAAGCTATATATTTTCACAGAATTTTGTCGTATCAATTTAAAATATAAATGAATTGAAAAAATACTGTATCGAGATATGTATCTTATCGTAGTCTATGTATGGAAGTATGTATCATATGGACAAAATCTTAAGGATACCCAGCCTTAACGCCCCGTCCCACCCACACCACTGTTCAGAATATGTCTGTTCACAATTTTGTAAGGTATTTTGAATGACATAGTCCTGCTAGTTTATTTGCACAGTGTGATTATTTGGGTCCTACTGATTTTCTTTACAATATTAGACAGTGCTCCACTGTCTAACCTATATTGACTCAAGTTTTGTTGATCATGTTTTGGGATTCATGGTTTAAAGATAAAGTAGATTAGATTAGATTAGTGGCATTGCTCCAGGTTTCAGAAGTAGAATGTGCGCCCTTATAACTCAGAATTGTACTGAACTGCACCTTTTTCACCATATTTATAAACTATTATCACATTTATTGTGCAATCCTATCTATAGTAGTGTTGTCACGGTACTAAAAATTTTAAACTTGATTTCAATACTAAGGAAGAGCCTTGATACTCAATACAGATTCCTATACCACGCTGATAATAAAAACATTCTTTCTTTACACAATAGTGTGATTTTCAACATTAAATAGTAGTACTTTCTTTTATATTACCATGTGGTGTTATATCTGTGTAATCCCTCAGTTGTCCAGGTAGTTTCCATAGTGGTCCATGGGTGTATAGTTGTCTATGTGTCTTATACTTGTTCTGATACAGCTCATAATTCATTCTAAAGCTATTCAGGAAAGGTTTATTGTCCTGTGATAATACCAGCTCAAATGAGTATCTGGTTTTAGTATAGATTAGTATGTGATTTTCGATTTTTTTGACAACCCTCATCTACAGCATAATCTCTTTCATATTGTTCATCCATTTTGCATTGCATTCTCCTCCCATGGCCTGCTAGCCTGTCTCTCCTGTGTGTAGTGTGATGGCGTTGGCTTGTTGCGGTATCTTTAGCGCCTCTGCCTGTCTGCTGGAGAAAAAACTAGGGGAAAGTTCAACCTCTCGCTTTGAATCTCATTATGAGCTCCACGCATGCGCACTGCTGTTTCCTACGCTCCCTGAGAGCTCCACGCATGCGCACTGCTGTTTCCTACACCCGCTCCCTCTCACATTGCAGAGAACTGGGTTATTTGAGGTGAATGTAACATAGAAAAAACATATTTCGGAGATTTTAATGCAGTCTTGTTAGCGTGGGAATAGCTGGTTGGTTCACTACTGTTGGTAGAGATTAGCTTTAGCCGCTAATAACATTAAAAGAGGAGTATCTGACAGAAAATCATTGTGGTTTCACAGGGAACAGTTTGTACCTTTGGTTTCACATTAGCAAACTGATATTTTTCTGTTTTATGTTGATTATTTACACCAAAAGCAGAAAAAATGCCTCCTATGTTTGACTTTTATTCTCTGATAGGGTGTTTATATAGCAGTATTAGTCACTTTATCAGACTGTTACTGATCTGAACAGTTGACCACTTCCTTGTAATTATACATTTTTGCTACTTTTTGAGATATTTTTAACGTGGCATTTCTAAAATGATATAAACGAGTATAATTTAGTATACAGTTGAAACCAGAAGTTTACATACGCCATATAAAAAGATACATATATATTTTTTTCTCACTGTCTGACATGGACTAAACTTTTTCTGTTTTACGTAGTTAGGATTACAAAATTATTTCTGTTTATTTAATGCCAGAATTTTTCTCTTATTAGAGGAGGCTTTTTAAAGACAATTTTTCATGACTTTATTCAAGGTCAGAAGTGTACATACATTTCATTAATATTTGGTGCCATTACCTTTAAACTGTATGACTTGGGTCAAACATCTTTGATATCCTTCACAACATGATGCTGTCACCCCTGTATTTCACTGCTGGGATGGTGTTCTCAGGCTTGCAATTTTCCACCTTTTTCCTCCAGACATAACAATTATGGCCTCATTATGGCCAAACAGTTCTTCAGTAGTTTCTTCAGACCACAGAACATGCCTCCAAAAATTAAAGTCTTTGTCCCTGTGTGCATTTGCAAACTGTAATCTGGCTTTTAAATGTTTCTTTTGGAGTAATGGCTTCTTCCTGGCAGAGTGGTCTTTCAGCTCATGTCAGTACTACACTCATTGCACATTTCGGACCAAAGCACTTTCATCTCTGAGACACAGAATCCGTCTTCTTCCTGAGCAGTGTGATGGCTGGACATTTTCATGACGTTTGTACTTGCGTATAATTGTTTGAACAGATGAACATGGCACCTTCAATCATCTGGACATTGTACCCAAGGATGAACCAGACAGACAGTTTCCGATGTGCCTTGAAATACATCCACAGGTGTGTCTCTAATTAACTTGAATGCGTCAATAAACCAACAAATCAGAAGCTTCCAAAGACATGACATCATCATATGAGTTTTCCTAAATTGTTTAAAGTTATAGTAATCTTACAGTATGTAAACTTCTGACTTTGAAGAATGTAATGAAAATGATCTAAAGAAATCCTTATTCCATTATTCTGGCATTTAGCAAATAGAAATCATTTTGGTAATTCTAATTGACCTAAAACAGGAAAAGTCAGTGAGAAAAAAAAAAAGTGTCTTTTTAGATAGTGTATGTAAACTTCTGGTTTCAACTGTGCGTTATTGTTTATTTGCTGTTTATCTCTATGTTCTCAGATGGAATTGTGTCTTAACTTCATCAAATGGATTTATACATTTATTTATTTGTACATTTATTTTTTTTAGGATAGGACAACATCTCATGCTACCAGATTTTTCCGTGTTTTTACATTTTGTTTGGATAAGGCAAGGCACAACAAAGCAAGTTTATTTGTACAGCACAGTACAAATAAACTTGTAATTCAAAGTACTTTACATAATATGAAAAACATTAAAATCACAATCCAAATGAATTAAAACACAAATAATCATAAAATGAGCATTAAAAGAGAAGAGTGCAAAAACCCTTTCAGTCGTATGCACAGCTAAACAGAACTGTTTTGAGCCTTGATCTAAACATTGTCAAAGTACAGGCCAGTCTCACATCTTCAGGAAGACTGTTCCAGGTTTTAGCTGCAGAAAACTGAAACACTGACTCTCTGACTCTCAATGTTTAGTCCTGACTCTGGGCACCAGCAGGAGGAGGAGTCCCTAAACCAGGCCTAAACCAGAACTGAACCAGGACTACATCAGGACTGCAGCAGGAGGCCGGTCCCTGAAGTCCTCAGAGTGTGAGATGGTTCATATGGCACTAACATGTGGGAGATGTACTTTGGTGCTGGTCCATGGAGAGACTTGTTCACAAGCAGAGCTGCTTTAAAGTCTATTCTCTGAGCCACAGGAGACAGAGACCAGAGCACAGATGTTATGTAAAAAGCTTAAATTCTGGTGAATCCCTCTTGAGATTCAGTTCCAAAAACTATTACAATGATGGCAGAAATACCAGTTTACCAGAGTACTTCGACATCTATATGCATCTTTATTGTAAACCTTAACATAAACTTTTTAATATGAGTGGCACAATTCCTATTTTTGGATTAACTCTATGTTATTGTGTCTGTGTCAAACTGAAACTGAAACACGCATGGAGAATTCGTGAGAGAGTTTTGCACAAAGCAGACTCTCTCAAATGCTCAGAGTGGTGTGGTCTTTGTGGAACAGGGGTTACTGTTTAGCTGCATACTCTCCAAACAAACTAATATTTACTATTTTGTTGAAATAAGGTCAAGATGAAGTTAATATAATGAGCTGCAAATTTGGACTTTCTTTAAGTAGTACATCTCTTCTGGCTTGAAGTAAACCAGAAGTAAGTATATATAGTATTTTACTATGAGGTGCAGACAGGTGAGAGGTGCAGTGCTGTTTGTTCTGTGTTTCAGGATCAGGGCCAGAGCCCAGTGTCAGGTTGACAAGATTAACTTCCTCCAATGACCTATGACCTCTGACCCCTGACTCCCTCTGACGCTTGATTCCCTCTATGTTTACAAACTGATCAAGTAATTACAGAAAGGAGAGATATCATCAACAAGATTATAAAAAAAAATCACTTTAATATCTGCATAATTGCAAATATTGAGTATTCTACTGATGAGGAACCAGTATAATCAATATATTGCAGCAAATAACCTCAAATTGATCACCATTTTAAAGAAAGAAATATGCATTTTATATCCAAACATGTAACTGGGAATCCTTCAGCTCTATTATCTAAACTAATTATTTCCAAATGGACAACAATATTCTCTTTGCAGCCTACAATATGAATAATAGTAAGAAACTATATAAACAAAATTTTAGGAATATATTTATTTTTATTGCACCCCTTTGTAGAATTTTTGCATATTTTTCCCCAGTCAAAAAATTATACAGCAGTAAACATTGCATTTTCACACAAATTTTAATGTGTAAAAATGGCTTTGCTCAAGTTGTTTGAATTTGAATGCAATGCTTTTGTAACAGAGTAGACGGTGCCCTCTGCTGTCACAGTTGGAGTATCGCATTAGACAAAAGAAGATTTTGTGCGTTCACTGTTCGTTGGCTATAGCAGGTCATATTATTCACTTTGTATAGTTTTGCATGCACCAGATCTTTGCGTTTTTCTCGCTTTAAAGCCTGGAATATTATACTCAAAGCGATCACTTCAAACATTACTGGTTTTATTTCTTTTTTGCACAATTTTTGCCTTTTTTTACATTTGGTGTTGTTCTGTAGTTCGTTGGGTATAAGTGTAAGGACTCTTTATCTGTATTTTGTGCTTATAACTTAAAATCCTGCCTATTTTTGTGTGAGGAAAAAGGAAAAACAGTTCAATCCCTAAGGCTCAGTCAAACAGGAATAGTGCCATCTGCTAGTAACAGTTAGTAAAGCAGTTTTAACATGGCTATAAACAGTAGTTAGTCCTATTATCAGTAGGAAAAGCATTGTGGTGAAAGCCATTTGAGCACTAAAATTGACAAAATTAGTACAGTGAAGACTTTAAAAACACAAAGGAGCACAGATCTACCAGTTAAAATGTAGACCAAATGTAGGTCAAAGCTAAGCATGATGACTTACTAACCAAAACACAATTCCAGGCTGTTTTTAACTATGAAATATGGGTTTTTATAGTGAAGTTAAATGTTCCAAATGTTCAGTTTAAGAAGGTAGGATGTAGCTGCTTTCATGTTTAATGAGGCTTTTCTTTGCTCTGGTCTAAAGGGGCTGTGTCTGCATCACTGCATCCACTGAGACCAGAATGTTCCACTGTTTCATTGTGTCCTTTCATTTGTTCAGATTAGAAAATGAACATAGAACTTACACGAGTGTGGCCTGATATCGAATGCACACTGAATAGAAAAGTGTGAGATTAGAGTAGAAGAGTAGAGATTTAACAGAATACTCATGACTTCATGTGATCTGTTATATAAGTTAAGTAGGTCCTGGTTGGTGCACATCAAACCCAATGATTTTGTTCCTTTCACAGGCCATATGCCTAAAAAATCATCTTTTTCGCAACAGAAGAACTAACACATTAAAGGTGCCCTTATAATATTTGTTAATGTTTATTTCGATTACGGATGTGTGTTGTTGTTTTTTGGGTTGTTTTTTTTTTTTTTTTGCAAAAACAACAACAAAAAATATTGAAATTATGCTTTGTTATGGGTGACCTCTCCACAGATTTGACCAATCTCCAATCTCCTCGGAAACACACAACCTCAACCCTGAAAAGTTACATAGTGCACCTTAAAGAGTGAAAGAGGTTTTTGTCATAATCCTATTGATTTTATGATTCAGTCATAGGCCTTTTTAATATTTCCCTCTTATGGACTGCCACAACTTGGTAATTCCTTTGCAGTGTATCCTAAAACGGGACGTTTTATTATTAGATTTGACTGCTTTTAGCCAGGCTGTTTCTGTTGATCGCACAAAGTATCATGTGAAATGTGTTGATGCTAGCAGCCTCGAGCTTATTTTGAAACGCTCCCGTGATCAACATGTTTATTTCATGCTTTACAGTTTGGGTGTTTGCTCGCTCGTGCTCTCTTCGTGTTGCACTCGTGTTATATGTATTTCTAAGTACAGTTTGGTTGTTTTTATCTGGTGTCCGGCTGCCGCGCGCACGCCTTCCCCCCCGGCCCAGCGCCGCCTCTGATTGGTTGAGGGGGTTTGTGTCTGGTCTCTGATTGGCTGTGGCGCCGGGTGCATTCTCTGCCCATGTGTGCTTCATGTGAACAGCGCAGGCTCCTTGTTGTTGACGCTATCTCTGTGCACACTTTCCGCACAGTTACGGTAAAAAAGAAAAAGGTGGATTCTTGGAAAAAAATAGGAGTCTTCATAGAAAATACCACCCTATTTCTGATAAAAGCAACACAATGTACTTATTTTAGAAACATGAATGAAATCTCACTCATTTCAAGCCTAGCAATAGTCTCACTGTCACATGTCTAACTACCCAGTACAGTAAGTATACAGTATACTGTACAGCAGTTACACACAATACTGAAAAACAAGATGGGTGAAGCAGTTAGGATATGAGCAAAAAATTGATCTGCTTTTTTCTTAGATGTTGGCCTCTCAGCATAATTACGCTACCACAAATGTCACTTGATCTTTATAATAACATACTATATTGATTGAATCAGAATCAGAAGACTTTTATTGCCATAGTCTGTGAACACAGTTCACAAACTAGGAACTTGCTTCGGTGAAAAAGTGCAACATGAACACACTGAATAAATACAAATACAAATAAGGGCATGCAGTTAAAAAGATATGCTTAAAAAAAAATCAAGTGAAATACTTAAAGGTAGAAAAATATATACAACAGCAGCATCAGAACAACAGTGCAAAGTGGCTTATTAAAGTGACCGGTATTATAAAGTGTCCAGTTTAGTGCAGATATTATAGAGTGTTCATGAACCGTGTACTTATAGTTTTATACAATTATAAATAAGAATTTGTTCTTATTGGGTTGCCTGGTAAAATAAAGGTTTAAGACACTTTATCTGCTATTATTCTGTCCCTTCATTATCAATTTGTAGCCTTATAGTTTTCACAGCTTGCACAGTATTGTATTTTATTATCTCTACACCTTTTATCTCTACTAGGTTTATAATATTTAGATTTTTTTTAATATATATATATTTAGGCTCATTCATTTTTAATAGCCTAGTTATCTTAATTTTTGGTTCCCGATTTTCTATTCTCCAGCTGTTCTCTAACTTCGTATTGCAACAGTGGAATTTCACATAAAGGTTCACTTATTTCTTATCTAAATACATTCAGGCTACAGAATCTACAAAATGGTTAAATAGGGCTACACAAAGTTAGAAAACACTCTGATTTTGGTGCAAATCCACACTGCAAATGATGAAAATGGAAACATGTGATTTCTGGTCAGTGGGCATTGAATATATGAATGAGCTGAGACTTGTTGCTGAGACATCTTGTACCAAATCGCTGAGTGTTGTTTTGTCATTTCTCGTTGCGCACTGTGCTGGGTGTTTACGGCGGGAGGCTGCTCAGCCTCCTCAGCTGATGTGATGTCAACCCCGTGAACCACTCCGCTCCAAACACTCACCCTGCGCCCCGCTGCGTCACAAGACGCACAGAAAACCACTCTACCACATTTTTACGCACAAAAGACGATGTTGGACAAGGACATTTCGGAGCACGGGCCACGGGAACTAACCCAAAACCCGCTACGAAAGATATGGATGCCGCGGTGCAGTAACGGCTTGTCCCAACGACCCATTACGCAGAGACGGGGTAAGAGGATGCACGCAAATAAACCCCTCTCCAAAACGCGGGATGACTAGACATTTTTGCACATTGAAGTCTCGCTCAATTTGCACCATTTGCGTTGTGTCATGCGTCTGCTTCTTGCGTTTTCATCCTTGCATTGTTAGGTGCACAGCTAGCTTAAATCCATGTGCGCATTTGGAGATGGCGACATTGCATCATTTTCTCTGCAACTTCTTCTGTCGTGGCTTGCACATGGTTGCATTCAGAGTGTCCTTTTGATTAAACTACCCATCCTTACTGCGCTGCACGCCTTATACTTTATATAATGCTTTTATGACATTGCACCGGTGCACATGCATCTTGTGACCTGCGCATGACCGAAAATGGATCAATTTGCCCGGATAACTCGAGTCAGCACTTGAGCCATAAAGCTTTTAGGATGTGGGTATAGGTAGCAGAAGGAATCATAGCCCCGGCACCTGTTTTCTTGGTTATGTTTGTTGAGTCAAGTCTCTCACCTTAGGGCGTCCTGTTAAAAACACTGGTGTATGATGTTTGTAAATAACAACCATTGTGGCCAGGGGCTGTAGAGTTGAGGTGGGGGGTTGGAGGATGTTTGGAGTGAGAAGGACGGGGCAAGCCTTTGTCCACCAATTTAGGCCTCAAACGACTTCATGTTAATCTTTATGATGGCATATTTGTTGACAATATTCTGTCTGCTTATTGTTGATAAGGGGGAAGAGGGCTCCAAGGCACCTAAGGGAGCAGTAAATGTTTTTATTTGGAGGCTTGCATTTTACTTTTGTAGCAGACTAACCTGTTTGTTTAGTGGAACCAACACTTTGTTAGGAGGATCTAGAAACCAGATACATGGTTAAATTTGTACATTTAATACCAAATAATCATACAGAGATGTATAGCCTAGTTATTAAAATGTTGTTACTAACATTATAATTAGATTAACTGTCTCAAACTGTTTTAGCTCAAGTCTAGAAAGTTCACGTTAAAATGTTTCCAAAGTTGATGTTTTGTCTTCATTTTAGCAGGGAAAACCTTGATGGGTCTTTGTTGAAATCAAGTGAAAGAAACATTTTTTTGTCCCAGACGATTGGTGGTAGCTGTGGTCACAATATAAAATTTCCTAAAACATTTGTGTAAGTTTTGTCCTGCATTCATTGTCCTACTAATTGTAAACCTTAAAAAGTTTTGAATCCACTCTCTTGCCGTGGTCCGCTCCACCAACATGACTGAAAGGACTAATCTATTCTGTTGTTTTAATAAGAAAAAATCTAATCTAAACTGTGACCAATGAACATAAGGAAAAAAGTGTGATACATATTTTGTCATGTCACCCAGCGCTATCTTAAAGCTACCATTCATAAATGCATTTGATTTTTTTGCTAGCAGTAAATGGCAGATGTGAAATCTGTTCCCCCCTCTCCCTTCCCCTTCTCCTGACCTTTGTTCAGACTCACCTGTGCCTTCGTCTGTGATAGTGTGCCAGGCTGGCACACTATCACACGGAAGTAACTTAGACAGCATCTAGTGGTGGTATGTGACAATACAACAGGGGTGGGTCAGCCAATTATGGATGGTAGCTTTAACGCTGCTTTAAAAAAAAAAAAAAATTAAATAAGCTTGAAGCTTGAATTCTTCACTTCTCATAATCCCATAGTCCTGTTCATTGTCTATAGAAAGATTAAGTTCACTTAATGTTCTGTCTTTGTCTTATTTCTTCTTTTACAGTCTGTATGACAAACTGCCCCACAGTTATTGTAACAGTTGGACTCCCAGCTCGAGGAAAAACTTACATCTCCAAGAAGTTGACGAGATATTTAAATTGGATAGGCGTGCCCACTAAAGGTAAGCAATAACATAGCAACACATAGAACCAATTAAACTGAAAACAACTGCAGAAATCATAACTTTACGTTTTGTGTTTTGTAGTTTTTAACGTCGGCCAGTACAGAAGAGAGTGTCTCAAGATTTACAAGTCTTTTGAATTTTTCCAACCAGACAATGAAGAAGGCCTTAAAATCAGACGGTGAGTACACAGCAGCTGTACTTGACATCTATGGTACTTTAGTATTCAAATAAATAGTTTGGATATATATTTATACATTGGGACGGTGCATGTTGATGCACTTGCATTAAACATGATATTTCTGGATCCTGAACTGCAGTCGTGATCAAAATTCTATCTGCAGTTCCTCATTTGCTCATAAACACACTTCTTCTTATATAGACACCAGATGGGATGATAATTTAGTAAAGCCACATTATGTAACTTTCTGGCCAAAAATGCAAGCGTGTTTTTTTCATTATAGAGGTTTTGTATGTAATGAAAATGGAGAATAACGTGTCTTTATTCTGAGTGGGCTCGCATCTCCACAAACCTGACTCTTATTTGGTCTGGAGGAGGGTCTGTTGTTTAAGATATAATATTCCACAGTATTGCATTAAACTTTTCTATCCCCATGGAGAATGTTCCAAAGTATTGTTTTAACTTTCTGTTTCTATGGAATCATGCAGCGAGCTCAAAGGCAGGAAAAAGCACAACTGATAATTGACCTCCATTTTGAGAATTATTTGATTTAATGCGACTAAATGAGTTTCAGCTTCCTGTTTGTAGGTGCCATTTTGAGTACTTTTCACTGATCAATATATATAAGATTTTGTTTTGAATTGTTCATTGCTAGTGCTCATTTTTCATCACTCGGCTGGTGACTTTTAAACCTTTCACCAAGTACAAGCTCAGAAAATATTTAACTTTACAAATAGTTACAAGACTAAAAATATTCTAGACCAGGAATAAGATGGAGAAAGTGCAAAACAAACAAATAGTAGGACTAAAACATGACACCCAGGTCTAATACTAGCTCTCATTTATATACTGTAAATTCTTCTCTATTAAAGTTCTGATTAAAGGGGATAGTAAGGAAGTATTGGGTATTTTTCCTGCTACTTTTAGATTAAAGGTCCCGTATTACTCAAAATTGACTCTTGTGAGCTTTAAGTTATAATGTTATAATGTTGTTACCTCCTCAAAAACATACCTGGAGTTGTGTTTTCACACATATTTGGAGATGTAGACAGACTAAAAATAAAAGATTACTCAAAGCTCAAAACGCTCTGTTCCACCTTGTGATGTCATGCAGCTGTAGTTTTCAAGTTACATTTGCCTTTTACCTTTAGTTCAGTAAAGATTGGCAATTCCAAGGTTAAAATCATCCAAATGATTGAAGGTTTATGGAGTTGAAAAACACAGTGGAGCACTTCCTGTACTACCACATGACATCACAAGGTGGAACAGAGTCTTTTCTTTGAGAGAAGAACTAAATATGCAAGATTCAAGTGTTAAACATGTGTGAATGAAATAAACACAACTCCAGGTCTGTTTGTGAAGAGGAAACAACATTATAACATAGATCGGAAAATAGTGTAATACAGGTCCTTTAAACATAATAGTCAATTTAAAGGTGCACTGCGCAATTATATCCATTATTGTTTTTGCCGAGAATGTCCCACAGTATTGCATTAAACTTCTATATCTCAGTGGGGATATGCCAGTGACGTCAGTTATTGTTCTACTGGAGCTACTGGAGAAAAAACAACTGTAATTAAATAAAGACTATGTAGATATGTTTAATGCCTTACTATGGAACATTCTAGGAAAAGAAATAGCATTTCCATTAAGATGAATAGACAGTGGAGCATCAACTAGCAAAGTTACACAGTACACCTTTAAGTTCATTATAAAACTGTAATCTAATGTAATCTCTCCTGTTCTTTTCAGACAATGCGCCACAACAGCTCTGAACGATGTCCGGCAGTACCTGAGCGTAGAGGGAGGACAAGTAGCAGTGAGTTTCTTTTATTTACACTGCCCCCTTCTGGCTTTTACTGCACATTCAAACAACAGACTTTTTAAGTTATTGATCTATGATATTTATATTCATCTCCAAAGGTATTTGACGCCACAAATACAACAAGAGAAAGGAGAGCAACAATAATGAAATTTGCCGAACAGAATGGGTTCAAGGTGCGTCCAAGACACAAAATGAAATGTAATTTAAAGGTGCACTATGCAAATTTCCTGCTTGTCTCCATGGAGAGGTTATTGCTTTGTCTCGAATGTTCCACAGTATGGCATTAAAATTATTTATCTTTTATAGAATTACTGGTTTTATTGCAAATGTTTGTTTCATTGGAGTTAGACTAGTTTAATGCCATACTGTGGAACATTCTAAATAAAGCAATAACATCTTCCTGGAGACAAGCTGGTGGCTACCAGTGATTTATTTATTATTATTTTTTTTTTACTTCATCTGATAAAATACTTCTGTTTTGCCACTCAGGTATTTTTTGTGGAGTCTGTGTGTGAAGACCCAGACGTCATCGCAGAAAATATAGTGGTAAGACTAATCACGACTTAGTAAAACAAAAACAAAAAAATAAGATCCACAATGTGAGATTTTGCATTTTTCTTTATGTTTGTAGCAAGTGAAGTTGGACAGTCCTGACTACATCCACACAAACTCAGAGGAGGCCATAGAGGATTTCATGAAGAGGATCAAATGTTACGAATCGTCCTATCAGCCGCTGGACGAGACTCTAGACAAGTGAGTGCACGTACTTCAGTTACTATCGGCTACATCCACCCACAGAGCTCAAAACAATTATGTGAAGGGGCAGGCTAATCTGAAATGGCACAAGTGTTAAATTAAATATCAATACATAATGTCATTAAAGGTCCTATATTACACAAAATGTACTCTTGTGAGATTTAAACCATGTTAGAATATTGTTGCCTCCCCAAAAACAGACCTGGAGTTGGGTTTTGTTTCATTCACACATGTTTGAGTCATATTTTATTATTAGTTTGTTTACATCTTCAAAGCTCAAAATGCTCTGTTCCACTTGATGATGTCACGAAGTGGTCATTTTCAAGTTAACTGCTACGTTTTTAACTTTAGTTCAGTATAGACTGGCAATATGGGCTATTTAACACATGTCATTAATTTCAATAAAGCAAATGGAGAAATTCACAACTTCAATCTAAATGTATCTATGCATGTAACATATTATTCACTTCCTCATTAGACAGTTGCATGGTCATAAACTCCTTAGTGGTGGTCAGAGGAGTCAATTTGAAAAAAAAGACATTTTACTAAGTTGTGATTTTGCCACAAGACGAGTGACTTAATTTGTGACGTAACAAGTGAGTTATTATACATAAAAGGCACACCAAAACTTGTCTGACTCTTAGCAGTTTAATTAGTGCTAAATCTCACATGAAAAATAAAACGAGAGTACAAAAACCCTCATAGGTATTTTAAAAAGTCAAAATAATTAGTATTAAAATCCTGAAAATAATGCTTCACCTACAAATGAATAAAAGCATTTATTAGCTCACAAAAGTGTGTGCAGATAAAGATACATGTTTTTTTTATTTATATATTTTGTTTCATTGTTCATTTTTATTTAATATTCAAGACCATTTACTAGATCAGAACTTTTTAAAAATCTGAGTGTGAAAAAGTAAACAAACATAAATGTAAAACTATTACAAATGGTTTAACAGCCCTCTCTTGTCGTCAGGGACCTGTCGTACATTAAAGTAATAGACGTGGGGCGGCGGTACCTGGTAAACCGTGTCCTGGATCACATCCAGAGCCGGATCGTGTACTATCTGATGAACATCCACATCACCCCACGCTCCATCTACCTCAGCCGCCATGGGGAGAGCGACCTCAACATCAAGGGACGCATCGGGGGAGACTCCGGGCTGTCTGACCGGGGAAAAGAGGTACTACTACTCCTAATACTACTACTACTACTACTACTCCTAGTACTACTACTGTGTAAGCGCAAGAAGACTCCGGGCTGTCTGACCAGGTAAGAAGGTGTGTGTTAAAAACATACAACTTCTACTGTTACTTGGGGCGCACAATAGGAGCATTAACATTTGTGAAGGGACTGAAATATGAACTGATAAACTAAAACAGTTACCCCATGCATTTCAGAACAAAAACTAGTGCTATGGCTACTACATCCACTACTATTTCTATTAAAAGGAATACATACAGTGTATAAGGAGGCTCTGGTCTTTCCTGTTTCAAAATAATTTCTTTTTTTGGTAACAACTCATCATCACATTAACAGCACAATGTGTTTAACTCTTTTCCCCTGTTGTTTTTTTCCCAGTATGCAATGCATTTGAGAAAGTTCATCCAGGAGCAGCACATTAAGGACTTGAAGGTTTGGACCAGTCAGATGAAGAGAACCATTCAGACGGCCGAGTGTTTGGGAGTGCCCTACGAGCAGTGGAAGGCTCTCAATGAGATCGACGCGGTATGAGAAAAAATACATAAAAAATAGATTTACACATTCTATTTATTAGAGCTGTTCGTAGACTGTATATGTAAATGGACACAGCTAACCTGCTAGCCCCCATGTTCCAATTAGGAAGTGAGCATGGACGCACTTCCAGCCCCATCGCCTCCAATTCACTTTGTATTGAGAAACTCTTTGTTTGCTATGATACTCGTGGCCAGATTTCCACCCCAAATTCGAAACTGCTAACCTCGATGAGCTTCATTTGACTAGAGCCGAAAGCTATGGATGACGTCATAGTCCGTTAGTCCTCTTCTTTATACAGTCTATGGGGCTGTACAATATATACACAAAAATACCAGAACTAAATACCATACACTAGGGTTGTTCAGTTGTTTTTCAGTCTAATTTAAATGTTTCTATTCTGATAGTTTATTAGTTATCAAATATCTCTCTGTTTCCATTTGATGTCTTGTCTAAACCTGAGTCGCCGTGTTGTTTAGGGCGTGTGTGAGGAGATGATGTACGAGGAGATCCAGGAACACTTTCCATTGGAGTTTGCTCTGAGAGACCAGGACAAATACCGCTACAGATATCCCAAAGGAGAGGTGAGGGTGTTATTATTCCGATATCTCTCTCAAGATAAGATATAACATATAATCTGACTGTTCATCTGTTGTTTTGTCATTAGTCGTATGAAGACCTGGTTCAGAGACTGGAGCCGGTGATAATGGAGCTGGAACGACAGGAGAACGTTCTGGTCATCTGTCACCAGGCCGTCATGAGGTGTCTGCTCGCCTACTTCCTCGACAAAACTGCAGGTTAGCCATGTTTTATATATATATATATTTTTGGCATTTATTAAACACAACAGCACATGGTTTCTTTTAATTTTTAATTTTGTTTTTACTTTTAACATATCCAGCTTGATACAAATTGAACATAAACTCTTGACTTATTTTGCTACCCTTGGATTACGTTATTTTTTCTAGTTAAAGAAAAATCTCTTTATTTGACATTATATTTAAAAAATGCATATTTCATTTTAAAGAGATTTTGTTTGGCGGGAACCATAAGGAAGCAACCGGCAGTGTTCAATGTCCTGTGTTATTATGTATTTATTTTATTAAATGTTTTGAAGGATTTTGTAGTTTTGGTAACTGGTCAGGGCAACATTTTCACAGGTTTTTGCTTGAGTCCATAAAAGTCCTTGTTTTAATATAAATATTGTAGCGTTCTGGTCTAAGGAAAGATGCCAAATTTCTTCTAGTTGTTTATTTTATGAACACAAGGGCGACTGTTGGCAACAACCCACAACAAAACAAGAGCAAAACAACAACTCACTAGAGCCAGTCTCCAAAACAGACCAGGAGCTGACGAATAGACTCTTCACATCAGCTTGTCAGCATAGCAACCAAGTGTCACAAACAAAGCGCATTTACATAAACAACACATAAACAGCTACAAGAACAACAAAAGGTGTCAACTCTGAACTAACCGCAAAATACCAGATCATTACAATATTTCCTCTTTCCACAGCTGAGCTGCCTTATCTTAAATGCCCTTTGCACACTGTCCTCAAACTGACCCCTGTGGCTTATGGTGAGTTTGATGTGATTTTCACAGCTACAAATGAATATTTAATTATTTACTTGATGAACCGAGATTATTTAACAGGATTCAACACGTTTCATATTTGCTTCATTACATTTCTTCTTATTTCAAGATGATTTATCTGACCTACGAAATTTTACTTGCTCCATTGTCTTAACTGAGTCTTCAAATTTATGAAATATTCTTTATCACATAAGCAGTTAAATCTAATATACTCCACTCCAGATGAATATATTACAGTATGCTCAAGTAATTTTTTTTATTTTTTTGCTGTTAAAGGCGTTAATCTAAAGAATGTTTCAGTCAGATAATAATTAGTTTTTTCTTCTTTTTCAGGTTGTAAAGTGGAGTCCATGTATTTGGGTGTAGACTCCGTGAACACTCACAGAGACAGACCAACAGTATGTACCAACTTAACATATAAAACAATAGTGTTGTTTTGTTGTTTTTTTATATTTTATTTTCAAATCCCCAAATTAGCCACCCCTTGCTTTGTGGAAAAATGTTATTTAACTTTTTTCTTTACTAAGAAAACATTGAATGAAAGGGTGTTTCCAGACTTTGACTTTAGGTAGTGTATGTTTAAACAACACCAGACAAATGTTTGGACCTCTCATTTAGTGTTTTTTATTATTATTTTTTTTTTAAATTTTTACTACTTTCTACATTTTTATACATACAGAAGGCATCAATTATATGACTTATGAACAAAATAAAAAAAGCTAAAGGAAAAAGGGTAAATAACTCCACTTAATAATTCCATATATCTTACTTCATATTTTTGATGTCTTCTGTGTGTATACAAAATGTTGAAAGTAGTAAAAATAATGGGAAATTTATTTTTTTGAGAGGGTGTGTCCCAACTTTTGACTGGTAGTGTATGTCATCTTAGTTTATTTTTCTCTATTTTTGATTTTTTTTTTTTTTTACATTTTTCATTCTAATCTTTATTGTATTCTTTAAATTTCAGAACGTGACGACACAGCGCAGCACAGAGGACGCTCTTCAGACAGTCCCGCCACATTTCTGATCCACTCCCTCCTTCTTAACACACTCCTGCCATTGACTTTAAAAAAATACTTTAAAAATATTATTATACAAAATAAAAACAAAAAAACGCCACCAACCTCTTGTCTAGACCTCCATTTTCAATCTCCGGACAGAGAAAGAAGAACTATTTAATCTACATATCTCCGTCTGAGCACTTTCGTCTCTTTGTCCATCACTGCAGTCTCTGTATCTGTGAAGAACAATAATTTTTTATAAATGTGAATGTCACTTTTAATTTACATATTTTTTCTAATGTTTTGTATTGTTGACCAAGGTGCTTCTGCAGTAATGTCTTACTTTTGCTGTTGTGTGAAGTAAAACAAAAACAAAATCAAGTCTGATCAAAATAAAAGCCTTTACAATAGAGAAAAAAATATATTTAAAAAATGGCTTAAAGAAGTGTACTCCAGGACTTGTGGTTTTGCAGGTATGATGTTGATAAAACTATCCTTCTGCTTATATACTGTGATTTAATGTAATTATTGTACTGTGTAAATAATAATGACAAATAATGTTACTGCGGCATTAAATCATTATTCATTGAAAACATGTATTTGTGTATTTTATTTCCACAAACACTGGCATTCTAACATATCGAGCTATATCTATTCATCTGAGAAGTGTACGATGTGAATTACTCTGCACACATATGAGAAGAGCTCAAATACAGCAAAGGTTTTAGTATTGTATGGCTTTAAAAGTAGTGTCTGTCACAGGGAGTTAATGTAATTTCAATTTTTTTCAATCTGTGCCAATGGAGCTCAACCATTACCATTATACGTTATTACCGTTTGTTTGAATAGATCCATGAGCTCAACAGTGACACCCTGCTCAGCTTCCACAAGTACATTTTCTAACTAGTCCAAAAAGGCATTCAAGATTCTGTGAAATCGGTTTATAAAGTTTCAGAAACAGATTTTACATAAAGTGACTGTGGTCTTTAGTTACTTTATATATATATATATATATATATATATATATATATATATATATATATATATTTTTTTTTTTTTTTTTTTTAGTAAAGTCTGAGAAAAATTGATGGGAAATTTAGTTGAGCTCCTTACAGGATCCAAAATAATACCATATAATAATATTGTGTAGGGCTGTGTATTACCACACAATACAATGAATATCCTCCCTAAAAAGGGCACCAAATTGTTGTTTTCAAAGTGTAGAATACTAAAATGCAGCAGAATTTCATATCTAAAATGTAATAACAGAACACAGTTGCCTTACGCATAAATGACCTTTTCAGTTCAGCACATTCAGCTTTAATGCAGTAGTGAGCCTGCAGTTACGTGTAATATAATGAAATGGCATAAGATACAACGTAGTTTTGAAAGGAGTCCTCCTCTGCAGTCACCCACTTCTTTTCAATTTTCAAATGTTTCCAATGTATTTAGTCTATTATTACCTTAGATCTATAATAAGAGATAATACTTCCTGATTATTACCTAATTACCCATTTTCCCTTTGCCACCTGGTCTTAGAGGAACTTGGTAAAGACATTGTGGCCATACATTTACACAACTTAATCGACCTCTCTAAAGGCTCGTTAAGTCTATTCACATTTTGTTCAGCCCTGGTTTAGTCCTGTTTAGACCTGCATTAGATCTTGTACCCAGAAAGACAGCTATTCCTTAGGTGCTGTTTGATGAAAAAAATATACCCATTAATCAAGAATAAATAAGTACTATAAAGATATTCAACAAAAAACAAAACTCATTTACAAAGAATAATGATTTTATTCTGTCCACAGCATTTGTTTGTGAATCTACAGCGGGGTCGAAATCAGTTTCTACACATGCATTTTGAGTTTGTGTTTAAGTCTAACACTGCAAAATGAAGTGAAGTATATTATAGTTTCTCATATATTAAAAAACATTTAAATTATTTGATAACAAACACATGTAACCCTGTGCTCAATATGTAAAATATATCTTTAAGGACCTGCCCTGATAAGTACTTGTGTTGTAAGGCAGAAAAACTAATGTCTAATGTGAGTATTTTCATTATTTACAAATGTGAATGTAGTTGGTGAGCACAGGGGTTTTGGGGTAAAGGTCAAAGTTGAAAGTTGTTTGTCTCAAAATGGCTTCTTCGTGAGCACTCCACAGACGACGGTCAACGTAGCAAAAGGAATGTGGGTTTGGGGTTTTTTCAATTAGAACTGTAGAAAGGAAAAAATACATATACAGATTAGAACAATATAAATATCAGACCACAAAATAGCATTAGTCATGGGGTATTTCTAAATCTGCATGAACAAGATTTAAATCACATGTAAGATTTTGGATATTTTTGTTGTAATAAGGTAAGATTTGAGCTGTGGAGGGTGGAATTAGTCACTTTTATGGCAAATTCTTGACACACTGCTATTTATTTGTTGCATGTCTTTTAATGAAACAGTCCATTTAAAAATGGTGTACAGCACTGGGATTATCATGCATTATTTACATCTTAATCAGTGGCATAAAGTAGTTTCAATATTATAATTTGTCGCAATATTTCTCTGCAGCGATATATCATGCTTCAAAATTTGTTATTGTGACAGCCCTAGATATTGTTCATACTATGTTAAAAATAGCACAGACAGTCACACCATATGGTAAATGTTGACATTCAGTTTAAATTTAAATCAGTTTGAATAATAAACTGTATCTTTGCCATTCAGTAGAACACAATCTAAATAAAATATTTCAGCAATAATGGAGCACCTTTTTCATTGACAGCCATATATTAATTAAAATTATTTGAATCTCCTCAACTTTATCAATCCTGTACGGTGCATTTCTACTTTGCAAATGCTATATCAAAATCAGACATTGGTAGGCATTGGTCACAATAAATTAGTATAAAACTCACATTTTTGAGGAACTCTTCGGCGACAATCCTGGCCCTGGCATTGACAGACAGCTTCATCTCACTGATCTCTTTGTCGATCTCCTCCATGAAGTGAATGACAAAGTCCACTAGTTTGTGTTTGTACATCTGCTCTGTGTGGAAGTTTGTGATCAGAAAACTGATGTCATAGCCCTGAGTAAGAACACACAACAGGGAATAATGCAATTAGAAAAGAGGAGACACACCTTAACCAAACCACAAGATTGTGCACATGTGGAGAATGATCCTGTGAGAATTTTCCATGTGCTTACATTTGGCACAAACAAAAATCTGGTGAGCTACATCTGTTTGAAAAGCCAAAGCTGTGTGGTCAAATACTGAACAACACCACTTATTTATTATAAATTATGTCAAAATGTCATCTCATCTTGTGTCTTATCGCATCCCTACTAATAATAATTACAATATTATTTTTAAAAGTTGAATAAACTCAAAAATAGAGAAAAGTACAACTAACATGCAAATGTTTACCTCAACTGCTTTCCTCCTTAAGATGAAGAAATTCTCTGCCCTCATCATCATGAACCGCATGAACTTGTGGCACAGGATCTTCTCGATCTCATCGGCCTGTGGCACAGTCACACCATTTAAACCCTCCTCATGTTTAAACTAAGTCTAATAGACTCTCCTTTGTCCTGTGACTGACCTGTTTGACAGCAATGCTCACTCGCACTGAGTTTATGGAGCCCTCGATCAGAACCTTCTCCTTCTCATTTCGGCTGACGATTACTGGCTGAAGCAGCAGCTCTTTACTGCTCCTGTACAACACACAGACAGATAATACACAGATTTACACACAGGAAATGTTGGAGAAGATTAAAGGTAAACTTCAACAGTTTCGCTGTAAAATATCTTTCAATCAGAGGGTTGAGCTTGGAAGGGAGCATGTGTGTGTGGCTCGAGGTGCTACGTTTCAGGTGGATGATGAGTATTGCATATAATCAAGGACTGATCCAATAGTAAAGTAGTAAAGCAAATGTTACTAAATGACATTCACTCTGGAGCCACATCACAAGGAGCACCAACATGAAACATAGTCCTCCTCACCTGACCTCCACCTCGGGCTTGTTGTGCCGCTCCACAACCTGAGACGAGAAGTTCTCCAAACACAGAGCGGCCTGCAGCGTGGCCCGGACCGCATTCAGATACGGGCGCAGTGTAGCCGTCTGGAACAGAGAGACTCAATCAGAACAGTGATAGGTTCAAAATGAGATACCTGAATCACTATAGCCACTTTTAAAATACATAAAAGCAAATTATCTTGACTGGTCTGTCTTGAAAGAAACAGACAGGTTGGTGTACAACAAATTCCCAAATCGGATTGAGCTCGGGAACGACAGCAGCTGCAACTTTTCACTAAAGGTTTGGCTTTAAAATCTGATAGACTGGATTGTAAGTAGTACACTACACTAAATCAGTCAACATCCTTTGCATTTCCTATTGACCAGTGCTGATAACAGAAGACTTACTGAGGTATTGTGCATGAATTCAATCTAAGAATCTAATCAGACCAGCGATTCTATCTATTAAATATTTATGTTTGCAGCATGACCAAATAAAGTAATCTTAGTTGAACTGAGTCATGCTATAACCAGGAACTAGGACAGAAGGAAGAGGAAAAAAACGATTACCTTTAGAGAAGCAGCCGTTCTAATTGTCCATTATTAAGTAAAGTATAGTATGAGTATTAGAACTTGTACTAGAAAACGTGAGAAAGCACATTCTTTAAGCTACCAGTAAATACAAGATTACACTAATATTGTTTTTCATGGTTTTGATGAAGACAACGGCTATTGATCTCATCTGAATAGGATCACTTGCAAACATTATCCTATTAAAATTACATTAAAAATTAAAATACATTATTACGGAATTAAGGGCCACATGTGACTGTATAAGCGAAATAACATGGAAAACGGTGTAGCTTTTGGTCTTAACATGATGTTTTTTTCATTGACAGGAAGCCAGTGCTAACGGTGTTAGCCAGGTAACGCTAGCCTACATAAAATTAGCCGATCAAAACGCATTTTAACATCTAAACAGGCGTGTATGTGAGCACGGGTCATTTTAAATTAACATTACAGAGGTTAGATTAAGGTTAAATGGCCATATTTGTTTTAAAAAAAATTCATTTTCTTACCATCTCTGTGAACGAGGAGGAGAGGCGTAAAGCGGAAGTAGCTACACCGGAAGTAGCGCATATGTGGCAGGGAAAAAATGTAAATAAAAGAAATATTAAATCTATTCAATAAAAAGTAAAGTAAGTTAAAAAAAAAAAAAACAACAAAAAAAAAAAAAACAACGAAACGAAATAATAATACTTACAAATAATATTTACAACTATTTGCATGTATTTTTAGGACCAGAATATTGTAAAAACGAGAATTAATATATCCGAAAATGAATCACAGAGCCAACACTTCTATTCAATAGTTTTATTTGTCGTCCCAATTTCTTTTATCCACATCATTGAGATTGAGGTGATTTTACATAAGGATCTTGAGTAATAACAGGGCAGAAATTTGAACATTTTCATGATGAGTTCAGAACATTTAATTTGTTAATATAGTCAGCCTTTACCATCTATAACACACCAAAGTACACAATTTACCTGTAAAAATATGGCGCCAACCTGAGCTACAAGCAGCGAGAGGGGAGTGACAACAAAACAGGACATTTCTGGACAAGTGAGTGCGTGTTTGGCATTTCAAAGCACTGGTTTGGATGAACATACAGCAGTAGCAGTACAGGTAATGTTACATAAAAGGAGTATATAAGGAGTTAAGTCATGATGGAGTGAGGCCTTTGAGATACAATCAAAAAGTGTACAAGAGATTTTATGTTTATAAATAGGGCTGCACAATATTTGGTGCAAGTGTTTTTATCAAATCAAGAAAGTTCAGTAAAAATATGAAAAAAAGTACTATATTACTGTATACATTATAGGTTAGAGTTACAGTCTTTTCAGGAAAGGGTTGCCTCCATGTTGGGAACTGAACCTTAGACCACTGTCACAACACACAGGAATTGAGAACTCATTTTAAAGGTACTATGGAACTATTCAGGCGGAGGGTTCGCCCCGCTTGTCTTCATGGAGAGGTTATTGCTTTGACAGCAAGTTTTCCCAGTGTGGCATTAAACTGATCTATCATTCATTAATGCATTACAGGTGTTTTTATTGCTAAAATTATCTTGAAAAGAAAACATTCTTAGTGTGAGTAGGACCACCTCTCCATAGATCTGACCTATGACTTGGCCTGGTATGCTATACTATGATACATTCTTGGCAAAGCAATAACATCTCCATGGAGACAAGCATGTGGCGTGCCCTTCACTAGAGGACCTTTAAGTAAACCCCTGTATGCTTTCTAATATTGCGCAGCCCTAGAAGTAACTGGTACAATTCAGAGCTTAATTTAAACGTGTGCAGAGGCAGACGTTGCCCAAAATCAGCCATCCCTTCATTTCTAAGCTAAAAGAAAGTGCAAAAAACAAGGTTCAAATTGGCCTCAAACAACACTGGAAAATTAAAATATATATACAACATACATAATGCTATTTGATTTATTTTGAAATAACAAACAAAAAAGTGTGAAAGAGTTAAGCTGGGATGCTGAAGTTAGTCAACATCTTTGTCACATTACAGGGCCCAGAGTTCCCAGAAACCACTTTTACAATACGGCGCCATCTTGTGTTCAATATTGGCCATTACAAGTAGAAAGATTGCAACAAAGCCATTTATTTTAAGGCTTTTTTGTCTCCTCTTGTGTGATTCTTTGGGTACTTGACCTGTGGAAAGTAGGAGTAACAAATAAGGTGACATCCATTGGAGATTGTTGTGATTGTGGTTGAATGGCTGAAGGAGGAAGACCAGTAGGGGGCGCTGTTCCCCGGGAGTAAAGGTGCAGGTGACAGTAGACACAGGTCTGGGCTCTTAGCAGCTGCAACTTTCCGCTGGAGGTTTGGCTCTGTCGTTCCCGAGCTGGATTTGATCTGGGAATTCGTTGTACACCGACATATCCGTTTCCTACAAAACAGAACAACCGAGATGATCAGTTTTAATTATTGTAAAAATGGCTATAGTGAATCAGCCATCTCATTATGAATCTATCAGTGGTTTAAAGTAAAAGTAAAGATACCAGAGCAAAAATACTCACGCAAGAGTAAAAGTATCATATGAAAAAATCTACTAGTAGTATTAAAGAGTAAAAAAGTATTTAAGTACCCATTTAAAAATGTACTTAAAGAGTAAAAAGTAAAAGTATGTCACGCAGATTTTGAGATCTAATAAAGATTAAAATATAGTGATTTTGATTTTGTGTTGAATTTTGTTCAAAAGAAACAACTGAATCAATAGTTTTTCTAGCAGTTTTTATCTGTATATTTTACAGATAAAAACAGCTAGGAAAAAAAAACAAAAAAACTATTGATGATTCAGTTCAGGGGTGAGGGAAGTCTGGGGGTCCCTGCTTAGACTGCTGCCCCCGTGACCCAGCTCCAGATAAGCGGAAGAAAATATTTTAGTTTGCTCAAACTACAAACATGCTAAAAATAAACCCCCAACCTTTTCAGCAGGTCTCATACAATCATAAAAAATACTTTTACTTTTCAGTCCTGTTCAAAAATGTAGTGGACTAAGAAGTACAGATACCTGCTCTCAAATGTAGTGAAGTAAAAGTAAAAAGTATCCACTTTAAAATACAGATACCTAAAATCTACACTTAACTTTACTTCTTTTTACTTTATGTTCCACCACTAGAACCCATCCATGTACTGATCAAGTGTTCTGTGTATTTAGTAGAAAACATTTACATTTACTTGAATAACTTTTGTTACCTAACCCTGACAGACTGTGGAATGTCTATAAGTAAAAAAAATCTCTACGTTCAAATCAATATTAAATGATGTGAACATTTGTGTTTCTTGCACCACTCCTTCAGATATGATTTTGTTTCTCTAATTTATGGTTTATTCTATGAAAATACCACATTTTGTCCATTTCTATGCTGTGCATACGAGGTTTTTATTCTGCACTCTTCTCCTTTAACGGTTATTTTATGATGACAAAAGAAACATGGACTGATGGACTTTTATTAGACATAGTAAAGTAACAGGAAAGTATTTGAAAAGTGACAGGAAAGTTTTTTGTAAAGTAATGGGAAAGTTCTTAAACTGAGCAAGACAGTGTTTAAAGAGTGCGAGAGAGAGTTTTTAAAGGGTGCAAATGAGTGGGTGAGAGAGTTGCAGATTGTGTGATTATTTATGTTTTGATTTGTGTGATTTTAATGTCTTTCTTATTCTGTAAAGCACTTTGAATTACCTTGTGTATGAATTGTGCTATACAAATAAACTTGCCTTGCCTTCTATTAACATCAAAACATTGTCAATGCGGTTTTACTCTTACTGAATAATTCCTTGGACTACTTTGTACTTGAGTAATATTTTGAAGCAAGTTTTTTTAGTACAGTTTTTAGCAACCACAATGAAGTCTGAACTCTCAAAACAAGTAACTTTTGTTATATATTTTTTGTATGATGAGGAATTACATGAATTGTGATAAAACTGAAAAGCTCTAAGACCATCTCTCACCTGTAGAGTTACATATTAGTCTACATAATATTTTATGTACCTGTTTGAGGGCGTTGCGTGCAATGGTCTGGAATGCTTGTTCTACGTTGATGGCTTCTTTGGCACTGGTCTCAAAGTACGGGATGTTGTTCTTACTCTGACACCAGGCCTGGGCTCGTTTGGTGGTCACCTGAACATAAACATGGAGTCAAGTTAGTAAAGTGCAGTAGAACCAGGGGCAATATTATGAAACAATACAACATAGGGACAAAACAGAAAAGTAGAGTAATGCTAGTACCATTACGTAGATGACACATACCGGTACATGATGGAACCGGGGCTAACTTTGAAGGAAACCAATGATGAAGTCTTAACTAAGGACTATACTAAGAGAAAATCCACAAATAAAACTCTAAAACACCAAGGAGTAAATGAGGAGACTAAAAGTACAGTACTAAATAGTTCTACACACACTTTTGAACTCACCATTGATTTAAAACTGAAAGATTTGCATAAATGAAATGAAAATGTGTTACACAGAGGAATAAAACAACATATTTGTATGAAACTGAAACTAACTGACATGGCAGGGTGGTAGTTATTAAGTGCTGATCTTGTTTTTCCAGACAACCATCTCTAATAGGGTTGTCAAAAAAAAAAAAAAAAAATCATACCCAGATGCTTTCTAAAAAGATACAAAAAAATGTACTAAAACTAGATAATCATGTGAAGTATTAACAACACTGAACAGATCATAAAGTTGGACCTTTCCAGAATACTTTTTGAATTATTTTGATCTATATTAGAACTATTAAAACCATATGGTAATATTAAAAAACAAACATTATTTTGTGTTGGGGAACTGCATTATTGTGGTATTGAAATGTTCATAGTGCTAAAACACATTTAAAAATGACAAGTGATCGGACTGGTATGAGAAGATATAAATCAAAAGCAAAACTGATTTAACTATAAAATAAATATTTGAATAGAAGCATCTTATAACCCCCTTTATTGAACACATCCTGACTCCATGTCCCACCTGTCTGTTCTCCAGGTCGATCTTGTTGCCTAGCACCACAAAGGGAAAGTTCTCGGGGTCTCGGGGACTGGCTTGGATCAGGAATTCGTCCCTCCAAGAGTCCAGGGTCTTAAAGGTGTTTGGAGCGGTCACATCAAACACCAGCACACAGCAGTCTGCACCACGATAGAACGCCACCCCCAGAGACTGGAACCGCTCCTGTCCTGCTGTGTCCCAGATCTACGCAAGAAGAACGAAGAAGATAATAGGGGTAAGATAAGGTTACAGTACACTTTTATTGACCTCTTGGGGATATTTGTCCTCTGTGTTTGACCCATCTTTCAACAGTGCATGGGGCAGCCTGTCAGAAGCAACAGCAGCAAAAATGCTACGCCCGGGGACCTATGACCGTGATCTTGAGCTAGGCTTGGTCAGGACTAGCAGAAGGATTATCATATCTTCATCCAAAGAGGCTTTCTTTAAGGCTTTACATTACATTTTAAAAGGTGCACTGAGGCTGGGTTCACCGCCTGCTTGTCTCCTTGGAGATGTCATTGCTTTACCCATCTAGCATTTATTCAGTTACAGGTGTTTCTACTGCTTAAAATGTCTTAAACATGCAATTATACTGTTCCACTTAGGCCCTGATTATAAAGTACTGTAATCACTGTATTCTGAGAAAGTTTTGTTCAATTTTTTTCTTTACCTGCATGGTAACGAGCCGGTCATCCACCATCACCTCCTTGGTGAGGAAGTCTGCTCCTATTGTGGCTTTGTACTGGTTACTGAACTTTTTGTTGACATACTGGTTCATAAGGGAAGTCTTCCCCACACTGAAAAACACAATGAAAAAACAACAAGCGTATTAATTTGTCACAGCAAGGCAAGAAACACATGAATCAAAATAACCTAACAAGAGTAACTCAGCATTCTTTAGCATTCTTCTGAAAGGTTCATGACTACAGTATGCCTTGCTTGTGTATTTTGCGTAACCTTTTACCCACCACAAATATAATTACCATGCAACAGAGCTAATTAATTGGTTAACAGGGGGCATAGCAAGAGCGCTGGCAAAGGTTGTGTAACTTTTGGGGATCTCACAAAAATAAATTATTGAACTATAAAAAAAGTACTAGTAGTTCTGGGTTGGTGGCTAAACCTTGTTAGTTTATGTCTGGCTTTGTACTTTGTTCTATCGTCTTTTGTCAAATCAGACTATAATGCTGAACCACAATAACCAATTTAACCATGATATCTGATACTGTGACAAATGAGTAAAAATAAAACCTAAACCAAAGGTGTCTGACTCCTCCCTCTGCTCATATCTCTCTCTCCTCCCCTTTTCCCTCCTTCAGTTTGAACTCTGAACTCTGACCCCTGGACAGTAGAACAGGGACTTACCCAGAGTCTCCCAGAATGATGACTTTCAACAGCACCTTCTTCCTCGATGACATTTTTTCACAGCTGTAATGACAGACAGACATTTTTAGAAATCAAAGCACGATAAAAATGAAGTTTAAACTAATAAATAAATCATAAATAATTCCATAGGTGTTGTTTCTCTGACAGTTTGTTACACAGTGAGAACAGAAGTGTGCAGGCGGCTTGTCCCTTCAAATACCCATCGTTCCAGTCATGTGCGAATCATGAGGACCGCATCAGTCTTGGCTATGGCACCTCAGAAATACTGTGTGATATATTTATTTATTATTATACACTTGTTTTTAGGCCTGTGCGCTTTTGAAAAAACATCCAATTGCACTTTTTGTCAGGCAATTTTTTTTTTCACATTTTAAACACTTTGGGAAGAATTGACAAGAACACTAACATACAAGGATCACATTTCAGAACATATTTGCACAGATCTAAACTACACATTCAGCCATTTTATGCAGAATTAGACTGGACTGTTTTTTTTTTTATTTGTGGAGGAAATTATGATTGTGATTTGTAATTTACTAATTGCATCCATTAAAACTGCAATTTTGTTTTGATTGTTTTGATTAATCTTGCAGCCTTTGTTGTTTAGAAATTTTAAATAAACTCCATTCACTTGCACACAAAATGGGTTGAAAATACATAAAATACATGATTTTAATAGATAAACATTGTGGATTGTGCCAGTAGTAACAGGAGCCAGATTTTCCATATTGATTACATTGTATTTTGTCATGAAATATCCAAACATGTAAATTCATAAATGTCACCCCGATTATTTTTATTAGTGATTAGACCGATGAAGCACTGTATTACAACAAAAATGTGCATTTCAGTAATATTAATTTTAGCTGCCCCGTCTGTATTAAATATTATTGGCCTCTGGAATGTAGTTATGTCATCTGAAACCCTGCGACTTTAAAACACACAAAAAAAACCTCTTTATAATGGAGACAGAGACATTTTTAAAACAAAATACATGTTATTTATAAATATTCTTTTTTTGGATGCACTTAGTCACCATATTTGAACTTTTATTTGGTTGTCAGTTAAGTCAGATGATTATTTCTATTGCACATTAAGAGTAGACACACTTGTATTCCATATTTCCCTCACTTTTGTTTGCCAACTTAATGTTCCTTTCTCACTTGTAAATATGCACTATTATGTTATAAATATTTATGCCTGCAAAATAAAATAAATAATATAATAAAAAATAAAAATAATAAAAAAAGACTGACAAATCAAAAAATGTATCCCTAACATGTTGACCACTTAAATAATCAGTATTTACAACTGTAGTTATAATAAATCCAAAATAGACCATAATTCATGTCGTTTTGTTCACAATATAATCTCTTTCCAAATGAAGTCATCATTTACTCAGCACAAACATGAGAAAACCTGGAAAGTCCCATTTATATTAGATCATGTTTAGTGGATAATTTCTACATGGGGATTCAGAGTTTCAGTTTTATGCTGTTAAAACCTGGAACAGTCTCCCTGAAGATGTGAGACAGGCCTCTACTTTGACAATGTTTAAATCCAGGCTCACAACAGGTCTTTTTATCTGGGCATATGACTGAAAGGGTTTTATTGTGCACTTTTCTCTTTTAATGTTAATTTTATGATGATTATTTATACTTTGATTAGTTTGTATGTTAATTTTAATGTCTTTCTTATTCTGTAGCGCACTTTGAATTACTTGTGTACTAATTGTGCTATACAAATTAACTTTCCTTATCTTGCCAAATTGCCATTATAAACTTGTTCATATTGCGTTCCATTAATAGTCGGTTCTTGGCAGCATAAATCATTGCCATATTATTGGTGTAGTACTTTTGTTTTCATAATACAGTAAAATACATTCATTTCCTGATCTCTCTGGTCTGTTGACTCTTCCAGGTTGTGTGTCTTTCAGGGGGGACTTGTGAAAGAGCTGGTGGAGTAAGAGCATAAAGGGTTTATCTTATCCAAGCTCAAATAATACAAGCTTTCTTTCAAATACCTGAACTTGCTTGACATTGTTTCTAGATACAATGCATTACAAAGTGTCGACAAAAAAAATATATAAAGAAAATATTACTACCCATGGTACATAATAGAAAAAGTGTGGTGAGGATTTGATAGGAGGAAAGTGTAGAGTTTCACTGTGATATATTTGAGTGACATTTGAGCTGAATCAACTAACTGCAGGGTTACTCTGTAGGCCAATTACATTTAATACAAATGCAAATTAAAATGGTTAAAATGCAGATTTATGTTGTAATACAGTCAGTCCTTGGGTCTTGTCACTAAAAGAAATGATCAAGTTCAGCATTTAGGAATTTACCTTTTAGATGTTTCATGGCAAAATACAATGTAATCAATGGAAATCAATGGAATCAATAGAAAACCGTCTCTTGCCCCCATACACTGCATAAAGAAATGGACTAAGTGAGCATCCCCCATAGCGCTTGGCTCCAGTCAAATCAAGCTCATCGAGGCTAGAGCAGTAAACTTGAATATTTACTGGAATTCTGACCATGAGTATCATAGCATCCAAAGAGCCAATCTGGAGTGAAGCTGTTGAAGGTAAAGCCCCTTCCCGCCCAAACTGCCGGTTTAGCAGGGGGTGGGCACTTAGCAATGCTGTCAATCAAACCTGTTGCTAACCCTAGCGGGAGCGACTTCACGGAAGAAAGCACCTGATTTGTCTGTTATTAATGTTCATATCTTGATTTACGGACACAAAAGCGAAATAAAAATACCAGGATCAGGTAGAGCGGATTAATACGAACATTTTAAAACCAACATGACCAGCCTGCCACCAGCAGTTATGAGAGAGATGCGTAAAATAAATTGGAGCTGGAGTTGACAGAGCGGGAAGTGTGCCCACGATCACTTCCTTTTTGGACTGCGGCGGCTAGCACGTTATCTCTGTCCGTTTATATAAACAGTCTGTGGTTGCCCCCACCTGAGAGTATGATATCATCATATTGTAGAATATGAAAACCACCAATAAATGAAATAATCAAAGACGAGTGACGTAATCAATAACCTGTAATCCGACACATGCAGATCATATTTATCCCGGTGCACTAAGCAGGCACTCAAGTAAGAACTGCTGAGTAGTCGATACTAAACGACATAAGTCACAGCCTTTTTAAAAGCAGTTGACTGTGGAAGCCAATATAATAGTTCCGTCTGTTGATACAATTTGAAGTTTCAGGTCCTCCAAGGCCTTCCCTCTATTCAAATATAGAGTAGGATGAGAAAGACTATAAGAACGGAGGGTTAGCAGTTGCATGAATACAATACAATAGTTGCAGACCCCTGGGTTAGGATCTAAACCAGGGGTCTGCCACTACTCTCTAAAGAGCCACATGGAAAAAAGTTTTGGTATACTTTATTTCTTAGGTCTTTAAGTCTGCATTTGACCATGTTTGTAGCACACCAGAGTATTCATTCTATTGAACTCCCAATTTATTTGTCTGTTTGTAGAGTAAATATTACACATAAAATGCACCAGAATCCAGGAAATTACATATACTTTGCTGAAAACTCCAGAACCCCTAAAAACACTTCAAATAAGTCCACAAAGCCCACATAAATACAAAATGTTACATATACTTAAAAAATGTATTAATAGCTGCAAACAGTTGACTGACTTCTTTTAAATTACTTCATGAGTCACTTCGTCTTGTTACTTGTAAAAAACAAAACAAAACGTATGTCTCTTTCTGACTTTCACTTTGTTTGAAATGGACCAATGGACTCTTCTGCTGATAAAAGTTGCAGGCCTCTGATCTACACCAAAGCCTTTGAGGTATGACAATTTAAAAAAAAAAATCTAACTGCCATTTAAGTTTAAATGTGATTCATCTGACTGCCATAGTTCAGGGCAAAATGTGAAAAAACAAACAAACAAACAAAAAAAAAAAACAAAACAGGAATGCTTTTCATGAAAATCAAATGTCTCGACTCTGTGATATCCACTCTCCTTCCACTTCCTGTCTGTATAAACCCAGATTCTCAAGTTACAAGTCAAACCTGCAGATGTAACAGCCCTCACATTCTTCACATGCACTTGACTCCTGTAGGAGCTGGAGTGTGGCTCGCACTAGTCATGATAAACGACATACAGCTAGGCCTGGCAGGTTAAACACTAAATCGACTTATTGTTCAATACATGACAGACAGAACTATAGTTTTTATCATGGGACTTTTTCCTTTGGTTTGGTTATTTTCCTGTTCTATGGTGAGATTTGAGCTGTAGAGTGTTGAATTATGAACTTCTATGACTCATTATAGACACAGACTAACTACTAAAGTGTTTCATTCTGCTGTTTATTTATTGTGGCTCATGATTTTCTAACAGTATTGTAGATTTAGAATAGTTTTTGTGGTTGAAATCTGCTCTTGGGCTGTTGTGTCAGTGGCATAAATTTGTTTCAATATCATCGTTTATCATCTATATTTACTTTTACTTTAAAATGTGTTACTGTGACAGGTTTCTTAAAATATCACGATAATATTGATAAGACCACTAGCAGACAAATCATATTTTAACCCTATAGCAGACAAATCCCACTAAACTCTTTCCCAAGGTATATTCATAAAACATGAGCAGCAACAAATAAAGGTACAAACTACAAAAAAAAAAATGTTTTTCCATGCATTTGAGCAAACTTGCTCTTGTCCCAGCACAGATACATTACATAAGCGTCGCTTGAGAGTTTTGACAAGACTCAACCTTTGACGAGCAGCAGAACAACAGACAATAAAACACAGACACATCTCAGTTTTGTGGATCTAATCAAAAGATCATCTTAGGAGCCGTACTGCAAATAACGATTTGGAGCCGAGTTCCAAATTTGAAATTTGAACCACGAATATCATAGCAACACTGTCAATCAAACCTGTTGCTAACACTAGCGGGAGAAACGTCAGGGAAAGAACGCAGCCGATTTATCTCTTATTAATGTTCATATTATGGATACAATAGCAAAATAAAAAATGCCAGGATCATGTAGAACGGGTCGAACATTTTAAGACCAAAATGAAGAGTCTGACAACAGCATTTACGGAGAGAGGGGCAACAGTTTTCTAACATAAGGTGAATTGGAGTCAATGAAGCCGGAAGTGCAGCCCATGATCACTTTCTATTTGTAACACAGCGGCTAGCAGGTTAGCTATGTCCATTTATATATAAAGTCTATGGTTTGACTTATTTGTAAATATTCTCTAAAAACTCAGAAAATTAACAAATAAAGTGCATCATTTTTTATAATGCACTTTATTTGTTAATTTATTTGTTAATTCTCTCATATGAAATTGTTTTATATATTTTGATTTAATAATGCCACTGTCTTTTTGTTTTAGAGTCTGTATAGTGCTCATAACAATTACAGTTATCAAAATTTGACTACAATCATTTTTTCATACCTTACTAGTCATGATAAGCTGTTTAATTTCAGTCCCTTATGGATTGCAATAATATCGTCTGAATAGTCATATTGCCAACTGCAGCTTTGTCTGTTAAATTCCTTTTTAGCCCACCTCACTCTGTTTTACGAGCTCAGACCATCAGGCCAAACTGCTAAGGAGGTTTAGAATTACCAATAAGTAACATGACACAGGAAATGCGGTTACAACATTGGGTTATTGATCCACCCAAATTCTGTGCATTTCCTTAAGACAAAATATTATTTAGTTTAGAAAAGTGAACCTGTGATTTATCTATTTTACACTGGAAGAATATTGTAACCAGGCAACACAGCAAAATAATAATAATACAAGTCATTTTAAAAGACTCAGTGTATTGATTAGAAGGCATTTGTCTAAAAGATCTCTCTGTATCCTCAAAGTGGGCTACTTCCAACTTCACTCCGAGTATAGTGAAGGTGACAAACTACCATGGCGCACACTGAGAGACATTTTACACCAACAGCCTCTGTGACAACCAAATAAAAAACGTGTGAACATATTCATGAGTATATTAATACTGGGTGGATCAAGTGTTTTGCTTCGTATTAACAAAAAAGAGTAGGATTTGACTAAAGATATAAAGACATTTGCAGTTTTAACTGTATCAGCTATAAGCCTTAAATCTCCAGCAAAGGCCGATATTTTGTTTAGGCCAATCAACTGCGTAGAGAACAGGCATAGAGCTTTATTTGAACACTTCAGTACAAAGTCGACATTGCACAAAACACAATGACACGTCTTTCTTACCCAGTTTGTAGTTAAACAGGTTTACGGATGACTTTGCAGTACATTAAAATAACACCATTTGTGGAAAATACTCCAAATTAGTCTTACATATTAGCCCAAAAATATCAGCAGACCTTATCCACCTTTGCTTTTCTGTGTTCCAAATAATCGGTAACAGCATCAGCAATGTAAAAAACCCATATTGGTCAATCAGTTTTGTACAATCAACGCTGTATCTCCATTTCCCATCAGTTTGGGTTCATTCAGTTCTGATCCATCTTGTAAATAGTGTTGTTTAATTACCTTCAACAGACAGCTGTTTAAAAGCTCCCCAAACATTACCTCACGGATCACCAGACAACACTAAAAAGACCAGTTTGACGAGTCGTGACAGTTGATGGATTACATAGCAACCTAATAATGAGTCACAGAAAGATATTGGAAAGTCTTTTGACAACAGTCACGTGTCCTGACTCAACCACAAAATCCCCGGAATATTTCTCTTTAATATGTGAATTTACCATAGTGATACTGGCTAAATATAGAAAATAGAAAAAGCTTGGCCTTAAATTACAACAAAGAGTTTTACAGAAATAAATAAGCTCATGGTAGCATTTCAAGGAAGCTATGACAATGTAAGAGTGGCAAATTTCCTAAGAATTGTGGTTTACTGGCTTGCATAATGTAAATCAAAGCAAGTGACTGATAATAACAGAAAAATAAATGTAAAAAGTAAGTTATGAAAAACAAGTGTAGTCATAGTAGCTTTGCTGGACTGCATGGCATAAACATTGATGTTCTTGGTTGGCATAACAAAAGAAACACCACATCCTGATAATATTTGCTGACTGTTGGCAAAATTTGAAAAGACAATTGGGATATATATCAAGGTATCATTTCATCATGTCATTTTATCTTTGAATTTAGCCAGGACTCTGAACAGTAGTCAACATGTATGTCCTCCTCCCAAATCCGTATACACGAGGTTTGAGGAGGTGGAGGTTGGAAAAGCAGAGCAGATGTTACAAAGACTCCTGGTTGCATTTACCGACAATTTCCTCTCCTGGATCCGACCCAAAGGAGCTTCAAATCGGCCTCGTTTTGACAACCTGCCCCTTGACAAGAGTGCTCCATCAATTGCTATTCAATCTGTAGCATATTTAGCACCGAATGGTTTATAATCGTGACTAAATAAGCAAGGAATAAAATCCTTAAGGAAGATAAAAGTCACATGATGCACTTACTGTCAGTCTTGCAGTCTGGAGACGACCCCTCTGCAGGCTAACCACGGCTAGCTGTTTTGTTCAACTCGTTTTCACGGAGACAAGCGGCTGAAGAGGCTGAATTACAGGCTGCGGCTGGTTTGGCAAGTCCTGTCACATGTAGCACGCGTTTTGCCTTAGTATAAGTAAAGTGCTAATGTAAACAGACGAGGAAAAACCTTTAAAATATACGGAAAATTTGGCACTTTGCTAGAGGGATGCCAGCCGCCGAGCTGCCCGCTGCTCCTGCGCTTTTTTCTTCCTCTTTCACTTCCTCTTCCAAAACATCCCGGCGTCATGACGTCAGACGCAGAAAACCAAACCACGCCCACGCGCCCGGTAAATCTCTCAACAACAGTGATAACGAGTGTTATGAGATGATTTATCGTAATACAATGTCGAAAGCAAAAGTGAAATCAAACAGTTATTAAGTTATATGTTAATATTACAGTTTTTTCAATTTAAATAAATACCATGTAAGCCACACAATTATTTAAATAATATAGCCTAACCTACCCATAAAGTACCATCTGTGAGGAGAGAAAAATATGGAATCAACAACTGAACCTTGGGGTGCTCCATATAATAACTAGGCATACTCCAACTAACTAACTGAAGATAGGTCCTCTAATTCTTGTTTGTTGTGGAAAAGAAGTACAAATTACAGTGGGGATTATTAGAGATGGGACAAGATCCCATGGCACAAGATCTTATGAGATAAATTTGCCAAGACAATGATCTTGTGAGATTTTCTTTCTTTGTGTTTACATTTAGGCCTGGCATGATTATAACCACAAAAGAAATAGGCCAAAAGTGTGAACTGAATAGCACAATTTATTTATAAACGATGTCAAAATGTCATCTTGTCTTGTTCTTGTAGATCTAAGAACAGAGCTCTGACCTCTCAGTGCATGGATTTTAAGAACTTGCAATAGGTCTGCGTAAAAAGCGTTGTTTTGTTTTTTTCATCCAGTAGAGGGCAGAGCAGTGCTATATTACTGAAGACAATTGTAGCCTTGGTTTTCTTCACAGTTGAGAGGACACACTTCAGTGATGTTAGAGGGGTCAAAGACAGGTGAGTGGTCTCCTGGTAATGAACAAAAAACATCTCCCTCAACACTTTGAATGCAAAAGGAAGTCAAGCTGAAGAACCTACTTCAAACATTAAGTGAATGAATAGAGAATATACAGTTATCATGTTTGACTGAATAGAGTGTGCCACTTTTTTGTAGTCTTTAATCCAATAATTAACAAAAATCTGTATTTTTTTTTTTTTTTGGGATGATAAAAATGATAAAATAAGTTAGAATGTTGGTTAAGTTGGAATAAAGTTGGTCGCATATGTTAATCTATTTAAATGAAAGATTTTCCTTATTTTCCTTATTCACTGTATCAATAATCGGGACATCCATAAACTAACAGTTCCTCCTCACTATACTCATGACACTGAATCACATAAAAATATTTCACACAGCAGACTCGTCATGTTCACTTTCGTCGCTAAGTTCAGACAGAGAGTTCCTGTTGAGCAGATTGTTTGCACACCTTGTTAGTGGAAGTGTGCCTGTGCCGTTTCCTGATACCTGGAATAACTCTGCTGTTTATAGAAGAATTCCTGCCTTCTCACTCCTATTGAGCCCTCAAATTTTATGACCTCTGTGTAAACACAAACAATGACAGACAAAAGGAAGTGAGACACAGGACAAGCGCACAGAAGATGGAGTATCATCTAAAACAGCGACAAGCATCCAGGTGAATGGGCTTATGAGAGGTAGGGGTGTGGGAATGCAAAAAATGTAAATGAATATACTAATAATGTCCAAAGCCCAACAGCAGTGCAGCCTGTTGCACTGTTCACCCTGTGAGTGTTGAGAGCACACAGGGAGATGCACTGATTGTGAACGTCAGGGGGTGGGTGCATTGGTCCATGTCAGACACTTATCTAGGAATCTGAGCCAAAGGACCCTCACAGCAGACAGTGAGCAGCAGACAGCACCAGGACATGACCTGAGACCAGGCTCTAACTCAGACAGGAGCAGAGGCATTAGACACTTAAGACCTGTTTCTGCGGGACATGCTTTAGTGCACAGAGGACGCAGAGGGTGCTGCAGTAACATCAGCTCTGAGGTGGAGTGACTTTCTGTTGTTTCTATGGTGCTGTTTGGAGAGTGTGGGATGCTCCTGGTCCTCTCTCTGCTGGTTGGAGCCCTGATGCCCTCCCAAGCCTCCCCTGCCTGCACTCAGCCGTTCTGCAGAGAAGCTCTGGTGGCTGCTCTGGTGCCAGGTCCCTGTGAGGGTCAACCCGGGACAGGCAGCTGCAGGACGCTCCAGTCAGACGCACCGAGGAGGATGGAGCAGAGGCAGGACTTCAACCATGCTCAGACTAAGGTGAGTGACCAAATAGTTTTTAAAATCACATAAAATGTCTTCAATTTAAACAGAATAAAGTACAAAATCATAGCAAATGTCCATAATGACAGTAAGTCACTTCTGTGAGAGTACTGTCTTTCAACGGTCAGAGCGGCGAGCCGTCTGATCCCAGACTGTTTATTCACATGTGTCGCTCAGAATGAGCTCTGGCACGGGCTGCGGGTCCCCTCTCCTGGGACTGTGGTGCTAAACTTGGCACCACCTCCGCGTCCTGGAGCGGTGGCAGTTGACAATCAAAGATGAGATAAAATTAGGTCAGCTTTAAAAATGTCCACATCAGATGGTTGTAATGACCTCATAGTGAACAGGTGTGACATTATTACACAGGCTGATGTAAGTGTGAGGAACATTTGACAGACAGTCCACATGACATCATGTTGTCATTACACCTAACAGCTCTAACAGCACAGTCTAAGGTTCTACTTCACTCACTCCCTCATCCCCATGAGACTGTGGTGCCTTGTGTGTGCAGACAGGAGTCAAAGAGCGGCTGGTTCAGCTGCAGCGCTGCATGCGCTCTGTCCAGGAGACCGGGGGCCCCTGGAGCCACGGGCCACAGGAGGACTCTCTTGGGGCCATTCTGTCGCTGATGGCAGCAGTGCTGACAGAATGTGACCTTCACTGTCACAGCCAGGCGCTCGGGGCCATGGCCAAGAGACTGGGTAAGACTAAGAACTCACACTAAGTCACACAGAAAATATGGGTTAAACATAATCTAAGGTCTATGTTTAACCTATGAAAGAAACTAGGTTTGCAGTCAGTAAAGAAACTACAAAAATGACAAGACTCCTCCGTAAATGACATTGCAGAATGAATCCAACCAAAACACAAAAAGTGGAAAAACATGTTTTGAGAAACCAAGGCAAGTTTATTTGTATAGTACAATTCGTACTAATAATAATTCAAAGTGCTTTACAGAATAAGAAAGACATTAAAATCACAACACAACAAATCACACCATAAATAATCACAAATAATCATCATAAAATTAGCATCAAAAGAGAAGAGTGCAGAATAAAACCCTTTCAGTCATTTGCACAGCTAAACAGAACTGTTTTGAGCCTGGATTTAAACATTGTCAAAGTAGAGGCCTGTCTCACATCTTCAGGAAGACTGTTCCAGGTTTTAGCTGCATGAAACTGAAACACTGCTTTCCCATCTTTAGCCCTGACTCGGCACCAGCAGGAGGCCGGTCCTTGAAGTTCTCAGAGTGTGAGATGGTTCATGTGGCTCTAACATGTGGGAGATGTTCTTTGGTGCTGGTCCATGGAGAGACTTGTTCACACAGAGCTGCTTTAAAGTCTATTCTCTGAGCTACAGGAGCCAGAGACCTGAGCACAGGACACATGTGCTGGTAGTTCCTGGTTCTAGTCAGGGCCCGAGCAGCAGTGTTCTGGATGTACTGCAGCTGTGTTAAACCACGTTTGTAGATGCCAGTGAGCAGGCCGTTACAGTAGTCTAACCTACTGGAGACAAATGCATGGATAAGTTTTTCTAAGTCTGGTTTTGACAGTATACCTTTGATTTTTGCAATGCAATTTGTAGATGGTAAAAAGCCGCAGATGTAGGATAGGTAGGAAGTAGGATATATTATTGCTGTGTATTAACTGGCCTAACAACAGCATGTAGAGATGGAACAACAGGGGTCCCAGGATTGACCCCGGGGGGACCACTAGGTCAGGGTCATTTTTATCTGAGACATATTTCCCAATTTCAACAAAGTACTCCCTGTCTTCTAGATAGGACTTGAACCAGTTTAGTGCAGTACCACAGATGCCCACACCATCCTTGATTCTCTAGAAGAGGATCCCATGATCCACAGTGTCAAAGGCAGCATTCAGATCTAACAGGATCAAGACTGAGACTTTGCCTGCATCAGTGTTTAAGCGGGTGTCATTTGTCACCTTGATAAGAGCGGTCTCAGTGGGTTCAAAAACCTGACTGGAAAACATCAAAGGAGTTGTTCCTTAGGAGAAATTTAATAAGCTGAGACCAACAGCAGTTTAGGTAACTCAAATAAATCAGACGTCCCTGATGCGGTTATGTGATTGTATATTGTACCAGAGAATGTAGCAGTGGGACGAGAAGGAGAGAAGGACCTGCTGCTTTTCCTGCAGAGCATCACACAGCACTCTCCCACAGGTAACATCACATCATCATTCACATATCATCATGAAGTTATTCTCTATCACAGTCCAGCAGATCCTGTGTGACTGACAGCACACTCTCTTGTTTGTGCCTAAGTCCCTCCTTTAGAGCGGCTGCACCCCAAAGACTGTGCAGAGATTTACAGGCTTGGCATCAAAGAGGATGGGATCTACACCATCCAGCCTGACCTGCACGGCCCAGCTCTCGAGGTATTTCAGACTCATCGCACTCATAAAACACACCCCGCTCCTCTGCTTTTAGTTGTGCCCATGCTAACTGTGGACCCGATAATAGGTTGGGTTCACGTGACATCATAACATCCAAGAATCCTTGTACTGTAAAACTGAGCTGGACTGGGGACAGTCAGATTGCAGATTTGTTGACCTGGTTTATGGTTAATATATCTGTAATTATTTGGTCAATCCATACATGAAACAAAACCTGGCACGAAACTCTACGTCTTCTCTGTCAGTATAATAAATTTTTTTTAAAAATAAAAAAAAAACAGCATGGTGATTGTAGTCAGTTTAGAGGCATGAGATAAATATTGCAGGTTTGTGAACCCAATCCCTAACAAATAATGATAATGTTCAATGTTTGTGGATTTCTATTTTGGATTTTGTTATTCAAATAAATTTCCCATAGAGGTACATAGGCCCTTGCTCAGCATCTGAGATTTTGATTATGGCAAAATCTATAACATGATCGTGATGCTTTTTTTGACTGCATACATCGTACTTTCATAAGAGATACCCAAAAGTTAAATTCACAAATGCTGAACCTGATTGTTCCCATTAGCAACTAACCCACTATATTACTACAAAATGTGCATTTGAACAATATACCGGTATGTTTTACCTAACCCTTGTCTGTATTAAAAGTCCTATATTACACAAAATTTACTGTGAGCTTTTAGTCATATTATAATGTTGTTACCTCATCAAAAACATACCTGGAGTTGTGTTTCATTCACATGTTGATGTAATCCTAGTTTATTGGCCTGTCTATAGCTCTCAAGCTCAAAATGCTCTGTTCCACCTTTTGATGTAATGGAGTGGTGGTTTTCAAGTTAACAGCTACTTTTTACCTTTTGGTTGACAATTCCAGGGCTGAAGTTATCCAAATGATTCTAGTGAAGGTGAAAAAAGTTTACAAACACAGTGGAGCACTTCCTGTATTACAACATGACATCACAAGGTGGAGTGTTTTCTGTTTGAGAAAAGAACTTTGCCTAAATATAAAGTCCCGTTCATGGGAGTGGATCTCTTCTTCACTGTGGTTTTCCTTGAGTTTTCTCTTTTCCCCACTGGGTTTTTCCTTGCTGAGAAGGAGGGTCTCAGGACATAGGATGTATTAGGACCGTTATCTATTTGCTTGTTTTCTGTTGATAAATTTGCTTGTCTGTTATTGACCAATGTCTTTTTCATTGTTGATTTTCTAACTTTCTGTTGGTTAAATCAATTTTCATGTTCAGCCTTAAGACGCAACTGCTGTTGTGATTTTGGGCTTTACAAAAATAAATTGAATTTGTGTGTTAAACATGTGTGAATGAAACAAAACACAACTCCAGATGTGTTTTTGATGAGGAATCAACATTATAACATAGATTAGAAAATTGCATAATATGGGCACTTTAAACATTATTGGTCTATTTATCTCAGGCTAAATGCGACATGGAGGCAGTGGGAGGTGGGTGGACAGTGATCCAAGCGCGTCATGATGGGTCCGAGGACTTCAACAGGACGTGGGAGGAGTATCGACAAGGTTTTGGGAGCCCGCTGGGGGAGCACTGGTTGGGGAACGCAGCCTTGTACGCCCTCACTGCAACAGGACAACATCAGCTACGCATAGAGCTGGAGGACTGGCACCAGCAGAAGAGACACGCCACATACAGCAACTTTAGAGTGGCATCGGAAATGCAGAGGTGGGGCGCTGTAAAGATGTCTGTGATGAGTAAATACAAGTATTCAAAGTTCAATGTCTTCTTCATTTCCACGAGGCTATATGTCAGATTGAAGAATACAACATTGTAGTTTCATAAGCTATATCCAAAAGATAAATTGACAAATGTTGAATCCATAGAATGTATAAAGAAATGAACTAAGGGGGTGTGATATCACCCATAGTGTTTGGCTCCAGTCAAATGAAGCTCATCAAGGCTAGGGCAGTTATAGGGGCGAATTTGGAGCTGAGTTCCATTTTTGGAATTCTGACCACAAGTATCATAGCAACCAAAGAGCCAATCGGAAACTAGAATGTTAAAGGCAGAAAAATCAGGCACTTTCTTTCCATGAGGTTGGTCCTGCTTGTGTTAGCAAAAGGTTTGATTGACAGCCTTGCTAAGCACCCGCTCCATGCTAAACCAGCAGTATTGGGAGCTTAGCAATGCTGTCAATCAAACCTGTTGCTAAACCTAGCAGGACTGCCTCCTGGAAAGAAGGTGTCTGATTTGTCTGTTATTAATGTTAATTTCTTCATTTATAACACAAAAGTAAAATAATACAGCTCACTTCATATTTGGAACGCAGCTGCTAGCAGGTTAGCTATTTCCATTTATATATATATATTTATTTATATTTAGAGAGAGAGAGACTACTATGGTTGAGCCTCATCATTTCTGTTACTAACTAGACCCTAGAACTCATTATTTCACAACAAAAATGTGCATCTTACCTCAAATCATAATACCATTATCTTATGTTGAAAATTACTTTTGTCTAACATATTTTTTATTATTGGTATTGAATGTGGTATCAAACCTATTCCTTAGTATTGAAATCAAGTGTCAAATTGCATTATTCTGACACTACTTGTTGTGCAGATTTCGTTTGACAGCAAAAGAGTTTTCTGGAGATGCTGGAAACGCTCTGAGCTATAGTAAACGCTACAACCACGACGGGAGGTTCTTCAGTACCTCTGACAGGGACAACGACCGATACACCGCTGGAAACTGTGGCCAGTACTATGGAGCAGGCTGGTGGTTCGACGCGTGCTTGGCTGCCAATCTCAACGGACACTACTACAGGGGGCGCTATAGCGGAGTGACCAATGGGATCTACTGGGGCACGTGGTACATCCTGACAGACGGGCGGACTGGAGAGCGCTACTCGTTTAAAAGGGTTGAGATGAAGACGAGACCCAAGAACTTCCTAGGACTGTCATGAGAATGAGTTAAACTGGAGCTACATATAAGTTCTTGGTTAGACTTCATAACAACTACATCTTAATTAGCCTCAATAAAGCATTAATAAAGATTTAATTCATAATGAACAATTACTTTTCTAATGGTCTATTAAAAATCATACAAGCTTAGTAACTGCCTAACTAAAGGATAAGAATATTAATTAAGGCTTAATAACTACTTAATTTAGGGATTAGGGTTAGTAGTTAGGATACTACTTTAAAGGTCTGTACCTGATTTTTTCATGTAATTAAGTAAAATCCATTTTGCCCCAATACAAATATATTGTAAGAGCAGCTCTAATGATGAAAATGAGACCGATCAAGACCAGTGAAATTACAGAGCGTTTTATTCTTCTTTATTCAGGCCATTAGCATGCTATTGTTTGTTAGCTCCTTGCAGTGAATAATGAGGATGCTTGGAATGCATTAGGTGAGCGACAAATAACTTTGGACCACTGAAACTATTTCAGTTTTCTAAGTTTTCAACAGTAAAAATCAGGTAGAGCACCTTTAAGCAGTTACTAAGCCTGAATCAGTCTATATAAACTATTTGCCCATTATGAATTCTGAAAGTCTTTGTTCCTATTATTATTAAGGCTAATTATTGTAAACTGTGTGTTTGCAAATGGCAGCTATGACATCAGAGACTGATCCAAAGGAATAAAATATATATTTGGCGATATCTTCAATGCTTTTCATATATACCTATTTATTTATCTCCTTTACCTATGAATCTTGTCTACTGACTGTACCTGTAAACAGCACTCACATAAAATAGATTGGTAAATGTGATGTTCATTTTCTCTAATTGATTTGTATGTCTTTATAATTGTCTGGCTGCATTTTATTTTCTGATTCAGCAATGTCTGTCAAAATGCATGCAGTGGTCATTTGATCTGTGTCCATTTTGGCCATGGACATGAAACTCCAACTGACAGGAGACGGTATGCTTTGGATAGAGCAGCAATATTAGTATTGTCTAGCCAGGCTAATTAAGTCCTGTGGTGACGTAAGCTCTTTATATAAGTTAAACTATGTAGACAGTAGGAATTACAGTATAGAGGTCAGCTGACGTCATGTGACTACTGATGAACTCAAGGACACGGTGGCTCTGCTGAGGTCAGCATTTGCAATTCACTGTCACACCTCCTCCAGTTTTACAACAAGGAAGTCAGAATTAAACTTTTTTTTTTCTGAATTTAGTTGTCATGAGATCAGAGCATGCTTTCTATGATGATTTAGGATGTTAAGATGTCAAGAATAGGTATTAAAAACAACTGAAAAATGTGTACAGCAACTGATTAAAAGTTTTGATGAGAAGTCTTCATGTTTTATGTATGAAATTATTTTTGCACAATAGCTTCATATTTGGCAGAACTAGGGGAATTATTCAACCCCTGTATAGTCTGTGCACAGTAGCATGCTAGCTAGCTCAATGTGTCTCAGACAGTCATTTTATTAAAATTGAAAAATATAAAATAAACAACCTATTAAAATTTAAATTAATTAAAATAAAGACTGCCAAATCATATTTTACATGTAAACTGACTGTGGGGCGGGTTTGTCAGCTGAATGAACATCAAGCCAAAAGATGAATACAGTAAGTTTGTGAACATTATGGATTATAAATTTGAGTATTACTTTAAAAAACAAAACAAAAAAAACAACAACTTTTAATCTTGTTATTTGGCCCTGCCTAATCAACTTTTTAAACCCAAACCTTCACCTAAGTTAACAGGAGATTTCAGAATGATGATTCTTCACTTACACTACCTCACATATATTCACACGTTTCCCTATGAATACATCTGTCATTATAAGCAGTAAAGTTAAAAGGGGGAACACTAAATACTTTGACAAGCGGACTAAATAAACCTACTTCAAAATTAAGAACTATCCCAATCATATTATAAATATTTGCTTACATTTGCACACACACTGGCACACATTCAGAAGAGCCAATAAACCAGTGGTAATGAAGGCCAATCAGCCATAGCAGCCATTAAAGAGATCAACTTTCCTTTTGATAATTGGTCTTTGTGCCTTTGTGAGACTTTAGTGCAACAGAGGACTGCTCTGTCTGCCCCCTTGTGGTTCACACAAATTAAATATACACAGATTACATAGATCTGGTACATTTGCTAAAAAAGGTCATAGGTATATATTAATTGGGCCAGTGGTGGAAGAAGTACTCAATTTTGTTACTTAAGTAAAAGTACAGGTACTGGAGCAAAAAAAAAAAAAAAAAAAAAAAAAAAAAAAAAACTCAAGTAAAAGTGAAAGTATCACATGAAAAACTCTACTTAAGTAAAAATATTAAAGTACCCATTTAAAAATATACTTAAAGAGTAAAAAGTAAAAGCATTTCACAAGTTACTAAAGCTTCAAATGTAGTGATGTTTATAAAGATCAGCGCTGAATCTATTTGTATATTTGTTGTTTTATTTTTGTTTGATCAAGTTATGAACATGTTAAAAAAATAAACCCTCAGCCTTTTCAGCAGGTCTCAATCAATAATAAAAATAATTGTGTTTTCTACCCCACTACATTTTTGAACTGGTCTGAAAAGTAAAGATACTGAAGTAAAAGTAAAAAGTATCCACTGTAAAAATTATTAAATAAAGTACAGACACCTAAAAATTGTACTTAAGTGTACGTAACTTTACAACTTTTACTTTGTTACCTTCCACTACTGAATTTTGCTAATAATAAATCTGGTAAGCAGATGGCATTTTCACATTAACTAATGAAATTGCATTTAATTTCATAGCATAAGTTATATAAAGGCTATGTTTTACTGTACTCCTGAGAACCATTATGTTGATTATTTGTTGTGCTTCAGGCACTGTAAAATGACTTTGCCTCAACAGAATTCTTTATTTATGTATTTATTAATCATGCCAATGTCACAGTTCAATGTTAAGTTGAAAGTTTACACAGTTTTGAGAGTTCTGTTTGGATTTAAAGTTAGACACTTGACTACATTGCAAAATCCATATTGTTTTTAAAATTTCAGTCATTTACAAAATAAGTATTTGTGTTTCTTCTTTTTTAATGCTAATTTTATGATGATTATTTATGCTTATTTATGTTTTGACTCTATAAAGCACTTTGAATTACTTTGTGTATGAATTGTGCTATACAAATAAACTTACCTAGCCTTGTAATTTAATAATTTGATCATTTAAAATATCATTTTTCTGTTACTGTAACAAGTCTATTTGATTTTAATATGTTTCTACAAATAAATTAGTGGTTGTAAGCAGCCCTAATAACATGCAGGGGTATATAAATGCTTAATGATTCACAGGGTTAGATTGTGAAACATCTATGGACCATGTGATGTACAGTTTGAGCATCACTCTGACATGTGAGGAACAGAAGGCCACGGTACATACCACAGTATCCTGGCACACGCGCTGTACCGCCGTGATAGCAGATGCACAGGGGAGCGCTCAGCATCAGTTGTCCCACGGCCGGAAGCCTTGGCCGGGCAGCAGTTAGCCCTCTCTGCCCCAGAAACCCACCAAGCGCATGGGTAAAGGGAAGTTACTACTGTGCACCTCAGAGGAGACAGAAAACCATCAACCGCCTCTCATCCTCATAACTGCTTTATCTGAAGACAAAAAAGTGGCACAAATGTTAGAGGCCAAGTACAACTGTCTAAGCAACAATATTAATACTCGATGGGCTTGTGTTATGATCATTTTATATATCGACTTTTTGTTGAATACATGAAATATGGATGACTTGAATAAATAACTTACTATAGATACAAACTAACTACTAATTTAATTAAGCTATTCATTGCAGTTCATATTTGTTTATTTTTGAATTGTACATTTAGGATACATTTGTTTCAATATTATCGCTTATCACGTGAGGCAAGGCAAGGCAAGTTTATTTGTATAGCACAGTACGTATACAAAGTAATTCAAAGTGCTTTACAGAATAAAAAAGATTAACATTAAAATCACAATAAAACAAATCAAAGCATAATTAATCACAAATAATCATCATAATGTCAGTCATATGCACAATTAAACAGAACTGTTTTAAGCCTGGATTTAGACATGGTCAAAGTAGAGGCCTGGCTCGCATATATTTGTATTTGTATTGTATGTATTTTCTTCAGCAATGTATCGCAGTTCAAAATGTGTTATTGTGATATTCCTAATTGTGTAAGTCAATATTACTCTCTTTTCACAAAGTTTTGGTATGCCATCTTTTTGAGGACTTAAACATGTATTATTGGCAACAAGACTTTAGGAACAAACATTCAAATGTAGAAGAATAATTGTATAATTGTATAGAATAATGTAAGTGTATAAAGCACACTCCAAGTAACTTCATGTCCTCTTTCACTAAACTCATACATTTCCACTTAGGTCTTTATCTAGGTCTGCAAACAGACAGCCCTAACCTCAGCATCCTTCACCCTATTCATTATTCCTCCTGTCCAAAACCATCTCAGTATAACTTGACTTTATCTACAAAATATCTAACATGAGCTGTCCTTGTGACACCATACCATAACTATACATCCTCATCTTGAACTAAGAACCTCAACATCTTGCACTCTGCTTCCTCCAGCTCCTGTCCTTTCAATAATCAACATTAAAAATCTGCCAATGTTGTACAGAAGGGGGCACTGGTGCTCAGCGAAAAGTAAAGCACGTTTCACTTTTGTCAAAAATTTAACAAGTAGCAGCTTTTTCAAAAGAATTATTTTTAGGATTTGAATCTCTATTTGCGTTTCTTATTTCTTTGTTACTGGCCTACAGACACCAGCTAGACCCAAGTACTTTTGTAGTTATCTGGCATATTTAAATGTGTAAATGGTTGCTAAGGTTCATTATAATACATTGTCCATATTAGATTAATTAATGCATAGTTAAATTAAAACTATAGATGCGGGTGAGGTCTTTTTAAGCAAATTAAGCAGGGTGTAATTAGTATTTAGCTACTAGGGGGACTAGAGGTCAAAGGTCAGACTGCACTGGCACTATGATTAGATGAGAAAATTTGTTAAAAAAAAACAAAAAAAAAACACTAGGCGTTGCTGAGGTAATATGAAGCATGTTTTTAATTGTATTTTTGTTTGGAGTAAATGTTTGGGGGTTTTTTTAGGTTTTTTTTTTTATTTTGTTGAGATAAAATTGTGCATTAGTGGTGGGGTGGGGTTGGAGAGCTGTGGGTGAGATTATTATCTAAGTTTTTCCAGCTAACTATCAAAAAGTCGATAGTAATAATATTTTTTGTTTGTTATTTATTCATTTTTATTATTTTATTGTTAATTTAAAACACAAGACTATGTGGATCGCTGCAGCAGTTAAAGGGAGAGATGTGGGGCGGGGGGATGGGGGGAGACAGTTGGAGTTTTGGCAGAGTTTTGGTTAGCACAAGCCCCAAACCAATAAACTCTATTTGTAGATATGTAAAAGTAGCCCGTAGTGCAAATTGTCACTGTTAAATATACTGTACGTCTATCGAGAGATTAGGGGAAGAGATGGTTAAATTGTGGGGTGAGTTTTTCTGGCTTGCTTCCGTGGAAATGTCCGTTACGCGGCCTCCCCTTTCTGACCACACGGCTGTCTAAACCTCACCCAAAGCCTGGATGGGCCTAAACCATCCGTTTGAAACCGGAATCACAGAGAACAAGTGTATCCTGATGTGGTGACGGGGGGAGGAGGAGGGAGGGGGCCCAGTATCTACTGTTCCATCTCTATCTACACACAGCAAGAGGTGAGCAGGAGGACACACCAGAAACCAAACCAAAGTGCCCTGTGTCTTACTTAGAATTTTATTTCATATCATTCAGCTTTGATTTAACTTGTTCAGTTTAGGATTATAAATAGAAAGGTAAACGTGATGAAATATTTATCTAATTACCATAGCAGGCCTCAAGGCACAAACTCCAGTATAGGAGATTTTGCATAGAAATGACTGCACATAACAAACATAACAAATAAATGAAATAAAAGGGGTCTTAGTACTGATCGTGGCATTTGGATTTTGTTGTTCTGTTGTTTTTCCCAGTGTAGTTTCACCAGTAGGTTAACTGATTTTACTCCAGTTAATCGCATTTGAATCATTTTGAACTTGTTTGAGAGCTCAGAATTAGCGAATGTGTTTTTTAATGTGTTTTCACCTGCCCAGGGACTGCAGATGGAAAGTAGCAGTAGCTAAATCTGGTACAAATCATCTTTTCCTTGTAAGATTAATGAATTTGTACATGGTCCCTGTCAAATAAAGAAAGAAAAAAAATAAATAAAAAATGCAAAGACACCAAGTATTTCTCTAACATAATTTCTTCTGCAAATGAAAACAACAAACTGTATTTTCTTGTATAAAACCTGCCAACCCTGTAATTTAGACTTTTACAAACATGTTCTGAGCTGCATGCAATTGTTGTCAAATGTCAATGCCTCTGTTTGAAATGAGAACACTGAACAGAATCCTAATATAAAAACACAAATCGCAAATTATAATCTCATAACTTGTCTGAAAAATTGCCATTAAATATTTTTCAGAAATCTTTCAGCCAATAGTTTTGTTATATAAATAAACATAAATAAATATCTACAGATTTTGTTATATAAATAAATCCAAATGCCATTTTAATACAGCGCTGAGGGAAAAGTGATAAAGGGGATCACAAGCCCGGGTAAAGAGATGTGAATGCTGATGAAGCAATCTGTGGCTCTGAAATCAAAGAAACATCTAATCTGATTATAGCTCCGACACAAACACACATGAAAGAGCCGCCACAAGGAGCTCATCATAATCCACGGGAATGTCAGCAAAGGTCTACAATTAACATCCACAGCAGAAAGGTGATAAATTAAAACTGTTCATTGCAGAATTTGGCAAAGTAACGTCTGCTTGTGTTTCATTGGGACTCTTTAGGGCCACTTATTATTTCTAAATGCTAAATAATATTACATCTTTCTGGATTTGTTACGTCATGGATTGCATATTTACCAGAATGTAAAGAAAAAAAGAAAGTATAAAATTGATATGCTACTTTATATATTCGAGAAAGTATAATCACTTACTGAAAGGTGTCTGAACAATGCGCTAGAGGCTATAGAAGTAAATAATCATATTCATGTCTGTAACTATGGCAATGCACCACAAAATATTTCATTACATTATTCATGTCCTGTATATTAAAGCCTACATACTACAATGTTAGTGGCTCTTTTGCTGTTGAGATCTGTGATAGGCCCTGCACATTCAACAATAGAGAGTTTGTCCATACATACATGAAAGGCTTGAGTGGGATTACCAAGATAATATGGAAATTATACGCAGTCTGTGTTGCCCGTGGGTCCCTCTTTCCACAAGGATGAAACTGAAAAAAGAAGAAAACAAGTTAGTGTATGAATATTTCCACTAAATAGTAGATAATACTATTCATAGACCAGCGTACACTTATTTTTTTCATTTCATTTATCTTACATACAGGAAGAGTCTAACAAGAGCACCCAGAATCTAATCTAGTCTAATTTTCATGGGCGTCCGGTTCAAATACAGAAAGATACAAATAAAAAACAAAACAAATCCATTTAAAACATTAAAAACAGGTGGAGGTATGAGTATAAATGTTTATCACCAGATTATTAAAGTGCATTTGTGGCACCAAAGTATTCAATTTTGCTTGTTCTTGAAATATATAACATTTCTGGGAAGCAAAACAGCCAAAAGCCCTTTTCCTCATCTCAGTTCTGGTGCGGCCAGACCTTAGACTTAGACAATCATGTGATCTTGTATTAAATGTTCCTGTATCAAAGTTCAACAAACAAGAGAGATATTCCAACAGTGTATGAAGTAGTCCCTTGTAAATACATTTTATTCAGTGTTGTTCTCTTCTGACAGAAAGGGTTTTAAATTCCTCAACCTCGAAGGGAAGTGCCTGATTTTTTTTTATAGCAGAGTAAATCTCGTTCACCTCTGCTTAGGATATTGTTACTTATTAACAATAAGTTATTTACTTATTAACAATAAGTAACAATGAGGTAATACAAACGTAATGTAAAAAAACCCAAATTATTTTATGAAGAATGTCACAATATTTTTTTTTATGTTTAATCATATTTGTAAATCAATAAATACTCTTTCATGCTACAGTTTGCAATTTTTAAAAAATATTTTGTTTTATATTTGACATTGTACTTCTTGTCTTTATATTATTGCTTTTTTGTTTGAAAGTTAATAAAGAGATTACCTACAATTCCTACAATTTACACCGGTACAAAATGTCTATCCCTGTTCCTTTGCCTCTCATGTAAACTCCACATAGGATTTAACAAAGCCATAATAAAGGTGCGATGTCTGGAGATGTTTTGAATTGTGTAACTCCCTGGTCGACTTTGTTAAAACACAGTTTGATTGACAGGTTGTTAGTGACGACGAGCCGTAAACATTCTCGACCCACTGCCCGGTCGGAGGACACCTTTGACCTCAAACAGTCTGCCCCGAGACATTAGCGCAGAGGCAAGTACGAGCTAAAGCGATATGCTAGAGTTATTTAAAAACACTTTAAATGTACTACAAAAGTTTGGATCTTACAGCATATAACATTAAAAAGCCAAATGTTCCAGTGTAGAGTTCCATGGTATTGATAAAAATTATTACTATTATGTTAAATTTTTGTGGATAATCACAATGACAATGTTAAGATAACATAAGTAATAACCTAACCATGTGTAAAAATCTTTGTTAAGTTTCCAGAATGTCACAAAAGATGAATGGGCCATAAAATGAATCACAAAAGTACAGAAATATTGCTTTATATCCCTGTTTGAAATGTTTAATACTATAAGCAGCTCTTTTAAAAAAATATATAGATATATAGAATACTCGATATTCAAATTTCAAATCTCTGTAACAAATACTAAAATATTTTTGATTTGTCATTGTCAAAAGTAACAACAAAATCATATCAATCATTTAACATAGATTAATCTAAAAGCAGTCTTTCCAAAACCATATTATACTGTCTAAGGTCAATAGATTTGTTTCTTTCTGTCGACTTTCTTAATAAGACTTAAATTAAGGAAGCTCATTATCATCCACCAGAATCAGATTTTCATCGTAGTTCAGACTGTGTCTTCTGGTTGTGAAATATGTGGTAGGGTCTTTTTGATCCATTGACATAGCTTCATCTTTTACAAATCACTTACCTCTCAGCATCATCACATTATAATCAGACCCCCGTTTTCTCTGTTCAGTATTTTCACTTCCCTTTTTCACTTAAAACCCAGTGGTAAAAAAGATACCCTCTCCACCCTTTGAAATCGAAACAATGTATATATGTAATACAGGAAACTATTGGTATGGACTGTAGGACTGTATTTTACTGCTCATGTTCATGATGAACTGTTAGTCTGAACTACTATAATGTAATTGTAATGAAATGTGTATTTTTAATGTTTATTCGCCTGCCCATGAACTGCAAAAGGAAAGTACTAGTAGCTAAATCTGGTACAAATCATCTTTTCTTTTGAAAGAATAATGCATTTGTACATGGTCTCTGACAAAGCATTAAGAAAAAAATGTATATGATGGAAAAATGACTTATTATTTGAGCTTGAAATCTGGTAAATTTGAAGAGCAATGGACAAAATGTATTATTTACAAAGCCCACTCCAATGTTTAACCTGCTGCTTTGCTTTTTGTAAAACCCCACAGATTGTGTTCCTTTATGTATGTTTGTTAAACTTTGGAAAAGCACAAAAAAAAAACCAAAAAAAAAACAAGTTACCCAGTCCTTCCACAAGGTGTAGCTATGTCCCTGATTATTTTACACATAGGGCCTCCATTCACTGAAACACTGCTCTTTTGGGCCTTGACAATATTACACACAACTACCTAAATAAGTTTTTAGTCCATAACAAAACAATAGTACAGAATGAATAATACCTTTGAGATAACAAAAATGTGAGCACAAATTAAGCTTTGTGTGGGCTTGCAAATGCCTAACGCTGGAGGTGAGCATCTATCAAAGGATGTCAGCAAAGGTCATCAGCGCGGTTCATCCTGATAATATGAAATAAAAAATGGGTCTTGCTCTGTCACAGCGTGGGAGGGGCCAGTGGGGGGAGCTCTCGACTTTGTGTTTGACCTTTCTGTGGAAGTAGAGCTAATCCGTGAATATAATAGACTGTAAGATATGGAGAAATGGCTGGGGCTTTATCTGAGTTGCCCTGGAGACCATCAGCGGCGCTCGCTCAGGGCTGCAGCAGTTATTAACCATCACGTTTGGGTGGATTGGAGGGACAAAACTTTAACATTTATAGACAGACTGCCCATACTGATCAGCTTTGACTCTTCATGCCGTAGAAGCAATATGTGATTTGATGTAGGGCTGTTACAGTGCTAATAAAACTAGTTACTAATAATAAGGACTTCAGGCAGATAAGCTAGCTTTTCTTGCATAGTGTTATAGTGTTATAGTTACAGTGTTAACTACATACTTATTAGGTTGTTTTCTGATATATGTTATAGTGTTGTTTCCTCATCACAAACAGACCTAGAGTTGTGTTTTGTTTCATTCACACATGTTTAACACACAAACCCTGTATATTTAGGCAGAGTTATTTTCTCACACTGAAAACACTCTGTTACACATAGAGGAAGCATTTTGTTTTTAAAGTCAATGCACATTCTCTACAATCATTTGGATCATTTCAGCCCTTGAATTACCCATCTCTACTTAATTAAAGTTAAAAAAAATAGCAGTTGACTTGAAGAGTCCATTTTGTGTAAAATAGGAATTCACTTACAAAACATTGTGGAGTTGACTCATTTCAAAGGGCCTTTTTCCCAAGACTGTAGTAACATGTGCCTCACTTTCATTTATTAAACCTGCAAAAAGGGGCAAATAGTAAAGAGTTTGAAACCAAGTGACAGAAATCAACAAAAAACAAGTTTCATACATTGATTCACTGTGAGACCGGGTCTTGAAGAAACAAGTATAGAGCAGTTTACAAGGTGAAAATGGTTTGAAATGATATCCTCAGTCCTCAAAGTCACACTGTATAATAAAAAAATACTTATCTGAAAAACTAACTGTTGAAAGTATTCTGAATTAATATATGTTTTGGTCGGGTAGTTTTTAGACTATGGGGGGGCCACCATAGTGTCTTTTATTAATGGGAACCACTGCCAGGCCTTTATGGGACATTCACTGTTCACAAAAAGTATATATATATATATATATATATATATATATATATATATATATATATATATATATATATATATATATATATATATATATATATATATATATATATATATATATATATATATATATAATACAAATAAAGTTTACTATCAATGATTATTATAGGCCAGCAGCAGATGCTATTATAAGGTAGTCATTTTGCACATGTGCAGCCCTAACCTAAAGCTGTATTTATTTTTAAATGAAAATGCTAATTTTGAATAGGCCTTTGACTTTTGATTGAAAAGAAGTTTTGTCCAAACCTGGTCCAAAATGACCATGGTCTCATTGTTTTTTATAGTTAAGGCCTGTTGAGTTTGGGCTCACAACATGGGCACATATTTATTTCCCACATTCGCAGATGCTGTGCCAGATTAGATTCAACATTATATTACTGTCCCTTGGTGCAAGGCGCTGCATATTTAACTCTTACACTGTCAAATCCGACATAAAAGAAATAAGATGCGTGATAGCGCCACAAAGCAGCGGAACCTCAGATGGGCCTGGCTGATAACCCACATAATGGAGAAGTGTGCCGCGCTCCGCTGTCTAAACACGCGCAATAAAGACTTTGCACGCGCACATTTCACTTGTAAATAAAAAGCTAAAAGCAGCTTTAAACCCCGCGTGTGCAGACAGCACCCCCCTCTCTCCTCCGTCTATCAATCTATCTATCTTTCAATCAGTGCCAGATCTGCGCCCGTAAATGATGCATGCTTCGCATTAGATGTATTTGTTGAGGGAGTTTGAAAAGGCGGCGATAATCTGGGAGGCAGAGATAAGGGATGCCATTTATTCAGCGCGACTTCGGAGCCTATTTCCCGGGCCGATCAGCGCCCATTCTCCGCGACACCTCCAGCAGCTCGCTGATAACGATTAGGCTATTTATTATCTTCACAAAGAACAAAGATTAGCCAGCGCCGATGAAAAATTACCCCGGGATGCCTTATAATCACGGGGACCACGGATCCAGCATTGGATTTCTCTCCTTTTTCTAGTTTCAATCTGGCAACGCAAGGAACGTCAATAAAGGCTCACGAGCTCACTGGAATAAGAAGAGTACTATAAGCATGTATGTTTATAACCAACAACCACATAACAGTCTTATAATAATAATAATAATAATAATAATAATAATAATAATAATAATAATAATAATAATAATAATAATAATAATAATGTATTGTATTGTGAAAGCTAATTTATCTTATAATTTCCTTTCTTACATAAGGTCCACGGCACACTGGGATGCGACCTGGTCTTTCCACGGGTCTCATATGAGAAAAGAGCAGTAGAAAAGGCGGATTGAATTAATGTCAGATCCTGAAATGGCAGTGGATGTTCGGGGCCGATAAGGTTTTTATCGCCACGCCACATCAAAAGGGCTCGCTCTCAAAGCGCGCGTGTTACACCATTATAATGCAGATGAGCGCTAATGCTGCGACACTTGTCCCTACACGCGCACGCCTTTTCTCCACTGTGGGCTTATGCCTAACATTTGGGGAACATAGTTTGGACTGGTGATGTTAAGATTTGATTTAAAAAAAAAAAAAAATGGTTGTATGGCTAAAAATTTGACCATAGCCGTCATGAACGGTAATAACTGTAACAGTAATCGACTTATAATCGTAATCAAATCGAAATCGCAATTTGAGTTGGCGCAATGAACAAATGCATAAGAAAGGCTGCAATTGTTTAGATCATATGTCCTCTGCAAAGAAGAAAAAATCCTGTCATTTTATAGGCCTATAGCTTAGACCTCTACAAACCTGTTCTGAAATACACCAGATTCTTGTATTAGTTTATCATATTTCAGTCTCCTCTCAAATGTTACCACTCATGAAGCTGTTGACAATGTGCACTCTGATTAGAACTGTACTTTTTAAAAATAAAGCCTATTGCAAGTCTCTTTTCCAAATGTGTGCAGCCCGATTAATCGTATGTAACCATTTTTTTCATCTAGTAGGCTATAATGCTGCTTGTATATAGACTTCGCTGACTACAGTTTGCCCCTGGAAATAGCGGTCGTGGCTCTACTTATATTATTATTAATAGTGTAGTGACATATGTGAGTCGTAGTAGGCCTAAATACCAGTCTCAGTGCTTCCTCGAGTTCATCCGTGAGACCTCAGCAGTGGCAGACAGACTCGGGCAGTCCTCTCCCTCCTCCTCTGCTCTCTCTCTCTCTCAGTCCTTCTGCCGAGGGAAAAGTTCATGTCCTCACTCATTTTTTCTCTCTTTTTTTTCTCCATCAGGGCCCGCTGACGTCTGGAGCGGCGTCGGGCAGGCGGCACGGATGCACGCGCTCCTTTTCCAATTATTGTCTGTCAATCATGTGCGCGAGGCTGCAGTGACAGAGCCGAGGCTAAAAACACAGAAACATATTTGAACAAAGAGCATAAATAAAACGGTACCCTAATGTTAGATGAGGAATACAAAGAACAAGCGGGTGCCATTTGATTAAGTTTGATAAGACCCAGCCTGGGCACGTGACCCGCGCGCGCCACTTCAGCAGTTCCTTTATCCCCAAATGTCACATCATTCAGTAGCAACATGTGAAAAACTATGGCTGCCATTTACACTCCTTTCTCTAACTACAGACATTTCTAAAGCGCATTTGTCAAAAGGATTAAAGTGACACAAAGGAATATTTTAGCTGATCCACTGGCATACATTTTAATTCCCATATAATATACTACTTTAATAATTACACTTTCACTGCATCTAACAGTGGCAAAGCACGTGGTTATTATAGCTAAAATTGTAAAAGTCACATGACAAATACTATGGCATTTGATATCAGTGCATAGTACAGGCCAACACTGACATTATCATGGACAATGAACTAAACAGGCGGAATTCTTACTGTAAACACTATTTAAAGTTGTTCTCAAACACATTCCAACCTACACATGAAAAGTATCAAAATATAGGATTAGGACTGTGTGTACAGCCAGTGATCTTTTGCAGAGGCGCGGTCCCATTGGTTGAGGCCAGGCCGAAGTGCAGGCTCCTCCCACGGGCTTGACAAGCGCCTGCCCTGCTGTCAGCCTCAGCCACAGCGCGGTTACGTGTTGCTTTAAGTCCCAGTGGACGGACAGGAGTCTGACAAACCAGCACCGAGGAGCAAAGAGGACACACATCACCAGAAAGAGACACAGAAGAGGAGACAGTCTGCAGCGAACCGTGCGCATGTCACACGGATGCAAGGCAGGTTTTTGGTTCTTCTTGCAGAGGATTTTTTGTAGTTTTGGGCATTATTACCGTTGCTTTATTTTGGTTGGATTGGTTTTATCACTTGATCTGGACTGTTAGGGACTCTTACTTACTAGAAAAAAGATAGTAGGTCTTGCCCTCCACTTTTAAAATATTAATTTGATGTTTGCTTGTTGCAGGTTTCCAGTGACAGCCCCAAAGAAACGCACGGAATTTAACTTCGTCAACTTCGTCCACGCAGCCTTTACTTCGTGTTATAAATGGACGCTTGCAGAAGTCTTGTAACGCACACTGGACAAACTTAACTTCGCCATTGATTTGTGGATATCGCAAAGTTTACGATCAGGCGTAGCTGCGCAGTCATGGATGTATCCGAACAGCCCCGATGGATGCACCACCCGGCCGTGTTGAATGGACAGCACCCGGACTCCCATCACCCCGGCCTGGGACACAACTACATGGAGCCCACGACCCCACTGCTGCCTCCGGATGAGGTGGATGTTTTCTTTAACCACCTGGACTCACAAGGAAACCCCTACTACCACAACTCCCGGGCCCGCATGTCCTACAGCCCTGCGCACGGTAAGAGACAGCGGGGATATGCATGGAGAAGGGGACCACAGCAGTGTTTTGGTCGTTTTTAGTCCACCGCTGTACAAATAACAGGATATTTACAACAATATCTACTTTATAAATGTTTGTTTGCCAGTCATGATCAAAGTATTCGTGTGTGGATTGGCGAGTTGTGAAAGAAATGTCATAAAAGTAGGCTAAAAATAGGCTAACATGGTAAATAAATATACAGGCGCAAAGAGACCCCACGCTAATTCTCAACATTTGACTTTGTTTTAGCTATTTATATGAGTTTTAAACTAAGCATGACTGAGTATATGTCTGATAAAAAACACTAAAATGTTATGTAGTGGGAAAAACGGTAAAAATGTGCACAAAAATATATAATAACAAAATATCATCCATGTTTTGTTGTTCAAATTAGCCTCAAGCTAGGTTAGAAAAATAACGGCTCGGCTAATGTTTACCTGGCTTAAGCTAGCAAACAACTTTAATTTACAGCTGTCAAACTGTAATAATGTTGTAAAAAATATTTGTTTGTTTTTTGTAGTGTAAATTCACTCACTAAACTGTGTGTAGTAAATATGATATGATTGCATTTTTATGTTTAAAAAAAAAATGCTAATCCACGTGTCTGTTTTACCGTGACAGCTCGCCTTACGGGGGGCCAGGTTTGCCGACCCCATCTCCTCCACAGTCCGGGGATTTCGTGGCTGGATGGAGGCAAAGCAGCTCTCTCAGCCCACCACCCCCACAATCCTTGGGCGGTGAGTCCGTTCAGTAAGCCCAGCCTGCACAATCCAGCGGGCTCTGCATCCCCCGGGGGCCTCTCAGCAGTCTACCCGTGCAGCAGCAACTCCAACTCGGTATCAGCGCCGTCCCTCACCCCGCCGTCTCTGTACACCTTCCCCCCGACACCACCGAAGGATGTGTCCCCGGACCCTGGAGCCGCCTCTCCCTCTTCATCCACGGCCAGGATGGATGAAAAAGAGCAGCTGAAGTACCACATCGAGGGGAGTATGAAGGTGGAGAGCTCTGGATCACTGCGGGCGCACCAGCACATACCTACGTACCCGCCTTACTCGCTCTCCACGCCCGACTACGGCAGTCTGTTCAACGCTGGAAACTTCCTCGGAGCATCGTTCACGACCAAAAACAAGAGCAAAACACGCTCCTGCACCGGTGAGTGTCGCAATGGAAAGTAAAGCTGTGCAATTAATCGAATTTGTGATATCAATTATTGCTGTAATCAAAAATACATTTAATTATAACAATACAATTAATTACCTTATGTTTTGAATGATATGTTCTGCACCTCCAACCACTTTTGTAATCTACACAGACGTTTAAGACAAAGGTGTCACACAACAATACTATTACAATATACAAGGACTAAACTTTCTCTAATTTTGATGGTAAAGAAATTATTTTGATTTCAATAATGAGCAAAAATTATAACAAATTTTGTGATTTTAAATAGGACTATATGTAGAATTAACAGAATATTTTTCTATTGCAGCTTAAAAATAGTCTTGTATGCAATAAATATAAATGCCTGGTAGTCTTAGTTGAGAAAACGTTTAAAAGCCACAATTGACTAAACTTCCTATTATAAAACAGGATAGCATTGTATTTTATTTACCTGAACCACTAAAAAAATACAAGCCTATTTAAAGATAAGAAACCTGAAAATAACTAATAAGTTAGTGTGTTCTCAAGCCCAATACTCTCTAAAAGACAGATATATAAAATAGTAATAGCATGTCTAATTCAGCGCCGCTATGATAACAATATTACCCTAATGCATTTTTCATTCAGTGTAGGGCCTCAGTGACAGACATTTTTCTAATCCTCTTTTGTTCGGCGTGACTGTGTAATTAGGGCTGTAGAATAGAGCTGTGGACTGGGACCAGGGAGTGTGAAAGGAAGATCCCAGCACTCAGAGCCAAAACCTCAGTATTTAGGCCTGGGTTGGCTCCTCTGTTACTCTCGGCATTAATACGTGTCCTGATTGGTTATTTGATTACACTACACAAGATTTAGGCCTTTTAACTGGATTGAGATTGTGACACTGATAACAAATATAGGCTAAATGAGGCAATTTTATGTCACATCTTAGCTGCAAAAAAGACACACTCATAAGAATATATTGCAAATATATTTTAATGTTGTCCCAATGAAGACCTGTTTAAAAGCTTGTCATGGTTTAGTTCTATATTTTTTCTTTGGTCTCAGTTTCCTTTTTATTGCAACATTTTGAGGACTTTTTCCCCATTCAAAAGATTGAATATTTGGTTTTAAATTGTTAATTGCTATGGTAACGCAATGGTCCTAATTTCTCATCATTCTGAAACCATGGATAGATTTTACAATTTGCAAGTAGCGGTCGTTAGTGCTTGTTAGACTTGGTTCAATCCCGGTTTTTGCTCTTGTTATGGTTTGTTTAGATCTGGTTCAGAGCTGGCCAGTTTAAGATATTTTTGTTCAGTTTTATTATTGTTTATACAGTCCATATTTGTCTAATCTTGCTTGACCATCTCCGTCTTGTCATATTGTTCCTTTATGTTTTTTCTTTTAAGTCGTTTATAAAAGAGAGGTTGCACTTTTCTTCCTTTTTTCCAGTCTCACGTATCAGTTTGCGATTTTAAAGGAGCAATCTGACACTACCTCTAAAATCTTCACTTTGTGTCCTTACTGTAGTGTTGACATGTTATTCCTTGTTCACTTAAACACATTCAGCCTTTTGCAATGGCCATAACAAAACAAACTTACAAACTAGAGTACTACTGACACAGTGTTTATTCACCCTGTACCCTGTTGATCAAAATACTGCATGTTCCCCTTGTACATAGAATTTCGTATTTACATTTTCTTGGTAACTATGAACACTTGGTTTAAGCGATGTTGTGATTGTGATAAAGGTAATTTAAAACCGAAACTTAAATATTTACAATTATTGAAAATCGTTATTTAAAAATGCTTGAAGATCCATGGGTTTCAAGTGAAACAAGTCAAACGTTAGGAAGTATTAGGGCTTTAATAACTTTACAATCAACCTATTTTTTTAGTCATCAAAATGGCGTCCATTATGTTCAAACTTTCCCTTTGAAACTTTGAAAGTCTTTTCAAATTTCTATTGTCCAATATTACAACAACTATGACCTCAATAGTTCAATAGAACTAATACAACATCTAACCAGCAAATAGACTGTGCCCCCTCATCTCAGCCCTTAACCCATTTTTCAAAGAAACTACATTAAAAGAAAGAGAACTCCAGTATTAATCATGTCACTCATCTAAAATTAAAGAAAATTATTAAAAGCCTTATTATTAAGTATAAGTCTGCCTATCAGTTATGGCATATTTGAATGCTGTTAGCCTATAGCATAGTGTTATGTTTTTGCCTTTTTGTTTCAGAGGGGCGTGAGTGTGTGACCTGTGGAGCCACGATACTCACTAAGCGACAGATATTTAAAATAGCAATAATAGTTATATTCAGCACTGCTGTGATAACAGTTTTACCCTAATACATTTTTCATTCACTGTAAAGCCTGATATTATGTTTTTGCTGTTTGTGTCAGAGGGGCGCGAGTGTGTGAATTGTGGAGCCACTTCGACCCCGCTGTGGAGGAGAGACAGCACAGGACACTATCTTTGTAACGCCTGCGGACTTTACCACAAAATGAACGGCCAAAACAGACCCCTCATCAAACCCAAGCGCAGACTGGTGAGTGCCACACATAATGGGCTCAAAATACCTGTATACAGCTGGGCTGATTTTGGGAGCTCACATGGAATATTGCACAGTGTAGTTAAGAGATAAACTTGCCTGTTTTTACTTCTTTCTCTTTCTGTTGCGTTCCTATTTACACACACACCACATCCAAACTGGGACTAAAACTGGGCTAAACCAGGACTAGAACAGGATCATAGCAAGTCTACGCTCCGTAACCGTACTTAACCAATGAGCTAGGCATGTAGGTATGTTAACTTATTCAAAATGCATTGATAAATTACCATAAAAAATAATTATAGTCTTGTTTGATGTATCCAGGTATAAAGATGGAAAACAAAACACAGTTGCACAATACTGAACTTAGCATTCATCCAAAGTATTTCTACATAGTGTTATAATTTAACAGTAGTGATCCTAAAGCTTATCGGGTTGTGCCATGGTTCTGTGGTTTACCTTTTTTATATTGTTTTTCTTGCATCTCTAGAGGTTTTGCACATCTGTCCACAAATGTATGTTTTTGACATTCAGCCCTGAGCTCAAAAACATGATAATTAATTACATTTTTATATTTTTGAACTTGCTTAATTCTGTCACATATTCGTCAAAGTCATAATACGTTGTTGCATTTACAAAGTTGGATTGAAATGACCTCAGTGAATATGCATATAAATACTATGAAATGTGAAATGCCTGCAAAGAGTAAACATATCTTTCAATTTTATGGGCCACTTTTCTTAGAAGCAGAGAGTGGTTAGAGCCTAAACAAACAGAAAACCATAGTAGTAAATAAAATGGAGGAGTTAGTAAGTGAGGACTGCAGATACAATCTCAGGAAACATATATTTTCTCAATCAGTTTCCAGGAATTGTGATTGGCCGCTCACCTCTGACTCCTTACGCTCCGGCTGCTAGCCAAGTGCTGCCTGTGTTATCATTATTAGCACTACTTGTGATGGTGTCAATGATAGCACCACTATAGGCACACACCATCCCTCAATAGAAAATATGTCTTTCTTCAGTGAAATGGCCATAATGATTCTACTAAAGGTAAAATGGAGCATTCAGTTGACTTTCTAATTAAAGCTACACAAATGTGAATTACATTTTATTAAGGCCTATTGTGGGTCCACAGAAATCTACAACAGAAGTGCAACAAAATAAGTTTCTCTCACTTTTGGCTTTAATTTAGCAATATAACAAAAGCAAATCTACTTAACATAACGCTAGTTTTAATTGTTTTATTGTTACCAAACATTTGTAAAAATTAACAGTAAATTGACTTTAAATTGGCCTAAAAATGCCAGTGCCTTATGATGAATGGTAAGGACGATAAGGACAAACGTATTTTCAAATGACCTTTTTGATAAAAACGGGTTGACGTTGTGTATAAATCAAAGTAACTGATGTGATTTTGGGGGAAGGGGCTTTGCAGTTTTTACGCGTGGGTTGCTGTCCAGTGAAACTGTTCTTTAACACATAAGCTTGCGTTTGTGCATGAGTTGCGTCTAAATACCTTCCTAAATCCCTACCTTTGTGTTCGTGTGAAAACGTAAGATCGTGTAGCCGCGTTTAGAGTCGTGATACAGGCGGAGTTTCCGTGCGCCTCGCCCGGGCTCGCTGCGCTCCCGTCCCGTGCGTCTGGAGCTCGGTGGCTGCTGCGCTCCAGTAGTTTCCTCTCCGGATATCTGACCCGTCCAGATAAACGACCTGGGGCAGCGCTGCTTCCTTTGCGGCCTCCCCAATACAAGCCCCGGGCTCCGCTGGGGTGGCCAGGCGCTCCAGACGGAGCTAATGCTCAGATGGGAAAGTTTGGGATACGCACGGAGCAAACAGCGTTAATGAGACTAGAAACGTGTTTGTATGGTTAAATGCTGCATCCATTTCTGGACCATTGTGTGAACGCATGTATTCTACATAGGGATGCACCGATATCGATACTGACAAATTTGCTGGATATTGATTATTGGTTAAGGTGATATTGTGACTGGGCCTTTATTTGGATGAGACTATATAAGACTATTTACAGGCAGATTTAGTTTTAGAATATCTGATAATGTTTGAACAAAGCCATTCTGTAATTATTTGAAGGATACATAACAGTTGCATAACACAGTTGGATCTCTTGTGTAATAAGTTAACTGTTTTAAGGAGGGCCATTTTCCTCCCTACACTGGTATTGGTTAATATCGGGTATCGACAGATACTTAAAGTCAAAGTATCGGTATCGTAACCGGAAAAGCTGGATCGGTGGAACCCTGTTCCTACAATTTTAAGTTAATGATTTAAGTAATCTAGCTAGATTGCTATCTACACATTGAAACCAACTATATATTGACATGTTGAGAACCTGAAAACACACACACTATTTTCACTTCATTGGATCATCACAGCAAATCCTAAAGTTCCAAGTAGAGAGTGATTCTCCTTAATTTGCCCTTATTTTCTACTTTAGTTTGCCTGTTTGTCATAGCCACTTCTCCAGGCTTGGGATTAGGGCAAGGCAATATGTTGTTGTGATGTAAGGATATGCTATTTTGATTACATTGCCATATCGCTAATTCAGTGATATTCCGTAAAATGCAGCTTTGTGCTCGACACTTTTCCCCTCCCACACAGCATCACAGAGGCTGACCAATATAAGGCTATTGGTCAGCCTCTGTGATGCTGTGTGAGTGACAGGTGGAGTTAACCAATCACAGTGAAGGGTCAACTCTCATTAGAAGAAGATGGCTTTCATTACCCCTAATGGCAGATACAAAAAAAGTACTAATCTTGATAAAAATTTAGAAATCGCAAACTTGGCTCTAAAAAAAATTGTGAGATTATTTTTCTGGAATAACTCCTATTTCTACTTGACTGGCACTGTATGATGTGTATCTATATTTCCCCTCATGAATGCCTCTCTCTGTTCCCAGTCTGCGGCACGGAGAGCAGGGACGTGTTGCGCCAACTGCCAGACGACCACTACCACGCTCTGGAGACGCAACGCCAACGGGGACCCAGTGTGCAACGCCTGTGGACTGTACTACAAACTGCACAACGTGAGTCCAGTTCTGAATATTTAGCCTGATGCAGTATCAGCAGATTAAAAGGTTTCAGATAGGACCATTGCCAGAGCGATTAACAATTTAAAACTAAATATAATATCATTTGAGTAGGGAAAACGTTCTCAAAATTCACACATAACAGGAAACTGAAACCTATGTAAACAAGACCGCTGAGTTAATTGTATGTAACTGTCACAATGAACCCAAAGTATGATAGTAATCTCTTGACTATTTGAAAACTAGGAATATGTAACAAGGGCTGGGTGAAATAACCTAAAATTATACAACAATAATACTGCATTTATAGTATTGCTCTGGGCTTTGAAGGTAGCATGTGGACTAGACCAGGACTAAACCAGGACTAGAACAAGGCCCAAGCCAAGTCTACAGATCCTCAGGACTGAACTGGTACGTAACACTGAACAAAATATGGACTAGCCCAGAAGTAAACCAGGACTAAAACTGGACCTAAACAAGAGCGGAGTTCATTAGGGCTGAACTGAGACTTAACACTGAACTCAATGTGGACTAGACCAGGACTAAACCATTACTAGAACAAGGTCCCAACCAATTCTATGGTACATTAGGACTACTCGAGGTCAGACAAGGAAGTGTGTACATAACTCTTTATTTAAGTGCTAATTTCACATCTACATATAGGCCAAGACAATGCCATATCATGGGATTTGGATACAGTCACTTCCCCATTAAAACACGGGATCACATACACATATACAGGCTGATGAGGGCAGGTTGGTCTGAGTGGCTGCTCCATTGGCACTTGGATGTTTTCTTTCTTATGGCCTTATTGTTTCTGGGCTGAGGTGAAATCCCCTTGTGGATCACAATGGTGGGACTGTGGCTCTATAAGAAAGAATAGCGCCCGAAAGTCTGCAGCCACGGTTCACAAACAGGAGAGCTGATGTAAAGTGGGTTGTGGGAGAGTTTTACTTATGCTTGTATTATTATGAGTTAGGGGTGACACTGGGTGATGTTGCAAAATGAATATCTTGATTTAATGTTTGCCCTGATGACAATATTCAGTCACTTTTGTTGATTTTATCAGACATATGTGTAAAAATGAAAACAGGGAGACAGTAGCTCAGTTGGTAGTGTTTGTCTACTGATCTGAAGATTGGTGGTTCGCTTCCTGATCTCGAGGTAGACATCATTGGTCGAGCGATTCCAGCTCCCACATGAATGAATGCTGTTGTGTGTCCATGGGCAAGACACTTAACCCACCTCACCGCCAGTGTCTGCGTACACTGGTGTGTGAATGGGCGAGTGGTTCCTTGATGTAAAGCTCTTTGAGTGCCTTGAAAGTGGAAACGCACTATGTAAAAATGTGACAATTTGCAATTTAAACATGCCTATAAATAATTACTCTCCCAGTCTTAGATGATAGATAGATGATAGCATATCTCCAAAACAATTACTGGAATTTTTTATTTTTTACTTTTGTATGTTTCACCACCCATGTCAGATAAATAATATAAGTAATATAAGTAGTGTAATATGCCTTGTGAAAGAGTTTGTTGTTGATAATGTGCTCATCATAAGTGACTTTATTTAAAAGATATGAATTGGACCCAACAGCAGTTATTGGATGGTGTGTCTTATGTAACAAGGCCACTGTTGATCAAATGTCAAGCCTGCTGCATAACATATAATCATCTAAGTATATATTGTGTAATAGCTATTAGAAGAAAAAAAAAGGTTGCCTGTTTTTTATCTATTTATTTTGTCAATGCACTGTACTTAAAGATGTAACTTTTCTTGTCTCCATGGCATTTAATTTGTAAATATTGCATTTACTTTATTTGGGGTATTTTTATCACGCAAAAATACCTTGAAAAACATCCATTCTTACTGTGAGCAGGGTGACCTTTCAACAGATCTGACCTGTAACTTGGTGTTGTCTCCTTGGAGATAGATAAGTTAAATCTCCATGGAAACAAGGTGGTTGCAGACCTTTCACCAGGAGAGTTACATAGTGCACCTATAAGAAAGAAAACTCCATTCATTGGCGTTTGATGTAATGTTAACACAGAGAGACTACATTTTTCGGTACTGACCGCAAACACACACACAAACACACACAACACACACACACACCAACACACACAACAAAAATGTGACTAAGCTCAAAACTAAACTTGGACTAGACAGGATTTCATCTACATCAGGACTAAATATACACACAGGACAGATGTTGAGGCAGTTCGGTTGCTAAAAAGTGAATATTTAACACAGTTTCAAAATAGTTATAGTTGTTTTTATTTTCTACTTCACCCATAACTAAACTCTTTTCTCATTTTACCTTCACAGGTGAACCGACCACTCACGATGAAAAAGGAGGGGATTCAAACCCGCAACCGCAAAATGTCCAACAAGTCCAAGAAGTCCAAGCGCAGCAGCAGCGATAGCTACGAGGATTTCACCAAATCCATGCACCAACACCACGACAAGAGCGCCCCCTTCGGTTCGCTGGCGGGACACGTCTCAATGGGCCACCACCATCACCTAGCCTCACCTTTCAGCCATACAGGACACATGCTACCTACCCCTACCCCAATACACCCCACATTCGGACACCACTCCAACATGGTGACCGCGATGGGGTGAATGAACATCTTGGGCCTCACAAGGACGCGCTTCAATAAGACTATGCGTGCGCAGGGCCATGTTACAGAGGCCAGTGGCACTGTGGGGAGTCACATGCTTTCCTGGAGGAGCCTTCTCACTGCTAATGCTAATGTATGGTGGTAATTTACATTGAGTGGAACGGTGCAAGTCGGGTCAGTGTAGGGCTGTGCTGGTGCGGTAATGAAAGATGCAAAGAGGTGTAGGTTTCAATTCCACGCACTATATGTTTGTGTATGATCACTGAAATGGTTTGAATCCAGGATTTTAATCTTGGTTAGAGTTGTAGACCAAACTAACTGGTTAGCTGGTTTCAAGATATATCTGAAAATTAATTATTACATATTTATAAATCAGTATTTATTAAAAGAACACACAGCTAATTGAACCAATGTTTTCTCCACTGAAGACCACATTGTCTTTTGTAAAACAGATGCTAATGATTTAAACCAGGACTGAGTAAATTTGAACCATATCATATTTCTTTTTTCCCCATTTAGGAGCTCTACCATTTGACATAACTTTTTAAATTTCATTTGTTTACAAGAATTACATTTCAAAACATATAGTGTATAGTGGATGTCTAAACTACAAGGTCAGTAGCTTTTTCCATAATAAGGCCCAATGGATATTTTGTAGCCCTGGCAATTTGATAATTATGGTTCAAATTAGGCCCATCACATTTTGATGCATGATATATCGCTACAGAAGAATATCACGATAAACAATAATATTGAAACTATTTTATACCACTGAAACAAAACAGGATTTTCAATCATTAAAAGTCCTGAGCTGCAATAAATACATAGCATAATGAAGCAATAATTAGCCAGAGTGCTCACTTATTCAACTATCTACAGCTCAGATCGTATCATATTATAACAAAAATAACAAAAAATCTCCCCATTGCTGCAAAGAAAATGTAGAGACGATAAATATTGAGGCCAAAATATGTATTGTTCCAGCTTTTGTGTATTGAAAGATAAATTGATATTGTAATTACCAAGCCAGGCCTAGTTCAAATTATGATTTTGAAAATGATTCATTTTCAACCAGTCTTCATTATGTACTTGCCTAAACTGACCCGACTCATATTGTACCGCTCCACTCCACAACGCCCTTATTTGGTACCTACTCTATGGAAAAGGAAGTGGCTCTACTTCCTGGTCAGGCACATGTACTTTATGTAAAAAAGACTATTGCACCTCTTTATTCTGCTCCTCACTGTTGGCCCATGTGTTTCGGGCTTCAGTGTGGCTTATGTGTGGAGGTGGGAGATATGTGACCAAAAACTGAATAATATCACAAATGTTGTTTTGGACATATGTAAAAGTAGACTATAGAGTATATTGTTTGTATTCAAAACTATTCAAAATGGCCGCTGAAAGAGCTGACGGATGGGAACGCAGCTAAAATGAATATTGTTAAACTGCAGATCTCATTGGAAAACAGCAAGTCAGTGATGGAAATGATCAGGTTCAACATTTGTGAATTTATTAATTTCATGGCAAAGTACAGTCTAATCAATAGAACAATCTGCCTCTCCCCATCTGAGAGTATGACATCATCATATTCTTTCTGCACTTATGTTTTTGTGCGATATTTGAACCTTAACCACATTTACAGGCAATTCTGAGCACATTTATGATTGCGATATTATCTGAAAACTGTCATAGGGATTATCAAAAATATATATTCATTTCTGTCACTATCCCCCACCTCTTCTTAGATGTGCCGAACAAGTTTATAATGACTGTGAATATTGTAAATAAGTGAAACTATAGGGGGCAGAGCTATCCCTTAATGCTAAAATATGCTGGATTTTTTGCTCATATGGGCGATTTTAAAGGAAATTGATACTATGAACCCAAGCGAACGAGTCCTAATTTGGCACTGTTTATTATTATATATAATTATTGTTTTTGAGATAATTTATTTTCACTGCCTTGTACTTTACTTTATCAAACCAATCACTAAATACTGCTATACTACTTCTGAGTATATTTTTAGCTGAAGTGCTTTCTCTGGTCGGCATTTATACCTGTCCAAATAAATATAAACTAAAACAATGAGCTGATATATTTTTCTTATTTTATTGAACCTCAGTTATGGGCCTTGGTTTCACTGGTGAATGGGAAACACACATGACTTTGAATTACAACATTGAATCAGCTACCAAAATATATACACTGATTATTTTTATGCTTAGGTTCATTCAATAGAACATATATCCAGGGACCATTAAGAAATTTTTTTATTCATAATTATAATTTTAATTAGATTTTTTTTCTTTCTTTTTTTTTTTTTTTTTTAACTCTTTTACATATTTTTTTTAAACTTTTTTACATATTTATTTAGCTATGCATTTGTATGATATTTGGACAACTAAAACTCAAGAAAATTACATTTTAGTTAAAAAAATAAATAAATCATGCTCTGTACTTATTTACACTGCCAGTCACTGGACTCATCATCTCATTCGGTGTTCTTTATTTCCTTTCTTTTACTTTGTAGATTTTATAAGACATCAAATATATGAAGAAAGATTTATGGAATTATGTAGTAAAGAAAAAAAAGTTACATATTTTTTGACAAAGCAAAGGGTGACTATTTGAGGGTGTGAATATAAAATACACTTTTTTCTCAATCCTCTTCGTCAGCACCACCATGTACGTTTACATGCACAGTCAAATGTGGTCGCGCTAAACAAACTAATTCAAATCATCTTTGCCCCAAAACCTGTCAGACCACTCTTGTCCCGTCTACATGCAGGACAAACAAATAGGTCACCGGTGAAGTTTTCAGACAGGTGTGATTGACAGGTGGACTAGCCAATCAGGGACACACATGGTCCATCTGTATCAAAACAAATATGGAGTTTACAAGGAAAAAAAGATTGCAGATTTCTGTAGAATCAATGAGCAACTTTGTTAATCTGAGGTGAGGGAAATATAATTTTATTCAAAGTGATGAGCTCCTTCGTTTCACATTCGTCACTGAAATGCACTTTTGGTCGGGTTTGCAACAGAGAGTGTCACTGGGGCTGGATCTTGTATGAATTTGCTAGGCAGTAGGTAAACTTAAAAGACTAAACCAAAACCAACCGAAGTCTAATGTACAACTTAAAATCATAAATACAATCTGTGTGTGTCCATTTTCCTTTCTTAAAACAGTACGCTTCTGTAAAACGGAGTACTTTGTGGTATATTTTTGTCTATTGCATCAGCCAATAGCGGGATATGACTATTTTAACGATATATGTGTAGCCCTAATCCGCACTTTTCATTTGAAATTGGCCATTCCGATTACCTCACTGTAGTTTTGTAATGTCTTCTGTCCCTGTGGAGTCCTGTTACGATAGGACAGTGTCATAAGAGGCTGTAACTGTGGCAGATGTGGCTCTTCATGTTTATACAACATCAAAAACATCATAATCTCCTTTGCTCTGAAGCACCAGCCTGAGGATACAGAGACTCATATGGTTTTAAACGTAAGAAGTTAAATAAATGCTCTAGATGTAATGAGGATAGTGAGTTATGAAAGCATCATTTGGCATCATTTTTGAGAAGATATCGACATAACAGAAGTTTAAGGTAATGCCTGATTTAACCTATAAACCTATAAACAGATTTTAAGAATGGTTTAAAAATGAAAATTACGCTACTTTCTGATCTATGTTATAATGTTGTTTCCTCATCAAAAAACTATCTGGAGTTTGCTTTTGTTTCATTCACACGTTTTCATTCTTCTCTTAAATTGAAAACACTCTGTTTCACCTTGTGATGTCATGTGGTAAAACAGGAAGTGCTCTATTATATTTTTAAACTCCATACACCTTCACTAGAATCATTTGGATCATTTCAGCCCTGGAATTGACAATCTCCACTGAACAAAAGGTTAAAGGAGCTGTAAACTTGAAAACTACCACTACATGACATCACAAGGTGGATCAGAGCATTTTGAGCTTTGGAAAGGATTATGGAACCGTGTGAGTCAAAACAAAACAACTCCAGTGATTATTATGATTATGATTATGATTATTGTCATTTTTTATTATTTTTTACTCATGTACATAATGTGTTCTTTATGTGAAGTTTTTATTAAAGACTAAACAATGCCTGTTCCTGTTTGTAATTCTTAATTGATACAGCATCCTAATAATTCTATGAGGTTACAGGCACTTTTCCAAAACTTCCAGAGTTTCGAGTAAACTTGCAAACAGTCCACTGGCCTTACATCCTGGTTTGGTAATAATAAAAAAAAATATATACAATTAGATGCACACAGCACACAATAGTCTCATTTTGACCCTATATGACCCTGCTTTAACAATCTGGGGCAAAGCAAATGTTACATATAAACATTTCTTACACCTCTGCTTATTACGGTGCTAATATTCTAAAGTTAACCCCACACAAATACATGCATTTTAAGTTCTATATTGTCCTCAGAAGTAGCATCACTGTTCATGTCCCTAAGCATTGTGTGACAAAGTGGGCCTTTGTCCCTTTTTAATATTATAATTTGGTTTGTTCACATGTTTGTTCATTTTCAATAATTTTCCAATACAAAGCTAAATAGAACCAGCCCGGGTTTGTTTTGTTTAGTTTTTCAATTAGTTAAATCACCACACACTTGTTAGTTTAAACTTTTTTTATTTGGTTAAACGTGTCAGTTCAGTTTAATACATCAAGCCACTTGACTGCATCTCTACATGGTCCAAACGAAGAGGGGGCGTGCCCTATGTCGGCCATTTTTATAGGCTTGGGTGTGGTCATGGACCAGACCATGTGGAGGGGAGAACTGGTTTAAGTTTGTTTATTTTTTTATGTCAATGTCTTCTGTATTTTGTTTTGAGTTTAGTTATTTTGTTAAACACTTTAGTTAAGGGACTTGGGCCCTGAGAGATGCTTTTAAATATAAGATAAGGCTAATGTTATACCCACAGCACCTGTGGAGGATATGGTTTATACCAGGGGGAGGTGCTCCTGTGCAGGAGGGTATTTAAGCAGGGCTAATTAGACAGAGAGGGAGACATCAGTGTAGCCAGGGAACACATGGATTTGTCCTAAGTGGTTTAAGGTCTGTTGCTTAGTTTTGTTGAGTACCGTTAATTTTTGTAAATATGTATTATTTTTTTGTTCACGGGGTACCACAAGGCTGCTAATAAATTGTCTAATGGGACTTTTTTGAGTCAGCCTCCTACTTCGACCACTTCGGACCAGCTTCCCCACACATTGTATGAGGTTTGATTTTTCAGATGGGTCATTCCTAGTGCAGCATGCAGCCTCCTCTCTCCTCTCCTTTGACCTTTGAACCCGGAAGCACTTACACTGTCACTCACACGGCCCTCCCACTGAGCATTTAAGACACCCCGTCCTCCCTAACAATATGGCACCGCACTAAACTCCAATAAACTCCAATAAAACAAGAGATAAAGGCCTTAGCTAAGTGCTGTTAGCGGGTGGGCACGCTAAATCAGCCACAGCTAGCAAGCTAACAGCGAGATTTATGACTTCGACCTTTGTGCGTTAGGCAAGGACGTAAACTGTTTGTTTTTGTTGCAAATTCAATTAAAGGCATCATGAAAAATCCAAGGGAAAAGTAGAAATGAGAGAGGGTGATAAAAACACATCAAAGACCACGAACCATCAAAAGTGACCCATTAGGACTTTAAAACATCAGGGACTCCGCAATATGTTAATACAAACTTTTTAAGGCAATTTATGGAGCTTGAGGTAAGCAGGTATTAAAGGAGCACTATGTAACTTTCCCGCTTCCTTTCATGACGCTGTTGCTTTACATGGAAAGTTACATGATAGGGCATTAAACTTCAATCTCTATGAAGTTCCCAAGTCAAATCTGTAAAAACACATTATTAAAGAGTTCAAACACCTGTAACTAAATGAATTCAAAATAAAAGTTGTGTCAAGATCCAAATATTCACCTGAGACTAAATTGTCCCTGTATTGCATCGCCTGGAATGTTCCACAGTATGGTATTAAACTGATCTATACCTTGTAGCTTCTCTTGCTTGTCTCCATGGAAAAGTTCAATGCCACACTGTGCAACATCCCAAGCAGCGCAAAATCATCTCCATGGAAGCAGTCGACAAACCCTCCAGCAGAAAACGTCCATAGTGTACCTTTAATTAGCACAATTAGCTTGTCTTAAAGGAACAATGAGCCTTTAAGAGGAATGACATGACCTGAATCTAGTCCCCTGCTCCCCCGGGACCTCCGCAGATAACCATGTCGTATGAAGTCATTGGGTTTGAGGCTTTTTGACGTGCTGCGCTGTGTCTCCGCTGGGACAGGCCTCTCTGTTCTGAACTGGGACAGAGCTTTGGGTTTGGGGACAGGCCTCTGAGACCTGGGTCCATGGGACAAAGGGATAGTCTCCAAGGAGGGACAGGACAGTGAGAGCGAGATGAGGCCGAGCGATACTACTGTACTCTCAACAATAAACGAATAACACAGAGGTGATAATGCAGCCGATTAGGGGCTAAATATATCAACAAACAGGGATTTTTTATCATATTGCTTGGGTGGTAAATGTATTTATTTGATCTTTTCTTGGACGTGAGCCAGTTGGGTTATAGTAGTATAGTATAGTATAGTATAGTATGCAGACGGAAGCTACACAAGGAAGACTCTTGTTATTCAAAAACTGTGATCTAGGCTCTTTTTGCAAATAGGTAATGTCCAGTCAACTTTACATTACCAAAGTAAAGATTTGGCTTTCAGGGTGTCACCAGATCGAAATCAAGTCTATAACAGGACAATGCAAGGTCTAATCGAGGGCTGAACCAGGTCTAAAAGTGGATTACATCATTTCCACTCTAGGTCTAAACAAAAAAATATCCTAAGGAAGACAAAACAGTGGATAAAATGAACTCTCAATGAGGCAAACCCACAAACTAAAGAGCTGTCCTAGTACAACGTGAAGCCTGCGTATCGCCAGTGGTTCACGTACCGCAGTTTGAAATGTCCTCCTTCGACTATGGCCTAGAAGAAGGACAACATTAAGCTGTTAGTGCACTACATCTTAACCACGGAAAAATAGAGCAAAGGTGAAAACATTTCTGATTAGTGTCTGTGTAATCCCTCAGTCATCCGGGTGGGGACCATAGCAGAAGACTTTGGAATTCTGTCAACTGGACAAAATATTGAATATCCTTTGTCATTTATCCAAGTAGCTTCTTCAGTCGTGACGGAGCACTGGTATAGACACTTAGAGGGAGCCCCCTGCCAGAGCTCTGTCACAACTGAAGAAGCTGCTTGGACGAGTGGCAAAGCGTATTCCCTCCAAAAATATTTGTCTGTTTTGCAAAATTCAACTTTCTTCTGCTTTTGTTGATATGTGGTTTTTTTCTGATGTCTATGGCCTTGATACTCCCTGCTCTTCTCACTGTAACTGTCAGAAAGTGGGGCACCCTGAGACCACCCGATCCACCGGCCGACACAGCACCTTTCTTCTGCTGTGAGGAGACAAATTCATCCCTCTGTCTCCAAACAATCGGGTCTTTTCTCCTGCCTCCTCTGCTGCAGTGAAAGGGAAGCCGAGGGAGGGTCTGCCGCACAGAGGAGCGCTGTGGCCTGGGCAGAGCCTCGAGCGCGGGCCCCTGGGACTGGGCGTCTGGGATCCACTATCTTATAACAGCACGGTGACAATGAGCCCGCGGAGCAGCCCGGGGTAATGTGAGAGCGGGGTAAGTAGGCCAGGGGCAAATACAGGGAGGGACAGTGCAGGTGTGACAGGAGACAGGAGAGAGGAGGGGGGCAGGTGAGGAGGGTGGGGGGCAACTGCAAGAGGCAACTTTAAATACGCAAAGTGAAAAAGCCTTTTTTACATTTTTGATTCTCTGTTCAAAAGATAAGGTCTTATGAGTTTATTATGTTTTTAAGATACATATACAATTGGAATATTTTAATTTTTTTTATTAACATTTATAATTTAATTACATTTTAATGAAATGTTTAAATGTGTTGATACATATTGAATTATGGATTAGACTGTGATCCATAATGTATTAAATCTGCCAATACTTTACAGATGTGAGTGTGGTCACTGCTGAATCTCCAGGAGTTCAGATGGGTGATTGACAGATCAGGGAAATGCATGGTCCATCTGTATCAAAACAAATATGGCTGTTTATAAGGAAAAGAGAAAATATATCACAGGGGCCTGAAAATCATACACAACAGATTTCTGCTGAATCAATGTAAAGTATTGCAGCTTCATAACTAATGCTGCAATACTTTACTAAACTCTGTTAATCTGAGGTGAGAGAAATGTCATTGTATTTAAAATGACTGGTGACCAATGAGCTCCTTTCACATGCGTCACTGAAATAAACAAACCTGATGCACGATCATGTTTAGTTCTGGCACGAGACGCACTGGAGGGTGTGGGGACCAGACTGATCTCCCTCTGTATAAAAGATTGATTCTCTGGCTGAAGATCTGAGATGCTGCTGCTTCAGTGCCTCAGTTCACAGCATGCTCCACGCATTACGGAAATCCAGAATGAGGACATTTTCACAATAGGCTTTCCACATTCGGGAAAAATGTTTTACATTTGACCTAAACTGCAAAAACTAAACCTGTGTTTGAAAAATGAAGACAAAAGCCTTTGCTGGCACAGAGAGGGAGAGTGAGTGCAGTGAAAGGCAGATGTTATGATAAAAGTTGAATCCCAGAGCCGAGAGGTTCAGGTGGCTCTGAGCAGCACGCAGCTCCAGAGTCTATCACAACCATCTCAGCTCTGCACAATGACGACTCCTTTGTGCAGGTCTGAATGTTCCTGTTTGAATGTTCGTGTGCTCCGCTTCTTTTGGCACAAGTGTCCTGGGCTGGACTTTGAACAGCTGCCAGCAGAGGTGGGTAATACTCAGGTACTTTTACTCATGTACATGTATCTATTTATAAAACTGTACATCTCTAAGTTGTTTTCAGACACAATTCTTTTTGTCAGTGAGTAAAATATAATTTTATTTGAAGGGCCTGTACCCGATCGTTATCCATGTATTTGAGCTAAACGTATCTTGTCCAATTACACATATATTGTAAAAGCAGCTCTGGAGGTAAAATACATCTGCTGTGTACTGTCTGCATCTAATTGCAAGGAGTTTTATTGTCCGAGAATGAATATACATTACTCTGCTGGAAAAACTCGACTCTGGCTTCTGAAAGTTGTGAAAAGTGTTTATAAACTCATCATGGTGAATAACTATAATGCTCAGGATGCATAAGGTAAGTGAGGAATAACTTTGGACCATTACCACCACTCTCCTTTCAATGTCCCATATTTTGAGCATTATTTATTGTTTGTCCCGTTAAACACATTAACTACAGCAGCAGAACTTTCCCTTGTTTAACTCTTACTTGAGTAACCCCTATATTACATGGATTTTGAAGTACTACTACTTTACGTACCTCTGCCTGATCTTCACAGTGAGGCAGCAGAGGCTCTACAAACTGTTGTTGTGCCCTTTTGCAAGACACTTCACCCACCTCGTATGTAGTAGAGAATGTATTGTAATGATGTGATATTTTGTGTTTTGTAACTGTTTATGTGTTGTTTATGTAAATGCTTTTGTATGCGACACTTGGTTGCTATGGCGACAAGTTGATGTGAAGTTTCTATTGCTCAGTTACTGGTCTGTTTTGGAGACTGGCTCTAGTGAGATGAGACTGCTTTTGTTTTGCTGTTGTTTTGTTGTTTGTTACGGCCTACAGTAGCCCTTGTGTTCAGAAAATAAACAACCAGAAGAAATCTGGCGTGTTTCCTTAGAGCAGAATGCTACAGTAAAATCACAAAAGTGTAAAAGTATAACTGTCATCCTCTGTGACTGCTGCTTTTTGCTCGGAATAAACTCAAAACAATAGTATCATGTAATTATAATTTTATCTTTCGTCTTTAAACACGCTAAATGACTCGTGTGCTAATTAGCAGCACATTGAGTAGATATTTGACCTACATATTCCTCTGACCCTCAACTGACCCGAGAGAATCTGAGACCCACACACCAAAGACACAACACAAACGATACTACACAAAACACACACACACCAGTGAGATATGAACAAGAACAAGAAAAGAACGACATGGAAAAGATGATGATGGACAAGGCAGGAGACACAGAGAGAGGGAGAGAGAAGAGGAGGAGAGAGAAGAGAGAGGGGAGAAGGAGAGATAAGAGAGAAAGGGGAGGAGAGAGAAGAGAGAGAGAGAGGAGAGAGAAGGCAGAGAGAGGAGAAGTAGAGAGAGAAAAGAGAGAGGAGGAGGCAGGAAGAGAGGGAAGAGAGAGGGGAGGAGAGAGAAGAGAGAGAGAGAGGAGGAGAGAGAAGGCAGAGAGGGGAGAAGTAGAGAGAGAAAAGAGAGAGGAGGAGAAGAAGAGAGAAAAGAGAGGAGAAGTCAGGAGGGGAGAGAAGGAGGAGGATGAGAGAGGAGGAGAGAGAAGAGAGAGAGGAGGAGAGAGAGACAGAAAGGGAGAGACAGAGAGGGGGATGTTGTGTGAAGGGAGAGAGTGGTATTACAGCAGAGAAAGACAGAGAGTGGGAGAGAGAGGGCGATAAAGAGAATGATAGGGAAGAGAGGTTATAGTACAGAGAGAGAGAGAGAGTCTGTCGAGAGATTTTATCTAAAGGGACTTCCTGGTAAAATAAAGGTTAAATAGAGAGGGATGAAAGAGAGAGAAAAAGAGGAGAAGAGAGAATGATAAAGAGTGAGATAGATAGATAGATGATAGACACAAGGGTATGGGACAGATTTATTCATGTAAAGAATAAGAGAAGGAGAGAGAAATGAATAGACAGAGGGACAAAGATGGTGGAGGAGGGGAGAAAGAGAAAGGACAAAGAGAGAAAGGGAGAGAGAGGAGTAGAAAGAGTGAGTACAAGATGTAGAGGGCAATGGAAAGAGAACAAGACTTTGACTTTACCAAGATATTTATGGAAAGATGGAGGAGGAGTGTGGCAGAAAGAAGCGAGAGAGGAGAGATAGAGTGGTATACTTTCTTCTTTAGTGAGTGTGTTAAGCCCGTCCTCAGCAGAAGCTCAAATGTTGCAGCCGCAGCGTTTCAGAGTCTGCTCCTCAGAGCCGATCTCGCTGATAACACACGTTTCATAACTAATGCTGCAATACTTTATATAGAGGACAGGGCATCTGAGGTAATATGGAGGAAGTGTGTGAACGATGGCTCTTTACACACAGACACACTAATATACTATAGACTGGATAAAGAAGTGGACTGAGTGAGTGTGACGTCACCCACAGCGTTCAGCTCCAGTCAAATGAAGCTCATCGAGACTAGCAGCGGCGAATTTGGAGCAGAGTTACATATTTTGAATTCTGACCACGAGTATCATAGCAACCAAAGAGCCAATCAGGAGTGAGGTTTAGCCTGACAACAGTAGTTATGAAGAGAGGGGGGATTTTTTTCAATGTAAAGTGAACTTGAGTCGATGGAGTCTGAAGCGCGCTCATGATCACCTCCTATTTGGAACGCTGAGGCTAGAACTATGTCCTTTTATATATACATTCTATGCAATATACAAAAGAAAAAAAATCTATAAAAGTCCAAACGTTTGTCCAAAAGTTCATACTAAAGGAACAGTGTTGTGAAAAGTCAATCATGTCTTTACACGTATGAGACAAGGAGGCTAACACCATACTGTTACTGGACACTGTTGATAGTTGGTTAATTCTCTGACTTTGATGATCTGAGACTGTGGAAAAGGTCATTTAGTCATCAAATAGTTAAGATAGAAAACAGTTGAATGTTAAACGGTCCATATTACACTGTTTTCTGATCTTTTTCTGATCTTCCATGCGTTATTATTGTTGAATAGTCACGCAAAAAAAGGTGTAATTTTAAGAGAGAGAGAATAGAGTGGGGAGAAGGGAAAGAGGACAAAAGAGAGGGAATACAAGTAGTTGTAATTTAAAGAAATGACTACGAAGTTTTTATGAGAATGTGAGTGAAACAGACAAGAGAGAGGAGGAGAAAGTGAGACAGAGGAAGGGAAAGGGAATGGAGAGAGGAGGAAAACGATAGAGATAGGTAGGCAGAATAAGAGAGTGATAGAGGAAGAGAGAGAGGAGGGAAAAAGAGGAGAGAGAGAGTTGGAGGGTGGGGTTTCAGAACATGCACTAATAACCTCTCTATGTCACTGATCCACAGCAGCCAGTCCACATGAACAGACCGGAGCTTTTGTGTGAGCGAGGATCGGCCCCGGGCGCTGGCTCTACAAGGAAGTATTTTCTTAAATGACAATAAAAAACCACAATGCAGAGTGTAAGTGAGCGGTTTGAAGGCGCTTGTGCCACAAAAGACCAGGTTTAGAAAGGACAGATGCGTTTCTTCATGCAGTGGATTTGGCTCAGAAAGTGCAGGTTTCATCATAATAGAGTGCATGTACTTTTACACTTCTATGGTGCAATTAAATAAATAAATAAAATGTAGCTGGGGAGTTTTGTAGTTTCTTTGCTCAAGAATTGGTTTGATTTTTTTCTTGGAGAGTGTACAAAGCTCACTGTCAAAAACAAAAGTGGTTCATATGTTGTTTTTGGCGAATATAGCATTTTCAAAACAATAGAAGTAACACGGTGATCAAAATATGTTATGTGTTAGCAGTTAATACCCCATAAAAGTAAAATGCTACCTTTTTAAGAGTAAAAAGAGGAGGGTTTTTTTTTGGGAAAATATGACCATTGCCCGAGCAGGAGCCAAGTTGGCAAAGGTTGAGTTAGCATTAGCGTTGGACATTGTTTTTGTGTGATTATCATTAGTCTAAATGTCACATATTTATATAACTGTCCCGTCACAGAATAAGGTTTTTAAGGAGCCTTATTTCTCTGAATAGAACATTGTGAGATAACGTCATCATTAATTTGGTGCCATGGTAAAGTTCAAAGGTCAAAGAGGCATCAGCTGATCTGCACTTCTTGAATCTGAGCCCAGTATAGAGAAGTCTGAAGAAAAAAAGTTAGAAGAATAGAAAGAATTGTCTAATAGTTGGTCTAGTTAATGTTGTATGGAAGACAGAGGCTACTGCAGCTCTATTTTTAAGCTCATACAGAAACATATCGAATTAAAAACATTTTAGTATTGAATTAAACAGCAGACTAATGAAAAAAACTACACCCAATAAGATCATAATTGTATAACATTGTTCTGTACTTTCAAACTTTGTCTCTTCAGCCAAATAAAATATTAAACTATCCATTTACACCTGTTATTAAAGATGCACTATGTAACTTCCACCACCAGCTTGTTTCCATGAAAATTTATCGCGATGCATAAAATGTTACACAGCATGGCATTAAAACGTATCTATCTTGCATATATTCAACCCATGATGAAGTGGGGTCACCGCCCATAAACCTGACCTGTACCTTCCTGGTGATATCATGCGCTTGTCTCCATGGAGATAGATACGTTTAATGCCCTAATATTCCATGAGCAGTAGAGGTAGAAAGTGGTGGTTTCTTCAGTCAGGAATTCATTAGTTCCAATTATTATTTCATTGAGATGGAGTAATGGATTTTTAGTTGTTCTCATTTGATCACATTTTTGTAATATATTATTTTGCATTCTGTATCCAGCTCTTTAAACATTGGACTGATTTGGGGCTTTTGTTCAATGCTCTGCTCAGACCTTAGGGTGTCTAATTCTAACAGACAGATGTATTGTGGTCTGCTTAACTACTGTAACTAAGCTAACACAGAGTGACTTGTTTGTAGACAGTATCTATAGGTAAGATGCACCGGCAGATGTGGTGTTTAGGTCTCTAGCCTCATCTCATTTAAGCCCCTCTGTCGTCTGTTAATTAGCTTTAACTTGTAGAAAACACACATTGTCCCTGGTCTATTCGCACTCTCTGCATCTGGAATGTCCTGCAGTCATTAAACGCGCCACAAATGTCTCTGCTACAGGTGACTATTGTCCTCAGGGCCGTATAAGACACAATACAACCGGTGTCGTGGACTTTCACACAATAGAAATGAAATGAAAGCTGCAGGTCGTGTGGAGTCTGTCACTTATTAGCTCACTGTAAGATTAGCTGGGCCCATCCAGGAAAAAAATAATTAAAGTGATTTTTTTGTATTATTTATTTATGGACCAACACACATGACAGGTTTATATTTTGTGTTCAGTATTTGTTTTTGCTTAACTTAAATCCAACTTTGTCTACATACATACATACAAAATAAATAAAATAAAACTATTTTTTTCAAGCTTTTGTCAATTTTGAGCATTTAAACATTTTCCCACCTCCACAAAAAGTTACATAGTGCATCTTTAAAGCTATGGGGCCTAATTTTCCTAATTTTCATTTTCGGTCTAACTTGTTCCTCTGCAAACCCTTTAGTGCAATATTAGTATTCACATGCATTGTTTTTCAGCCATAAGCGGAATAAGTTTAGATCAGTTTTTTCAAATAGATTCTGTTTAGCTGTGCATATGACTGAAGTGTTTTTATTCTGCACTCTTCTCTTTTAATTTTAATGTCTTTCTTATTCTGTAAAGCGCTTTGAATTACTGTGGAGGAACTGTGCTATATGGTGAATCACATGGCTCTTTTTAGTTTGAAAGAGATACACTTGGATTAATTAGATGAAGACAGTGTGTAGAAGTTTGATTTTTTTTACTTATTATCAAATGAATGGGCACTTCAGCTTTAATTACGCCACTGAACAAGCTGTAATACACCACAATAACATAATATTCATCCACAATCTCATTCTATAGCACACACAATACAAGTGGGTGTAATAGACTTGGACAATAGCAGTGAAAGGAGAGCTGGAGGAGTGAGCTGGTCGTGTGGAGTCATGGACTTGACTGTACACAGGTGATTCTCCTATTTAAACCCACTGTATGGACGAGGTTACACATTCACTCTCCTCTTGTCTCTCCTCATCTGTGGAGAGCCTCTCTGTGTCGGGTGCAGTCCTCTGGCTCTGGTTTCCTCTGGCCCCATTTCTGCTCTGGCCCCACCTACAGTAAGTGTGTGAAAGTGGCAGTGCGCATCCTCTCATCCTGTCACCTGTACGCGGCTTTGAAGACACCCGATATGCCCATCATTTATGTCTATGTATGTGTATTATATGGCATGGAAATGTGTACCATCAAGGCAAATCTGAATTCCCACAACATCTGACCCATTACTCAGTCCGTTCATTTGGCAAAACTGTTAGCAGACCCATGTCCAGAACCTCAGTCAAGATCGGGTTAGCAGGACCAATCTGGAGAATTAGCTCATTGTGCATGTTTTCTATTAATAAGAGAATCCAAAGAGAGTACAGCTCCTGGAGAGAAGAGAAGCTACAGCTGATCGAGAAGGCATACTACACTGTGATGGAGGATGGACTCAACGATGGCTTTGTAGAACTGCACCATCATCTAGACTGGAGTTTGGCTTTCCTCAGCTGTCATAGAAGTACATCCTCTGTTGTTGCTGATGATGGAGCTGATGGTGAGCTCCTATGTGAGATCTTAGGTGATGATGTTGCTGGGGATGAGGAAAGAGTCCACGGTGGTGATGGGGTTGTCAGTCAGGGCAAGGGAGGGCAAGGGGCTGTGACTTTCCAGAAGTCCACCATCATCTCCTCTGTCTTCTGGACGTCCCTCCTGTAGGCAGACTCATCACCACTGTCTGAAATGAGCCCGATGAGCGTGGTGTCGTTCACAATTGTACACAGACTATTTGTTCAGTTTTCAGACAGTCTAAAATCTTTGCTAATGTGCTTATTTCATCAGCATGGTAACTACAGAGCATTCCTCCATAGACATAGATGCAATATCCTCCAGTGTATGCTTTGCCTACGCTCAACACTCAAACCATGCACCGTCCAGCTGTAGTCATAACCAAGATCTGGAGAAAAGTTCTTGAATGCTGTAGCTTCACTGATTGACCTCGCCTTCTGATCAAATGAAGGAAGGAAGCTTTGGAACAGGACCATAGAATGGGTCCAATTTTGGGACGGTCCAGTCACAGCCCTTTATCTGTGTCCTATGTTCTATTGATAGAGGGATAAGTTGAATGAGAGAAATTTGCTTGCATAGTAACTTCTATATAGCCATTAAACGATGTAATCCCTCATTGTGAACTTGGATACAGTCAGAAAAGAATTAGTTAATACACCATAAGGGCTTCTGATAATTTGCCTTAAATGATACCTTTTCCTTTCCTTTGGGATCAAGGTTCTATTGTGTAAAGTGTGTGCTCATATTCACATTATTACTCACATATTGTACAGCAGCAGTGTGGATTTGTATGAGAGGAAACCAGGAGTCAGGCCTCAGCGCTGGGACAGAGGTGGAGGAGGGGGAGTCTGGACATTTAAAGAGTAAATCCAAGTACATGGAAGTACACAAGAGAAGTAACATAGTTGTTAAAGTATTTTATTTATTTTCTGACCTATGTTATAATGTTGGCTGCGTTCTTCTCTCAAATAGAAAACACTGTTCCACCTTGTGATGTCTTGTGGTAATACAGAAAGTGCTCCACTACACTCCACAGACTGTCACTAGAATCATTTGGACAATCTCAGCCCAGGAATTTCCAGTCTCTACTGAACTCACGGTGAAAGGAGCTGTTCACTTGAAAACTACAGCTTCATGACATCACAAGGTGGAACAGAGCATTTTGAGCTTTGGAGATGTAGACAGACTAATAATAAAGGGTTGTGAATGAAACAAAACACAACTCCGGGTATGTTTTTTGATGAGGTCCCAGCATTCTAACATGGCTTAAGGTTCCTATTTGTCAATTTTGCAAAATATAGGACCTTTAAGTGTGATGTCACTTCCAGGTCCAGGGCATACACCATTGTGGCAAAATTTAAATGACACTATTTCTTTGTCATCCCACTGTTGCTCACATTTTGCCCATAAAGCAAAGTGAAGCTGGTGTATTTATCTTAATTTTTACTTTGAGGTGTACCATGTAACATTTATGGTGGGGAGGTCTCTATGTCTCCATGGAGACAAGCAGGGGACAACACCAGGCAAAGTTTCAGGTCAGATCTATGAAAAGACAACCCCACTCACCAGCAACAATGCATGTTTTTAAGGTTAGTTTGAGCAATAAAACACTTCAATTTGCATAAATGTAAGATTGATGTTAAATGCCAAACTCTGGAACATTCCAGGTAAAGCAATACATTCTATATTGAGATAAGGTGGCAGATTGCCTTCCAGAAGAGTTACTGCTCGCTACTAGCCAGCATTTGGCATTCTCTATTCAACCTTACCTTATAAAGCATGCAGTAGCGTTAGGAAAAAAGAAAGCAAATACAAGCAATGGTTTATGTTTTCTATCTTTCACTATCTTGACATTTACCAAATGCCCATGTTTTGCTAACTGCCCTATGTTTTTATACATTTTTTATGTTTAATTCTTAAAACTGCTTTCCTTTTTTTATATATTACCCTCCTTCCATATCCGGCTATAGCTATACAAACACGAAAAGTGACCAGGACATTCATATTTTATAAAATAGGCTCTGCAGATATTGATTGTGGCTCATTGAAATGAATCTGTGGTCGGGGACATTAAAAGTCTTGTATTGGCCTGTGTGTTATGTCTAAGTACGTTTCCCATTCACCACAGTGGGACTGCCTCCATTGTACTCACCCAGGATCATGTGACGGCAGGCAGACTCAACCCGGCGCCTAAACGCCTCTCTGGGGTCACCGTGGGGTCGTCATGTGGCTAACGGGCCCGGCGGCTAACACACAAGCTAACACACACACCATATTTGCCGCTTAAGACAGAGCAGATAAATAAACAGTGACAGTGACATGGACTGATTCTGGGGTTCAAATGCAGGACATGTACTCAGACTGACTGCACTTATAACACATGTTTAGGGTCAAGTATGGAGCATGCAGTTTCCATTTATTCTTGTAAATAACAGTGAAAATAAGAACTATGCCGTATTGTGTCTATTGTTTAGTATTGTAAGACCTACAGTGGTTCTAACATAAAAGCATATCCACAACTAACACGGCTAATTCAACTCTAAAATTAGAATAAATCATTACTTCAAGTCACACTATGTAGCTTTAGGTGATGTTATTGCTTTGACTGGAATGTTACATGATATGGCATTAAACTTATACATATAGCATTTATTTAAGTGCAGGTGTTTTATAGCTTAAAAAATACCATGGATTCTTATGAGTAGGGTTACGTCTTCACAGAACTGACCTGTAACATGGCCTGGTTGTCTCCATTGAGAAAATAAGTTTAATGCCATACTGTGGAACAGTGCTTGCGTGACAGTGCCATCTCTCCTGTCCCATGTATAATACATATACAGGATATGCGATAAGGGTGGCATTGTCAGGCAAGAGCATTAAAGATAATGTAATAACATCTCCATGGAGACAAGCAGGTGGAGCAAACCTAACCATAAAAGTTCTATAGTACATCTTTAGTTCTGAATGATGTAAAACAAGGCCAAAAATGAAGACTTACAGAGAATACAGTTTAGGTTAATAGTCTGCAGACAATATAACATAATTGAGTCGTCTCTTGCCTCATTTTTGTTTTGATTTGCCGTGACTTTCCCTGCTCTTCTCTGTTAGCTCAGCGTTTGTTATTGATTTCGTTTTAGTTCAGCTTTAATAAGGCTGAAAGAGCTGAAGCTAGCTAGTGTATCGTGTTTCATAATGTTTACATGCGCTCTCTATTACCGTAATGTGTCTGAACACTTAACTAATGCATTGAAAACAGAGCTCGGACCACAATAAACAGCATTAGTGAGAGCTGTGTCCACTTAACGGGCCCCTCCCTTGTGCTAGCATTGCGCACTCAGGCTAACTGTATTACCGCGGCTCGTTCCTCTTAGCGAGCGCAGAGAATTGAAATGTAATTAGCGCACCAGGGTCAAATTAAAAGGGGTTTCTCTCAGTGGCTGCGATCCATCTCCACTCAAATGAACCAGACTGTTTCACTGTGTTAATATTAGCTTCCTCCATAAGGTGTTTGGTTTAATAGTTTTTAAAGCAACATTTCTTATGCTAATGTATTGTTTAGCCACAGCATAACAGCTAAATGTGTAGTCCCATGCAACAACTAACTGTGTTTTTTGATAGATTTTGATTTGATTGATTTTAATAATTTAGCATATGTACGGTTTTATTTATTTATTTACACCATACTTTCCTTGGATCCCATGCAATTATTTTACTTTTATTTCAACAGACCACTGCAAAGCAACAAGTTGGATAGGCCTCATTTTTGTGTGAAGGATTCAAATAGGCCTAACATATTTGGGATCTGTCAAATATCTGAAATTATGTCATTCACACAGCCCAAAAGTGCCCCAGTGATTTAAAAACATTAAAAGTGCACTATGTAACTTTCTCATTGAGGGATGGAGGCTACATCAGATATATAATACTCCCTACAATGGAAGCAAAGCCGGACTAGACTGCTCTAGACTGGAATGGACAACATTGCTGGTAAATAACTTTCTCCTGCATTAGAACTCTCTTTAACTCTCGTTCTTCTTCAATTTATTCTACAACCTTGGAGGTGTTATTGCTTTGCCTGGAATGTTACACAATATGGCATTTAACTTATCTATCTCCCTTTAGACGAGCAGAAGATCACAAGGCCAAGTTACAGGTCAGATTTGCGGAGAGACAACTTCACTCACAGTAAGAATACGTGTTTTTCAAGGTATACTTTCAGCCATAACATACTGGTAATTGAATAAATGCAAGATCCATGTCATACTGTGGAACATTCCAGGTAAACACAAAAGTTACACCTTACACACCTTAAATACTGAGATACAGCACCTATTTGAAGTCATGATTTACATTGTACCTGTCAAAGTGGATGTTTTGTGCAGTGTAATTGTATTGTTAATCTAATGGCTCCTCAGACAGAGCACTCTCCGGACACTGAGGTTATCTCCCGCTCCTCTGCTCACTGCACTTAAAGGAGATGTGTCCAGATAGTGCCCCAGGACCTGCCTATTACCATAAAAGGTACAGCAGGACACACTGGTCATGTGCCAATCCCTTTATGAAGCCTCTGTAATGTACAGAAGTAGAGACTTAACATAAAGCTGCAGTACTTTTTGGCCAAAAAATAGACTAAAATAAATTGATAAGGTAAGTATAGATATAGATAGATTTATTTTTTTTATTTTTTTGCACCTCCACAAACCTGACACTTTTCCTGCTTGTTTCTATGGAAATGTTGCAATTATGTTCCTCAGAATGGCTCAATGGTGAATGTATCAAGAATGTAAGCATGGTTTTAACATATATTTCGATGGATTAATGCAGGTGATGTGCCAACTCCAGAAAGTTACATACTGAAATTTTAATTTGCACACTAGTTGTTAAAACTGTTCACTCATATTAAGTTATATTACGTGGCATGGCATGAGTAAATCTTCAGTTGATTTTTCTCACAATCGTAACTTGTGATGGGACTTTCGGCTCTTTAATGGGATTCGAATCTTTTGGATCTGTTTATTTCAAAGAACTTTTTTACAATTTATTTATACGACAGAAGTCAATGTGAGAACTTATTTAACTACAAAGTAATCATAGAGAGAAGCGACCAAGCTCAGATCTGTTTAAAATTGTTCAAACTAAGAAATTATGCACAATTTAAATAAAACATTTCACTACAATAATAATTTTCAACTTAACTATTATTACGATGCCAAATGTGTTTTTGTGCACAAATCTCTCACTAGTGCCACCTGATCTGCTTCTGTGCTGATTCTTGTGTCGTTTCAGTGTTCATCAGTATAAAAATGAAGACAAATTAGTAAGAAAAAGATTTGACTCCTTAAAAAATGAGATCCGGATCCAAGAGTTCAAGTTAAGTAACCGTTCAAAAGAGCCGACTCGTACACAAATGTCACATCACTAATCGTAACGCTAACATTTCATATCCTGCCTTCTCCGAGTTTTAAGTTTGCAGAAACATTTTGGGACAAATCTCGCTTCTGTTGCACAAAAACAACAACATCAATGAAAAGCAGGTTTATGTTGAGATTCCATCTGTCTTTCACTCATTGATTTACAATAGCCTTTACAATCCAATACTAACCTTGTAACTACTGCACAAGTGTCCAGTTTAACCACGAGACCCTTTACACTAAAGCTCTGATAATCCCCGTTCATTTGAAAGTCTTTATCACAGTCAAACCTATGGATCGTGGGTGATGGATGTGAATTGACGATGCTTCAGTGGAGATAGGTCTGCAGGTACTAACACTGTTTCTGTGGATTTGGGTCTCCTTATGTCTAATACAAATCCAGTTAGAGTCAGTGGACGTAACTATGGCAACATAATTTAGAACCTGTGTTTTATTTTGTTTATTTTCCTTAAGTTAAATGCAGTTTGGCGCTGAAATCAATTCTACCCATTCTATCCAGATTGGTTTTCTCTGAATATTCCCTCTAGCGAAACTCTAAACCGTCCAATCGGGTGCTTATATTTCAGTGGCACATGGGAAATGAAGGAGCTCATTGGTTGTCTAGCGTTTAGAACAAAATCACATTTCTCTGATCTCAGACTAATAATGTTTAGTGATGCCTCTGTCCCTTGTAAGTCTACAGTTTTTTCCTCGTGAGCAGTGAACAGACAGACCATGCTTGTTCCTGATTGGCTGATCCACCTGTCAGTCACGCCCATCTGCTCTCAACTCTGGGAGATAAACCTCATGTCCAAATATAGCATATATTTTTTTTCTTATTAGAACAGCCTACTGTGATAATAATATAATGGAGTGAAATTAGCCAACTGTCCTGAGAATCCCACTCAAAGAACATCAGACCAATATTATACCAAACACAGGCCACTTAAAGATAGAAGAGAGCAACAAAACGACACAAACTTTTCCACAAACTAAACACTACTATTGAGACAATCAGCTTGAGACAAGGTGTGATTGACGCAAGATGAAGACAGTATGGTTATGTGATCCACAGAGGCTCCTCTGTGTCTTGAGGAGTTAGCCGTTAGCGTGGTTAGCATCCTCTTACATGTCCGTGTGTTATCTGTCCCGTTCTCCTGGGAGCACTTTGTAACGACACTTTGAGCATCTGTCAGTGTAAATGAGTGATGCGAACCTCATTCAGTTACTAAAGACGCTGCAGTCAGACGACCAGCTCTGCAGCTTCCTGGCAACCGGCAACTTTGGGTTAAACCGGACGAACGTGGTGAGACATTCAACCATCAGTCTCACAGGTTTTCAGAATTTTGAGATATTCTTGGCTGTATATTGATAGGCATTTTTGGTCACCCGATAGATTTAAGACCAGAGAAAGCTGCTGTCTTTTAGGAATCAAAAGTTAACACTACTCTGCCTGTTAGATCATCTGACTTCCTCTGTGTATTTCATATAAAATCCATACAAGTGAAGTAAATCATTTTGGCTGGCCAGGCAAAATACCACTTGGTTGGTATGTCTAATGCAGAGGCTGAATAAAGATAGAAGACAATAAAATGAACCCTGTTAGACTGGACACATCACTTAAATTGGGGACACTTTAAAATGGTACTCTTGTATTGTCATCAAAAATAGATTAATGTTTATCTTTTGTACATGCTAATATTGCTCATATTTAGGTTTAGATGTTTCAGAACTCAAAAAGCCAGGCTCGCTGCGTCACCGGACATCAGGTTGTCCCTCAAAATACTCGCTTCTCAGTATTTGTAAAACCCACACCGTCACAGGACTATTTTTCAAATTTCCACAATACAAATCAAATTAATATTAGCGATCAATATTTTTAACCTTATTTACGCTGCTTCTCTGTCCAACATGTCTGTAAGGAGAGTTCTTTCGCTCTCTGCTGGCAACACGGACACTGAGATATTTTTATTGTTTTTTTATTTATTTTAGTCTATTTTAAGTAGTCCAAATATTCAGCATTTGTTTAAAAAGCCTTCAGTAATTACCCTGACCAAGACTACATGCTTTGCTTTCTCTTGGACTTTACCAAAACATATAGTCTGGACCCCAGAATCTCCCAGAGTTTCAATGGGCATGACTCATAGGATTAACCATCTGAGAAATAGTCGATTAATGTGAAATCAAACACAACAGAGTAAAGTACAGGTGTAGTAGTGTAGAGACAAGACTCACATCCTATAAAGTACAGAGAGCTCCGGTTTGGATGCCAGGCTATTAAATAATCCCTTTAGTTTAGGGCATTGGACCAATCCTTATATTTTTTTGAAATTATTGGTTGGTTTTAGGTAAATATTTATCAGAATTTTACATCAGTCAAGTGGCAGTTTGTGAAAAAAGTAGGAAACAAAAAGCTATAAAATACAGGAAGCAGTGGACTCTAAAATAGATAACCTTCAGAATAATCCAGGACAATGTGTGCACAAGGAAGCTATTTTTCTGACTGTTTAAACATCGACTTAACAAAATTAAGGTGTTAACATTTATTTTTATTTGTCAAATCATAACTATTTTGTAATTTAGAGAAGTTTTGACAAGTTGCTGGTTGCTATACCTCTATGTACATTGTATCTGCTGCTTGTATCCAACCAGGAAGTTAAATTATAATCAGTGGTGGAAGGTAACAAAGCAGTACTGTAGAAGTCAAATTTTTAGGTATCCGTAATTATTTAAGTACATTTTACAATGGATACTTCTTATTTTTACTTCACTACATTTGAGAGACTGGAGAGAACTGGACTGAAAAGCAAAAACTACTTTATATATGATTTGAGGGGTTATTTTTACCATGTTCATGGTAACATCCTGACTTAAAATTGCGAGTACAAGCTTTGACTTTGAGCAAATACACAAAATTCATAAGAAAAATTAAGAAATTGATTAGTATTGCTACTGCTGACCAAAATATGTATCATTTTGAATCAATATCACTGTATTGAACTTAACACAATTTTAACAACTCTTTAACTTTAAATACATTTGTGTGAAATACTTATACTCTTATAGTACTTACTCTGTAGTACATTTTTAAAACAGGTACTTGAATACTTTTACTTAAGTAGATTGTTTCATGTGATACTGTATCTGTGCTTTTACTTATACAACATTGAGTACTTCACCACTGATTATAACCTTCACCAAACGACTAGATTTTGAACAAAACGTTAAATCTAATGATGAAACATGTCCTGTCATATTCACTTCAAGTTTCTTCCACGTGTTTCTAGGTTTATTTTGGTTACATCACTGTTCACTTCATGATACACATTCACTGATCTCTCCCTGTTTTATCTAAAGTGATTTGACCCAATAGTAAACGTAGCAGAAAGTGGCGAACAAAGCGTCGATATACCGGACACGGGACACAACTGTTCCTTTTATGGGAGGTGTTGTTTTATTGAACTGCTGTAGTTTGTTATTTGAGTGCTCCTTGGTCTTTGTCTGAGCTAACAAAGCTACCGGGCTAAAGCGGGTAATCTTAGAACGAACTGCGGCCTCCATGAAGGCGAGACAAAGCAACCTACTGTTTGAGAGGAGAACAGGTTAATATAAACATGTAATGATATTATATTCATAACAATGTGTAACTCTAGAGGGATGAGGAAGCTGTATTTTTATATAGGGCAAGCGTGGTTGTTTTCTATTGCGGGATAGAGCCGAGAACTGTATCTCAGAAGTTGAAATGTAAATATTTATTAACATTAGAGTCTGAAACCTTGTCCATGTTACTGATTTGCCTGGATGTTCTACACATAAACTGTATAAAGAAGTGGATTAAGTGAGTGTGACGTCACCCACAGCGTTTGGCTCCAGTCAAATGAAACCCGTCGAGGCTGTAGCAGTTACAGCGAAGGAATTTAGAGCCAGGTTCCATATTTGGAATTCCGACTACGAGTATCAAAGCATCCGAAGAGCCAATCCAGAGAAAGGCTGATGAAAGTAACCACTGATTTAGCACAGAGCAGCCGCTTAGCAACGCTGTCAATCAAACCTGTTGCTAACGCGAGCAAAGGCATCTCATTTGTCTGTTATTAATGGTCATAAGTTGATTTACAAACACAATAGGGAAGAAAAGGCAAGATCATGTAGAGTGGGTTAATACGAACATTTTAAGACCATAATGCAGCTGTTACAGAGAGAGGGGCAGCCATGTTCAATGTAAAGTGAATTGAAGTCCATGGAGCTGGAAGCGCGCCCATGATCATCATTGTTATCATTTTTGGAGATAAAATGTCGACAATTAGAAAAAAATGGAATAGAAATTAGAATGTACTGAAAAATCTTGTATTGTTATATAGGGCAAGCGTGATTGTTTACTATTGCGGGATAGACCCAAGAATTGTACCTCAAAAGTAGGAATTTAAATATTTATAAACATTATAATGAGACCTGAACTTATATTAAAGGTGCACTGCACATTTTCTAAAGGGTCTGAATCCATGTTATTGCTTTGCCTGAATGTTCCACACTGTGCCATTAAACTCATCTGTTGCCATGGAGACAAGCAGGAGACGCCGTCATTTTTGACAGTAAAATATCGACAATTATAAAAAATGAAACAGAAATTAGAATATAGTGGAAAAAAAATATGTATGAATAAATGCAAGAGATAGGTTTTATGCAGTCTTGTGCATTGCAGGTAAATCTCCATGGAGACAAGCATGTGGTGGAAAAGTGACACAGTGCAGCTTTAAAAACAACTCCATTTTAAAACAGAAGTAGTATTAACATTTCTATTGTTTTGTTTTTAGAAGGTTTGGTTGTGATTATTTCAAAATGATGGATACGTTTGTAGTGAGACCATAGTTGAACAGGTCTCATCTTGAAGTACGTCATTAGATGCTTTACTTTTCCTAATCTTCTAATTAGCCTCAGTGGCACAGCGCTGTTTGTTTGAGAGAGGAAACTGATCCAGAGGAAACCAGGACACCACGTCACACACACAGACACCACAGAACATATGGACACGGCCAATCAGGACTTAATACATTCACTGTGTAATACTCACGTTATGGGTTTTATTTAAGAAAATGTGAAAAATCAAATAAACAGATCATCACAGCACGTTCACTTGTTCTGTTATGTCCTGATTTGAAGCTAGTCTGCGCCAATGGACTTCCTGGTTTAGTCCTGGTCTAGTTCTTCTGAGTTTAATCCCAGTTTTGTTGCGTGTCTGAGAGTGTATTCACCTGCGCATTTACTACACCAATATATAATACCAAACTAAACTGGGACTAAAGCTGAAACTAAACCTGGACCAGACCAGGCCTAAAAGAGGACCAAGATCAACATCAGGAGTAAACTGAGCTCCAACCACAACCAGTTAATGCAAGTGTGTGCTCATTTCCAACCCAAATGTAGCCTTGACAATTAACAGCTTATTTGTACTGAAATGTGCAAATATTAATATTTAAAAAGTAAAAAAAAAAAAAAAAAAAAAAATGTGTTGGGTTTGAGTCACCATAATATTTTTCCAAATTATAAAAATAACAAAAATATTACACTACCATACATGAGCATTCACACAGACAGTGGCTCCCTATTTTCTGCATCATTCATTACATAAATATTATAAGTAAATCTGATCTGCCTTTGGTATCAACACTGAACAACACTGTATTTGAACTATCCGATATTTTCACAGAGTACGCTGATCAACCAAAATCCCGCTCTCTTTTTCAGTATCTTGAATGGTGCGTGAGGGTCATGTTGTCTAACGGTGCGTTCAGGTGCGCTCAGATCTTTTAAACCCGTCTCATCACTGCTCCTCTCTCAACACAAAACCCGCTCTACGGTTTCCTCTGGTTTTTGTCCACGCGCCTCAGCCCTGCCACTTCACCAACAATTGGCCACAGTTTCAAATTAAATCATTTTTGTCATGAAACCTGCCGCGGCGGCTCCGGCTCACATAGACGTTGGTGTGAATTTCTTAAATGGATCCTTCGTTCCTTTTTGGTGCAGGTTGGATCAAGTGTCCTGGGACAAAAAGTGCAGATCCTCCTCCTTTTACACCTCTGTCTATGGACGGGACAAAAGCGGGATTGACACACACCCTCTATTTAACGCTATAGAGCAGAAAGGAGCATGCCTGAAGAGTTATAACAATATGGAGACTGGAGAAAAGGCCACTTACGAGGTGTAATGTTGTGACTGCTGTGAGGCACTGATCCAGCTGTTTCAGTCTAGATATTGATACCGATATTTGGGCTGATACCATAAAGTGTATAAAGAAGTGGACTATGGGAGTGTTACATCACCCATACTCACTCCAGTCAAATGAAGCTCATCGAGGCGAGTCGTTATTGGGTGAATTTGGAGTCGTGTTCCATATTTTCCATAATTCTGCCCACGAGTACCATAGCAACCAAAGAGCCAATCAGAGGTGAGGTTGTTGAGGGTAAAAAAGATACAGAGAGACAGACAGAGAGACAGAGAGAGGAAAAAAAGAGACAGAGAGAGAGACAGAGAGAAAGAGACAGACAGAGAGAAAGACAGAGAAAGAGAGACAGAGAGAGACAATGAGAGAGCCAACAGAGAGACAGAGAGAGACAGAGTCACGCAACGGAGAGACAGAGAGAGAAAGGGAGATACAAAGAGACAGACAGAGAGAAAGACAGAGAAAGACAATGAGAGAGCCAACAGAGAGACAGAGAGAGACAGAGTCAGGCAACAGAGAGACAGAGAGAGAAAGGGAGATACAAAGAGACAGACAGAGAGAAAGAGACAGAGAGAGACAAAGAGAGAGAGCCCACACTTAGCAACGCCAGTGGGAGCGCCCTCAGCGAAACAAGGTGCCTGATTTGTCTGTTATCAATGTTCATATCTTGATTTACGGGCAATAACAAAATAAAAATACCAAGATGATGTTTGTGTGTAGGCAGCGCGGTGGCTGAGTGGCAACACTCATGCCTCACAGCAAGAAGGTTTGGTTCAATCCCAGGGTCGCCAGGCCTTTCTGTGTGGAGTTTTGCATCTTTCTCCCCGTGTCTGGATGGGTTTCCTCCGGGTACTCCGGTTTCCCCCATCAACCAAAACATGAACGCCCTTCGAGACAACTGTTGCTGTGATTTAGGGCGTTAGAAAAATAAAACAAAATGAATTGAATGTTAGAGCAGGTTAATATGAACATTTTAAGAACAAAATGACGAGGCTCACTGCAACAGTTATGGAGAGAGGGGCAACAGTTTTTCAATAGAAAGTGAAATGGAGCCAAAGCCAATGCAGCCGGAAGTGAACTTATGCTTATTTCTTATTTGGAAAGCAGTGGCTAGCATGTTAGCTATGCCCATTTACAGTATATATACTGCATGTGGCTAATACCTAATACCAAAACCACTTTACATCAAGAACCACTCACCCATTCACACACATATTCATACACCAGTGTACACAAACACTTGGGATGAGGTGGGTTAAGTGTCTTGCCCAAGGACACAACAACAGTATTCATCTGTGGGAGCTGGAATCACTCCGCCAACATATGGGTCAGTGAATCTCACCGCTCAACCAGTTATGTTTATGTCAAGATCTACTGTCACCCCAGCCTATGATGTCAGGCTGTTTCAACAACTTGGGAGTGGTGAATATCATCGTATCTGCTTTTTAATTTATTGCGATAACACAAACCAGCATTATATCTTGAGTTTTTTTATGTCATTGCTTGATATAGATCATTCAAATTGGATGTTCCCTGCATAAACTGTTAAATGAACTTAAACATTTTTAGACCAAATGAATCAGTTAAATGCACAGTTGAGATGAAATGAAATATCCTCTCCCTTTGCTCCATCTTTTTTAGCTGTTGGCGGAGTGCGTTTTCGATAAAAGACAGGATTTAAAAAACACTTTGAGATCCCTGAGTTTTGTTGGTGCTGTGTTTAGTGCGGTTTTAGTGCCGTGTTTTAGTGCTCTGGTCTGTGGAAGCACTCGATCTGGAACAAATGGCCCTCTTCACAAACACTTAACACTTGACCTGGACTCACACACACAGAGCTGAGAACGACAGGAAGAGAGAGGAGGAGAGAGGAGGAGAGGGGAGGAGAGAGGAGGAGAGAGGAGGAGAGAGGAGGAGAGGGGAGGAGAGGGGAGGAGAGAGGAGGAATGAGGAGGAGACTGAGAGGAGAGATACAGAGGGAGAGAGGAGAGGGGGTACAGAGAGAGGTGAGAGAGTGAGTGAGGAGAAACGGGGAGAGAAAAAGAGAGAGAGGGAGGCGGGAGAGGGAGGTATGGAGAGAGCAAGAGTAAGAGTAAGAAGGGGAAATAAAGAGGGTGAGAGGGAGGGAGGAGGATAAGGGAGTGGGGACAGGGAGAGAAAGAGAGGGGGTGCGAGAGAAAAAAGGAGAGGGGAAAAGGAGAGAAAAAAGGGAAAAAATGAGAGAGGGAGAGGGGGTATGGAGAGAGAAAGAACAGTGAGGAGGACAAAAATGAAGAGGGTGAGAGAGCAGGGAGGACAGAGGAGAGGGAGAAAAATAGGGAGAGAAAGAAAAAAAGAGGGGGTGAGAGAGGTGGGGAAAGAGGAAAAGGTAGAGGGGGAGATTGAGGGCTGATTGGAACAAGTGAAGTGATTTTTAATAAGCGTCACTTCTTATCTGGATGATATTGTCTCTAAACTAAACATGTCAAACGACGCTTTATCACGAGAACAACACCACAGCATTATTCAATCAAAAGGCCAAAAAAGAAAATGAGTTTATTTAGCAACACTTTCTTTATAAATATTGTTTCTTCTTCAACATATTTTCACCTGAATCGAGTTTAAAATCTTTTTAAAGCCAAGTTATGTAATTTTTCAGTAAATTTTGGTGTTTATTGCACTGAAAAACATTACTCTTGGCACGTTTGCTTCTCTACACTTACAGGGCCAGGGGGCAAAAAGTTACATACTGTACTGACAGACAGAGAGAGAGAGAGAGAGAGACAGACAGAGAGAAAAAGACACAGAGACAAACAGAGAGAGAGGCAGAGAGAGAGAGAGAGAGAAAGACACAGAGACAAACAGAGAGAGAGAAAGAGCTTACAGACAGAGTGAAAGAGACAGAAAGACAAAGAGAAAAAGGGAGACAGACAGAGAGACAAAGAGAGAGAGAAAGAGAGAGCCAACAGAGAGACAGAGAGAGAGAGAGACAGAGAGAAAGACAGAGACAGAGAGACAGAGAGAGCCAACAGAGAGACAAAGAGAGACAGACAGAGAGAAAGAAGCAGAGACAAAGAGAGAGACAGAGAGAAAGCCAACAGCAAGACAGACAAAGAGCGAGAGAGAGACAGACAGACAGAAAGTGTGGAAGACAGAGTCAGAGAGAGGGAGAGAGAGAGAGAGAGACAGAGAGGCGCGCACAGAGAAAGAGACAGAGACAGAAAGACAGAGAGAGAGCCAACAGAGAGAGGGAGTGAGAGAGGGAGACAGCTAGACAGACAGACAGAGAGAGCAAGAAAGAGAAACAGAGAAAAAGAGACAGACAGGCAGAGAGAGAGAGAAATGTAACAGAGAGAGAGACACAGAGAGAGACAAACACACAGACGGTGAAAGAGAGAGAGAGAGTCAGACAGAGGTAGAGAGACACACAGAGAGAGAGACAGACAAAAGTCTCATTTCACAATAGAAATAATCATTCTTAGGCAAAATTGCATAAAACAATGAAATCTGTTGAGCTTGTTAAATTCCGACTCCCAATTCCACTCTCTTTAAACCTCTCTCTCTCTCTCTCTCTCTCTCTGTTTCTTCATTATAAACACTGTAATATTCCTGTCTAAATAATGAACCAAATGAACGACCTCAACTGGAGCACACATAAACAGGTATAAGGGAGAACCAGGAAGCTAGAGGGACATTAATACAGTTCAAATGAGTGAGGCGCCGCTCCGATAGCATCAGAGCACTTTTACATCTGTGTCTGCTCCCATTACATCATACTGACTTTATCTGCTCAATCGGACCATTCAGAGTCTATTAGAGACGAGCTGAGTACTTAACGGAGAGGTGAGATATTAAAAATCAACCCAACCGATTCCTGCTTTCATGGAGGAAATGGCGGAGGGTAGACTCAGCTCTGATTGGTCCCTCCAGATGAGCCCGGCGGTGCATTCGTGGACGGGACGGTAATTTTGTTAAGGCCATGGGTTGCTTCCTGCGCTGGCTAAACATGTCTGAGTAAATGAAGTTTGGGCTGCCTGAGGGAGAGAGGACAGAGTGGAGAGGAGAAGGGAGAGAGGAGAGGGGAGAGAGGAGAGAGGAGAAGGGAGAGAAGAGAGAGAGAGGAGAAGGGAAAGAGGAGAGGGGAGAGAGGAGAAGGGAGAGAGGAGAGAGAGGGGAGAAGGGAAAGAGGAGAGGGGAGAGGGGAGGAGAGAGGAGAGGAGAGAGGAGAAGGGAGAGAGGAGAGGGAAGAGAGGAGAAGGGAGAGGGGAGAGAGAGGAGAAGGGAGAGGGGAGAGAGAGAGGAGAAGGGAGAGGGGAGGAGAAGGGAGAGAGGAGAGGGAAGAGAGGAGAAGGGAGAGGGGAGAGAGAGGAGAGAGGAGAAGGGAGAGGGGAGAGAGAGAGGAGAGAGGAGAGGAGAGAGGAGAAGGGAGAGGGGAGAGAGAGAGGAGAGAGGAGAGGAGAGAGGAGAAGGGAGAGGGGAGAGAGAGAGGAGAGAGGAGAGGAGAGAGGAGAGGAGAGAGGAGAAGGGAGAGAGGAGAGAGGGGACAGGAAAAGAGGGAGGAGAGAGGAGAGGAGGGAGGAGAGAGGAGAGGAGAGAGGGGAGAGGAGGGAGGAGAGAGGACAGAGGAGAGAGGTGAGGAGGGAGGAGAGAGGAGAGGAGGGAGGAGAGAGGGGAGAGGACTGAGGAGAGAGGAGAGTGCAAGAGAGGAGAGAGAGAGAGGAGAGGGGATGGATAGTAATGGAGGGGATGGAGGAAGAAGGGAGAAAGGGGAGAGAGAGAGGAGAGGAGAGGGGAGAGAGGAGACGAAGGAGGAGATAGGAGAGGAGAGAGGAGAGGAGGGAGGAGAGAGGAGAGGAGGGAAGAGAGAGGGGAGAGGAGGGAGGAGAGAGGACAGAGGAGAGAGGTGAGGAGGGAGGAGAGAGGAGAGGAGAGGAGAGAGGAGAGGAGGGAGGAGAGAGGGGAGAGGACTGAGGAGAGAGGAGAGTGCAAGAGAGGAGAGAGAGAGAGGAGAGGGGATGGATAGTAATGGAGGGAATGGAGGAAAAGAAGGGAGAGAGGACAGAGAGAGAGAGAAGAGAGGGAGAGGGGAGAGGGCTGTTAGTAATGTAGGGGAGGGAGGAAGAAGGGAGAGAGAGAAGAGAGGGGGAGAGGGAGAGAGGGTAGGGGGCTGGTAGTAATGGAGGGTAGGGAGGAAGAAGAGAGAGAAGAGAGGGGGAGGGAGAGAGAGAGGGGGGACTGATAGTAATGGAGGGGGGAGGAAGAAGAGAGAAGAGGGGGGTGGTAGTAATGAAGGGGAGGGAGGAAGAAGGGATAGAGAGAGAAGAAATGGGAAAAGGGAGAAGGGGTCAGTAGTAGTGGATGAGAGGGAGTAAGAAGGGGGAGAGAGAAGAGAGGGGGTGAGACGGAGGGAGGGGCTGGTAGTAATGGAAGAAAGAGTGAGCAAGAGGGGGAGAGAGAGAGACAGAGGGGACTGGTAGTACTGAAGGAGAGGGAGGAAGAAGAGATAGAGAGAGACGAGAGGGGGAGAGGGAGAAAGGGTTGTGACAGAGGAGAGAGTGAGAATGAAGGGGGAGAGAGATGGATAGAGAGAAAGAGAGGGGGATTGGTATGATGGTGAGGAAGGAGAGGAAAAAAGGAGAGAGAGGGAGGGGAAGAGAGAGGGAGGATTGGTATAATGATGAGGGGGGAGAGAAAGAAGGGACAGAGAGAGAGACAGGGAGAAAAAGAGGGGGGGGCTGCACAATAGTGAGGAGGGAGAGGAAGACGGGAGAGAGGGAGACAGAAAGAGACGGCAAGAGAGAAAGAGAGATTGGAAAGATGAAAGAGGAAGGAGGGAGAAATAGAAGGAAGAGAAGAGGAGAAGTGGACTGAGAGAGAAAAGGAGAGAGGAGAAGGAGAAGAGGAGGACTGATAAAGTAATGGAGAGGGGAAGTAAAGAGAGGAGGTGAGTAGGATTGTATTTGAGGAATTTTGTTAATCTGAGTAGTTTGAGTAGGGATGATAATCATTCATTCAAATAGACAAATTTAAGGAATAAAAATCTTTGGTCAACTTTATCAAGACTCTATGAACCAGTGACCTGTTTGAATATTTCCCATTTATTAAGGTAGAAATCAAAGTTCAAGTGAGTTAGGCTTACGACTTTGAACCCTCGTGTTGATTTGTTAAACCTGGTTTGAGTTACTCCGACATTTCCTGACGTCAGCCCCATTTGACCTCTGTCTGTTTCCATAGCGACCCTGGGGTCAGCTCCTGCCTAATGTGTGTCCCGAACCAGAACAAAAACAAACATGGCCGCCCTCCTCACCTCCTCAGACACGTCCTTAACCTGAAAAGTGCTCAATTAAAGCCTCAATCACCCACTTCTCTTTGGTCTAATGTTCCAGGGCAGAATCTTGTGGAAATAAACCGATCAGTCACTCTGAGCTGTGGGGAGGGCTTAAGGGAGAGGAATTGACACTTTGAGAGAGAGGGAGAGATGGAGGGGGAGAGAAGAGAGAGAAACGAGAGCCGACAGAGAGAGAGAGAGACAGAGAGAGAGAGAGACAGAGAGAGAGAGAGACACGGAGAGACAGACAGACAGAAAGAGAGACAGAGAGAGAGTGATCGGTCCCTCTGACCTGTGGAGAGGACTTAAAGGAGAAGCACTGACACTTTGAGAGAGGGAGAGATGGAGGGGGAGAGAAGAGAGAGAAAGAGAGAGGTAGAGAGACACAGAGAGACAGACAGAGAGAGAGACAGAGAGAGGGAGAGATTGAGAGAGAAAGAGACAGAGAAGACACAAAGAGAGAGCTGACGAAGAGAGAGAAAGAGAGAGAGTGAGAGAGAGACAGAGAGCGCGACAGAGAGGGAGAGACAAACAGAGAGAGAGAAAGAGAGTGAGAGAGAGACAGAGAGGGAGAGACAGAGAAACAGGGAAAGATAGAACAAAATACAAAGGGAGACAAGCAGAGAGAAAAAGATTGAGAAAGAAAGAGAGAGTTTAGAAGGAATTAGAGATGCTGTTTTATGGGTCTTAATGAAGCCAGGTCCTAGTACCTGCGCTAAATGTTTTTATGATGCTATTTTGTGTGGCAGATATTTATGACTTTGTGGGGACTAAAATAGCTACACTATAGACTGTATAAAGAAGTGGATTAAAGGAGTTGTCACTCACAGTGTTCAGCTCCAGTCAAATGAAGCTCATTGACGCTAGCAAAAAAAATTGGAGCCGAGTTCCATATTTGGAAGGGGTAACAATTATTCAATGAAAAGTGAATTTGAACCAGAGTCAATGGAGCCAGAAGTGCGCCCATGATCACTTCCTATTTGCAATGCAGTGACTAGTGAGTTAGCTATGTCCATTTATATACACACTGTGTGAGGTACATGCAGTTAGTTTATGGGCACCTTTTGCAATAAATCCCCATGATGCAAATACGTTCTTATTAGATCAACAGCATGATTTGAAATTAAGATATGATTATGGTTAAAATAGGTTAAGGCTAGGCAAGTAGTATCTAAGGTTAGGAGCAGTCTTTAGGAAATCTATTTTAATCAATCATGGAAATCCAACATCTGTGTGTGTGTGTGTGTGGACCAGCAAAGTGAGTATGTAGGTTTTTATGATTCTCTAATTTGTGTTTAATCTGGTGGGATAATGCCTGCTGTAAATATAAATTATAGTTTTACACCAATTAAAAAGCAATTTGCGAAGAGAAGTTGAAAAATATGTTGAAAATGACAGAAAGTAGAGTTCTAAAACACACTGGTGACATCATGCTATAGGGAGAATTCAATCCCAATTTACATAAAATATATTTTTTTTCTGATACGTTTAACGTAATCGCAACAAAATACAGAATATGACACATTTTAGCTCACCCATAGAGTTTATTTTGTTCTTCTCTGTCTCTGTCCTCTTCAGTAACTAGATCTGTCAAACCTTTCCACTGTCACTGCCCTTAAGACTGCTGTGTATTTTATTAAATTTAACAAATTGAATCTCTCCCTTTCCCTAACAAACACTCCACACTGACAAAAGGACACCCAAAACCGGTCTGACCCATAGTTTACACAGCGGCTGTGGATTCTCCGTAAAAGCTGCTAATAGGAGCAAATTACTGACAACAATGTGAAAATATCAAGTGGCAGAAAAATAATGGAGTGAACTGTGGACCAATCCAATTATGAGACAGCGGGGGGCAGGGGTAGTGAAGGGGCAGAGAGGAGCCTCGGGGGGGGGGGGGGGGGGGGAGTCACTCACTGTCACTAAACAGATGTAATTCAATTTGAATGCAATGTGATCTTACTAGTGCATGTATTAAAGACACACTAACCTGTCTCCATGGAGATATTATTTACTTGTCTATTAAAAAAAATAAATAATTAACACAAATTAGTAAGAGAAGTGAGCGAGGACAGGGGGTAGGTGAAAAAAAAAGTATTCAGAATAAGTATTAAGAGTATTCAAGGGAATAGTATTGTAATATGTTAAAACCTCATAAAAGTTTCAATCATCCTTTTTCTTCCGCTTATATGGGGTCTGGTTGCAGAGGCAGTGGCCTAAGCAGAGACTCCCAGACTTCCCTCACCCCAGGCACTTCCTCTAGTTCAGGGGTGTCAAACATATTTTCACCGGGGGCCACATTAGCAAAATAGCTACCTTCAAAGGGCTGGCTGTAAAATAAATCTAGCTACTTTTTTAACTTGTTAATTAACTGTTTCTGTATTTACTACTTGTTCAAGTTACAAATATTGCATAAGCATTTGCCTAGAAAATGTGGTTGTGTAACTGCTTATCTCCTGATAAAATTGCATTTTAAGACCATCATACCTTTTAGTTTACCCTGTCAAGGGCCACATGAAATGATGTGGAGGGCCACATTTGGCCCCCGGGCCTTGAGTTTGACATATGTGCTCTAGCTCCTCCAGTAGGACTCCAAGTTGTTCCCAGGCCAGCAGAGAGATGTCCTGGGTCTTTCCATGTCCCACTGACAGAAGAGGCTCTGTCAGTGGGACATGCCCTCCCCAGGAGGCGTCCATGAGACATCCTTGACAGATGCCTGAGCCATCTCAGCTGCTCCTCTTGATGTGGAGGAGCAGTAGCTCTATTCCAAGCTCCTTCAATGTGACTGAGCTCATAAAAGTAGATTTTGCATAATATGTCCATAACTTGTCCCATACAAGGTTATATCCTAAATCTCAGTGTTTGGCAGGGCTCGCCTCTCCACAGACCTGACCTGTAGTTTGGACAGGATAGATATGTTTAATGCCAAATACTGTGCATATTTATACTGTTTTATGACTTGTTTAACAGAGAGTGTCAGATAAAGAGAGTTAGAGGAGTTAGCTGGATGTAAAATGGAATAATTTGGCGGTACAGTGTATTCAAAAACACAAGGGAGGATAATACAGAGGAGCCAGGCCTCTGCATGAAGCAATAAGAAAGACATGATAAAGATCTGAGAGAGGGAGGGAGAGAGAGGGGAGAGGAAGAGGGAGGCAGAGAGAGAGAGAGAGAAGGCGGAGAAGGAGGGAAGAGAGATAAGGAGCAAGGGAGAGGAAGAGGGGGTGAGTAAATTAAGAGTAGGGGGTTAGAGAGATGAAGTAAGAGAGTGAAGGAGAAAAAGAGAGATGAAGGAGAGAGGAGGCACCAGAGAGGAGGTGGCGAAAGAGAGAGAAGAGTGAAAAGGAGTGAGTGAGAGGAAGAGAGAGAGGGAAGGAGTGAGAAAGAGGGAAAGAGAGAGCAAGAGAGAGAGGAAGAGCGGGAAGGAGGACCGGAGAGAGAAAGAAAGTGAAAGAGGGGGGTATGAGAGTTTTGAGAGAGAGGGAGTGAGGGAGAGAGGGAGAGAGAAGGGGAGGAAAAGAGATAGAAAGGGATGGAAAAGAGGGTGAGAAAGGAAGTGAGAGGGAGGTAGAGGGGTTGAGAGAGTTTGGAGAGAGAGAGAGAGAGAAACAGATAGAGAAGAACAAGAGAGAGAAAGAGAAGGAGGAGATGAGAGAGCAAAATAATGAAGAGAGAGAGAAGGGAGAGGGGGATGAGAGAGGGGAAAAGAAAGAAAGGGGGGAGAAAGAGAAAGAACGGGAAGGAGGGAGAAAGAGAGGGAGGGAAAAAGAGAGGGAAAGAGAGAAAGAGGAGAGACTGTCTTTTCCATCCAGATCCCTGTGGAGGTTTATTTTACCAGTTTAATCCGAACAAAAATACACATCTCACTGAAGGTAAAGTGGGAAAGAAGCGTGGAAAATCAAAGCTTATTTGAAAGTTGCACTGGGCCTTGGCTCTCATAAACACACATTATTAGAAAAACCTCCAAACCTCTTTGAATTGGGAACATGTGCCTGGTATGAAGTGAGTAAGTTACATAACCATCGATACAGCCGACTATAATAAGACGGCAGGTTGTGATTGGCTCAGAGCAATAGACAAAAATACATTAAGAAAAGTCTATAAAAAGTTCTCAATAAAGAATAGAAAAGAAGGGTAAGGGAAATGATGGTGAACACAAAAATATATAAACATTTTGTTTTAAATTAGTTTCCCATATTTTTTAAGCTTCTTTTAATACAAATTGGGTTGGATTTTAGTTTCCAAAATGTGCAATAAACGTATTTCTCATTTTGTAAATATGAATAGACTTATATATGTTTGCTAAAATATGTTAATAATGAAGAAAATGTGAGACTGTAGAAGAGTTTTTATGAAGAGACTGGGTTATAAAATTTATGAGCGAGTTGTGTTTTGTTTCATTCAGAGAAGTTCCACCTTGTGATGTCATGAAGTGGTCATTTTCAAGTTAACAGCTACCTTTTAACTTTTGTTTACTAAAGAGTTGGCAATTCCAGGGCTAAAAGCATCCAAATGATTCTAGTGATGGTGTATGGAGTTGTAAAATATAGTAGAGCACTTCTCGTATTACCAAATGACATCACAAGGTGGAACAGAGTGTTTGTGTTTTAAATGAATGAAACGAAACACAACTCCAGGTCTGTTTGTGATGAGGGAAAACAGCCTATTATGGAACTTTTAAGTCTTGATGGAGGCATGTGTAGTTTTCTAACAGGGGCTAGAGCACTGAGAGAAGGATCGGGACAGCAGCAGGAGGGGAAGGAGGAGGAGGAGGGTGAGCCAGCGGAGGTGACAGACTGGTATTAGTGGACATCCCGGCATAGGGCAGCTCCACCTGTGTTTGCCCCACATTCCAGCAGCGTCCCGGGGCAGTGGACAAAGGCTGGTGAGAGGGTCAGAAACCAAACTGCAGCTTCTGTCAGCACCTGATCTGAGAGATAAACCCACACCACATCTGTGCAGAGGAAAGAGCGACCATACCACGCACAAAATCTGTCTGTTTGTCTAATAACTGCGTATGTATTTATCATTTATTGCTAAACCAAACACCTTGAAATACATGTAGCTTATTCTTACTGCTTGCCATTCTAGTCTCCGCAGATCTGACCCATAACTGGCCTGAAAGCGTTCTGTGGTTGTCTCTAGAAGAAGATAACTTTGATGCCATACTGTGAAGCGTAACAGCAATAACATCTCCATGGAGACAAGCAGGTGGTGTACCATCAACCAGAAAAGTTACACATTTAACTAATAAAGTCATATGTAAACCTAATGTCATTTACTGAAAAACAAAACCCATGAGCAGGTGTATTGAGGAGGTATTGGCTCTTTTCCCTGTCTGCCCCGCTCTGAGCTGCAGTCTGAGCTGTTAACAGACTGTCCAAACTGTGGAGTGTGGAGGCTCAGGTCTTGAATGAGGCTCTTTCTCCTCCTGCAGACTTCAAACAGCTCTGTATCAAGAGAAAGACAGGGGTGACAGGTGAGACAGGTGAGGCAGGGGAGGGGCAGACAGACAGGTGCGGATGTGCGCCCGCCTGTCCCCCGCCCCAGCACACCACAGACACAGAGGGACAAATCAACACGAGCCAATGGGACGTCTGAAATGGGAACTGAATGTGAAGAAGAATACAGGAAGGACATCGTCATTATGGTATGTAAAGTCACCTATCTTACTAATCATGTTATTTTGAACCCTCCTACTCTAATTACTTTAACTACAAATTTTTTCTATCATACTGTCATTTCATTTATGTGCTGCAACCCTCACATCTCCATCGCAGCAGTAAAAGAAGCTCCTTCCTCACTCTCTCTTGTCCTCTTCACCCTCACTACGCTCAGTGTTCAGGCCCTCATTGTATTTTCCCTTTGTGTCATCAGTAAAGTAAAGTTGTTTATTATTTGATCTGAAGTTCTGAACTCAATAAGTTAGCATAGTGTTATTGTCAAGTGGGGTAACACAAGGGTCAGTTATAGGTCCAGAGTTATTCTTATTTTTTTGTGGGAGGAAGATGGTTAGTGCTAGATAGTCTAGCCCGGATCAAGTCTTACCATAGTAAAGTTTTAACTTCTACTGTTATGAACCCACTTAGCTGTTATATTTTTGACAGTTTTACATGTTTATATGGGGCAAGTTGAGATATGGCTAGTAGTTGATAAATGTATTTTAATACGTTATGGCTAATGTGTTAAGTAAACCAAACCACTTTTCTAACCTTAACCATTACCTTGTTTAATTTTGTGGAGCCCAAAATCACAATAACTGCAGTCACCACACAGGGCTTCGCAAAATTGCTGATTCAACCAACAGAAACTCATAAACACTGAAACAACAGATTAGCCTGGATCATATGGGTAAACCAAATAATTTACTTACAAAGCTAAAATTCCTTTAAGCTCTGATAATCACCCTGTTTTTTCAGTCACCTGTGAAAGTCTGAAATTGAGGAAATGCGTCGAGCTTATCACCACTCGTCTGCAGAGGAGCGTCGTTAAGGGGCCTGTGGTCGGCTGCCTTTGTGTTTCTGCTACAATTATATGAGGTCTCTCTCATCCGCCCCTCTCCCCCCCTGACCTCCAGAGCCTGAGGTCACCATCCAGAACGTCCCAAACGCTGAACACAAAAGACCCCCATTCACACAGTTTGGAGACACAGGAGCCCCAGACATGAGTTCATCAGGCTGGGTCTATGTGAAGAAGAAGAAGAGCTGTGGAGGGTTGGGTTTCACTGAGGAAGACGAGCGCTATAGAGACAAGTGCAGGTAAGGTCAAGATCAGAGATGAATAAGCCACTAATCACCCTGTTTAAAGGTCCACTATGGCGGAGTATATGCCTGTTTGCCTCCATGGTTATCGCTTACCAGGGATGTTCCACAGTATAGCATTAAACTTATCTTGCATTTGTTTAATTACAGGTGTTTTTATTGCTCAAAAAAATGTAAATGGAGAGAGAGAGAGGGCCCTGGGGTAAAAACTGGTAACAGACAGGAGCCGAGATTATCATCTGAGAGAAAGAGATAAGACCACACTGCTCCCTGGACCAGAGAGCTGCCAGACCCTAAAAACACTAACCCTGAGGAGCAAATGAGAGAAGGAAGACAAGGAAAGGAGGATGAGGAGAGAGGAGACAAAGGTGGGATGAAGGAGACAGAGAGACAAGGAGAAGTGGAGAGAAAGAGAGGCGAAATAAGGAGAGGAGATGAGTGAGGGGAAGTGACGGGATTGGGAGGATAAGAGATGAGGGGAGGAGAGGGAAGGGGAGACGTGAGAATGAGAACGAGGGAGGAGACAGGAGACAGAAAAAAAGGAGACAAGGAGAAAAGGAGGGATGAGACAGAGAGAGAGGAGAGAAGGAGACGAGTAGAAGAGGAGACAGGAGAGAAAGAGGGAGACGATGAGGAGAGAGGAGATGTGAAGAAAGGAGGAGAGGGAAGTGAGAGGAAAAGAGACAAGGATGGAGGGGACAGGAGACAGAGAAAAAGGAGACAAAGAGAAAAGGAGGGACGAGACAGAAAGAGGAAAGAAGGAGACAAGTAGAAGTGGAGACAGGAGAGAAAGAGAGAGATGATGAGGAGAGAGGAGATGTGAAGAAAGGAGGAAAAGAGACAAGGATGGAGGAGACAGGAGACAGAGAAAAGGGAGACAAGGAGGGATGAACAAGACAGAGAGAGAAGGAGATGAGGAGAAGTGGAGAGAGGAGATGAGGAGAGAGGGAGACAAAAAGACAAGGATAGCGGAGACAACCAAAGGGGAAGAGATGAAGAAAGAAGAGAGAGGACACAAGGAGACAATGAGGGAGCGGACGAGGAGAGAGGAGGAAAATAGATGCGGAGAAGAGGGACGAAGACACAAAGAGAGAGGAGTTAAAAAAAGAGAATTGGAGAAACAAGAACATAAGGAGAGCAGGAGAGAGGAGATAAGAAGAAAGGAAATGAGGAGACAGCTGCACTCCAGGATTTGGACAGAGTAAACACATCCATAACTGACAACAGTACTGCATAATATTGTAAAAACGGCATTGGTGGGTCAAATTTCAATTATTTTACTTTCAAAGCTTTTTTTTAGTCTTCTTTAAAACATATAATTCACACAAAAATATTAGTTTAAAGTGCATCAGGCAGCACACGTTTCAACAACACCTCTCATTAGTCTGTCACCAGCAGAGCCTTTCCATGACAATAGTGAATAATTACAGCTTTATAGTGTCCTAACTCTCAGCGCACAAACAGCAGCCACAAGGGTCAAAGGTCACGCATTCAAAAACCTGTGCGTAAAAAAATTGTTTGTTCAACTTTGTAACAAAACAGGCGTAAATTAAAACTTTCAGACAGGCAAAACAAGGGGAGCGTGGCTTCACACCTGTCAATCAGACAATTAGGAACATGGTTGGTTTTGTTGGCGGAGCATATGTTTGGACTGGATGAAATATGACAAAAATTCTATAATGAGATTTATAATGATCCACAATATTACACCTTCGCTAGAATCATTTGGATAATTTCAGCTCTGGAATTACCTATCTCTACTGAACTAAAGGTAAAAGGAGCATTTAACTTGAAAACTACTGCTTTATGAGGCGGAACAGAGCATTTTGAGCTTTGGGGATGTAGACAGACTAATAACGCAGGATTACTTGAAACAAAACTCAACTCTGGGTATGTTTTTGAGGAGGTAACAATATTATAACATGGTTTAAAGCTCACAAGAGTCATTATTTTTGGAATATAGGACATTTAAAGATAGAATAATCCGTGAAATGACTTGCTGTTTTAAAACGCTGTGGTTTTCTTTAGCAACCAGGTACAAAATGGTGACAGGCGGTGCCAAACTATTAAGCTAATTTTGATCACAGTATCTGCAATTAGCATAAAAAAGTACTATGAAGTTATTTGCTTGAGTGAACAGCTGATTTCTGTCTGTCTACAGAATGTTACAGTATCAATAAACGCCGCAGGCAAAAAGCTCAAAAGTAAATAAACCTTTTTGTCCCTTCTCAGATACCATCTTCTCCTTTTATTTTCCTGATTGTCTAAAGGCCACATGCAAATCACCAAACGCACTGGCCTTATTTGGTCTGTGTCACAGCAGCACCTGCACTATCACAGAATCCACATTGTTGCTCTCCCTCACCCCACACTCTGTTCCTCCTTTCCCTCCCTCCCTCCTTTCTCTCTAGTTCTCTCACTCTACTTTCACTCTTTTCCTTCCCCCTCTTCTCCCTTTCCCTCTTTCTTACCCCTCCCTCACCCTTCACCCTCCTTCCTCTGCTTTCTTTCCCCTCTTTCTCCTCTCTTTTTTCACCTCCTCTCTCCTCCTCCCTTTCCCCGCACTCTTTTGCTTTTTTTTTTCTCTCGCTCCTTCTCTCCTCCCTCCCTCCCCTCTTTCTTCACTGTCTCCTCCCCGTACAGCTTCAATTTCACTTCTCTCTTTACTCTTCCCCTCTCTTTTTCTCTCTTTCTCCTTCTCTCACCCCGTCCCCTCTCTCTTTCTCCTCTTACCTTTCTCTCCCTTCTTCCTTTCCCTTCTGTTTTTTATTAATTACTGCAACATTTACATCATCATTCCAACAACAGAAACTTTACAACAGTGCACTAGAAAAGACTGAAACATTTTCCCCTTCTCTTTTCTCTCTCCCTCTCTCTATTACCTCTCTCTTCTCCCCTTCTCCCTCCTCCCACCCCTCTCCTCTTGTCAGGATGATTTACGCGCCCCCTCTGTTTCTTTCTTTTCTATGGGACGTCCCGTTGCCCCTGGCCCCTCCCGTCCCTCTCTTCTGGTGTGTAGCTGCACAAACACAGCTGACAGGAGGCGAAGCCAGTCGCGTGCCGCTCCAAAAATCCTCCTCATCCTCTCAGCTCTGTGCATCCGACCATTTTATGACAATGTTTAGGTTCGTCTTTTGTCTTTTTTTAAAGATCCTATATTGTGAGCTTTAAGTCATGTTATAATGTTGATACCTTCTCAAAAACATACCTGGAGTTGTGTTTTGTTTCATTTACACATGTTTGAGTAACACTTTATTATGAGTCTGTCTATATCTCCAAAGCTCAAAATGCTCTGTTCCACCTTGTGATGTCATGTAGTGGTAGTTTTCAACTTAACATCTACTTTTACCTTTAGTTCAGTAGAGACGGGCAATTCCAGGGCTGAAATTCTCCAAGTGATTCTAATGAAGTTTAAGTGTTTGAAGTTTAAAAACACAGTGGAGCACTTCCTGTATTGCCACATGACATCACGAGGTGGAAAAGTGTTTTCTCTCTCTCTTCTCAGGATTTGTGTGTCAGACATGTGTGAAAGAAACAAAATACAGCTCCAGCTATGTTTTTAATGAGAAAACAATGTTATAACATAGATCAGAAAACATTGGAATATGGGCCCTTTAAATATCCACTCTTTTCATTTGAGAGATATTGTTTGAGTTCAGAGAAATTGAGAAATGTCAATATTTGTTGGTGAGACACAGGTTTGCAGGCCAAAAAAACAACTAAACAAAACTATGACCGAACTTCTCTGTGAGATTAGATAAGAAAGCCATTTTAGACATGCTAAATTCCATACTATGGAACTTTGTGGGAAAAGCAAAAACATCTCCATGGAGATAACCTGGTGGTGGACCCTGGACCAGAAAAGTACAAATAAAAATGGGTGTACTGAAACTTTTTTTTTATAAACAAAACTTTACTCAAATGAATGTAACCCTTAGTACCCATCCCAACAGTTCTGGCCTATTATACCAATTTAGTCTATTGCAAGTTCATTTATTGTTAACTGACCGAAATTAAGACTTACTTCATGTTCTTTGCACTTTTGTTCCACTGTTAAACCCTATTTTTGTCATAAATTTAAAAGTAAACACCCATTTAAGTTGTTGTTTCTGTAAGATAATTTATTGCTAATTTAGCCTCGCACAACTACTTCCAACTGAACATGTAGCCTACTTCAAGTTTGTCTCTACTTTTATTATTTTATTGTTTTATTATTGATAAACCACTGATGAATTAACCCCAATTTTCATCATAAATTTAAACTTAAAACACCCATGTCGTTTTATGCATCCCAGTTCATCCTTATATGTGTAGCAGGTGGTTTTTGACCCTAGCCCTGCCTCTCTGTCTCTGTCTCTGTCTGTGTCTCTGTCTCTGTCTGTGTCTCGTACTACACACTTCGCCCTCCCTATTTAGAGACCTCCTCACTGAAAAAGGATCTGTGCGTTTATCCGCCCGGCGACTGAAATCAGGCCCAATAAAGCAGCAGATGATTCTTTAGCTAAACAAAGACTGAACGTTTTATTGCGTGGTTGTAAAAGTTCATTTATGTTGGACGCTTAGCTCTGAGCAGCCAGTGTGGTCCGCAGTAGTTAATGGGGCTTTTATGTGCCTCTAATTCCACTAATGCAGATGCCTGTGGTTATCAGCGCCATCTTAAGGCTCATTTGCACTTTAGATTCACCCAAACATACAGTTATGGACCTAATGAGGGCTCACAGCTGTAACATGACCTCACAAACTCTGGTTAAACTGCAGAGAGGAAGAAGGGACTTAAAGGGCCAATGTTACTCTATTTTCTGATCTATGATATCATTTTGATTCCTCAGCAGAAACAGACCTGGAGTTGTGTTGTATTTGTTTCAATCATACAAGTTTAATACACAAACCCTGCATATTTAAGCTGAGTTATTCTCTCAAACACTCTGTTCCACCTCGTGATGTCATGTGGTAATACAGGAAGTGCTCCACTGTGTTTTTAAACTCCATGCACCGTCACTAGAATCATGAATCATGATTTCAGCTCTGGAATTGCCAATCTCTACTGAACCAAAGGTAAAAGGAGCAGTTAACTTGAAAACTATTGCTTCATGACATCACAAGGTGGAACTGAGCATTTTGAGCTTTGTAGATGTAGAGAAACTCATATTAAAGCATTGCTCAAATGTGTGAATGAAACAAAACACAACTCCAGGTTTTGGAGCGGTAACATCATTATAACATGGCTTAAAGCTCACAAGTCCATTTTGACTGTAAAGATGAACTGTGGGACTTTTCTGGTATATATTGCTTTACCTGAATGTTCATTACTACTCAAAAATACCTCGAAAAACATGCATTCATACTGTGAGGAGGCCTTGCCTCTCCACAGATCTGCCTTGAAAAACATGCCTTCGCACTGTGAATGTGTGGGTTTGGAAGGGAGGAAGGAACTTGCTTCTGGTAGAGGGAAAACTGGAATGCTCCACAGTATGGCATGTGGCAGTATGGGAGGTGTGTTTACTGCTCAGAAATACTTGAAAACATGGATTCTTACTGTAAGCTGCTCTCGCCTCTCCACAGATCTTGTAGCTTAAAAAACATACCTTCTCACTGTGAGTGCATGGACTCGCATCTACATATCGGACCGGTAATATGGCATAAAGCTGCTGCGTACCTACCGACCTACTCTCAATAGAGAAAGATAAGTTTAATGCCATACTCAGGGACATTTTAGCTAAAGCAATTGGAAGGCAGAATGGTCCCTTCAGAAAAGTTCAAGGCCACATACTTTCTCCTTGTGCCCTCAAATACTATAAAAGCAAATATTTGTCGAAATAAAAGTGTGTTGTCCCACAAGTCATAAGAACGAGTTGGAGCCACAGTTTAAAATAGCTCTGTTCAAAATAAGGAGAACTCATGATCAAAATGTTTGAAAACTACTTTTTCACAAATAATAATGGAATGTTTGTGACCTTGAATTTGGAAGGAACAGTAAAAGAATTCAGTAAAAAAAAAAAGTTAAAGTGGGTGATAAAAACATAAATGAGGGGATTATTTTGGATGAGCACTTTATCTGAGACTCGTCCACTGAAGCCATGAATTTGCCTGTAACTGACACTACATTTGCATTGGAAATATGACAATACAGTTATCAGTTCTCTGTTGTTTGACCAGTTCAGCAAGAGCAGATAAAAATAACTGTTCAATTTCCAAGATAAATATTAGTACTTTTAAAGATAATGCAAGTATTAGTAAACTTATTTTTGCACTAACTGGGTTTAGGGTAATTTCAAATAGTGCAATAAGTCAGTGGTGGAAGAAATACTCACTTTTGTTACTTAAGTAAGATACTGGAGCAAAAAATACTCAAGTAAAAGTAAAAGCATCAAATGAAAAAATTTACTTAAAATAGCATCTAATAAAGCTTCAAATGTAGTGTTTTGATACAGATTTGTGGTGAATTTAGTTAAACAGAAACAACTTTTTTTTTTCAATAGGAGTTTTTATTTGTATATTTTTGTGATGTTTTGTCCAGTTGACAGATTTGAGTTTTTCATTTATTATGGATCATACCTGGACGACTGAGGGATTACACAGATATTTTTGTTTTCTCAAACTATGAACTATGTGTTAAAAATAAACCCTCAGCCTTTTCACCAGGTCTCATACCATCATTTATTTATGTATTCTTTTCAACTCTGTTCTAAAATGTAGTGGAGTAGAAAGTACAGATACGTGCTCTCAAATGTAGTGAAGTAAAAGTAAAAAGAATCAAATTTTTACTTAAGTACAGTACTTTACTACTTTTACTTTGTTACATTCCACGGCTGATAATAGGGCATAAAATAATCTAAATCGGCCCAAGTTATCAGCCTTAAATACTAACAGACCTTATTGGCCAGTGGGTCCAAATAGTTGGTAATAATATCGACTCATTTTGTGATTTTGTCTTTTTTTTTTTTCTTTTTCAGTTGCCACTACCTTGACTGAAGTGGGCAATGCAATGAAGTATTTTACAGAGACACAACAACAACAACAACAACAACAACGGTAACAATAACACCACCAACAACAGCAACAAAAACCCCAATAACAACAACAACAACAACAACAACAACTGCAACAACACCCCCAACAACAACAACAACAGTAGGTGTTTACATTTGTAATACATTTAAATATTTCAAATCAAATAGCTGTTTAAAAAAACAAAAAAACCTTAATGAGTCAAGTGGATAGTAGCACAAGTATAGCTTAAGTAATAATTCAGTTGTGGTGTTGTTTATGTTTGTTATATTGGTTATATTATTTACTTAACAATACATAGCCTACAAAATCAAAGTGTTGTTCACCTTTTGTCTTAAGATCTCCTCACTAAACGGCCTGTCTAAAGTCACATATCTGACAGTATTGGGCTGGTTCTCATTTCCAGAGCAGGGATTTTAGCGCTTCATTAGCCACAGCATGTGCTAAATATTATTGTGAGAGATGCTATCACGCTCCAGTGTAACGAGATACACATGAACATTCAAGAAGTTCACCACCTTTAGAAATCTCCTGACCCTGCTTTGAACTTTAACCCTTTCTGACCCCTCGCTCACCTCTCAAGTGCAAGGCCGCTGATAGAATCGCTTATATTAGTGATTTTGAGGTGGATGTAAACAGCAAATTTTCTGTTATTTTTCTGTGTAATTTTCTGTGTAATTTTTCTGTGTAATTTTCTGTGTTACCTTCAACAGCGAAGCTGTTGAAGGTAACACCCCTTCCCGCTCGCACCTCTGGTTTAGCAGAGAGCGGGTGCTTAGCAATACCGTTAATCAAACCTGTTGCTAACGATAGCAGGAGTGACCTTGGGGAAAGAAGGCGCATGATTTGTCTGTTATTAATGTTCATATCTTGAGTTATGGACACAATAAAAATGCCAGGATCGTGTAGCGCGGATTAATACAAATATTTTAAAACCAAAATGACAAACTTGACAGAGGCAGTTACAGAGAGAGGGCCGACAGTTTTCCAGTGTATAGTGAATTGGAGTTGATGATGCTGGATACATGCCCATGATCCCTTTCTATTTGGAACACAGCACGTATCAGGTTAGCTATACCCATTTATATAAAAAGTCTATGGTACTTGTGTATGGTCAGCTGATTTTTGATGCTGTTTTCCTACTTGGAGCAGTAGTACAACAACGTCACCTGCAGTGACTTCTATGTATCCCAGGTGTGAGGAAGTCGATATGCCCCCTCATCCCGATTCACAGTCTGGTGGGCATGTTTCCGGATCTGGATGGCCTCCCTGATCCAACAATGGTACTTTTTGCTCTTGGACCCTATAACCTTAGCGTTGCTCCAATCTACTGCTCCAAGTGGGAAGACAATGCCAAAATCAGAATATATAGAGAAAATAAATATTGTACATAAGAATCTAAAGTCTAATCATAACAAAAGACCTAATGACCCTAATCTGACTTTACAAATACAAATATATTTAAAACATAAACAATACAGACTTCTAATCATTGGAGTTTAACTGAAAAAATAGTCAAATTTCATCTTCCAAAGTCTGCTTCAAACCACATGCTTTTACTGGCAGAGGATGGACTGTGGACCTCTCCATTAAAAAGACCAGCTGATCATTGAGAATTAGAAATGACTGAATCTCGATTGTGATTAAAATTGGACTAATTGCACAGCCCTGTTTCAAACCCACATAACTGCACATGGTTTTATCAGAGTTGGTTTTGTGTCTTATCAGCTGTCGCAATGGGCTTATGAATCCTCCAATCAGAGCTCAGCACAGAGATAAGGGACCAATGAGAACACGGGGGACTGATAAGAGCCAATCAGAGGAGGCGGAGAGATAACAAAACACACCTGGGACACAGACAGGAGAAATGCAAAACACATGCAAATACTTTTACGGTAAGAGGTGTGTGGTGGAGTGAGGGGGAGTGAGGACGGTGGGTTGGACGCCATTTTGGGGACCAGCATTTTGACTCTAAAATGTTTCTAAAAATCTATTTACAGTATGTATATTATAACTATCTGTAATATATCTGTAATTTTATTAGGCATTTGTCTATTTGAAAACAATAATTTCTAATATATGCTGTTATGTAGAATATTGATCTTTCGAAATGGGTCAAAATTAATTGCAAAATGAATATTTATCTTAATTAATATTTATTTAGCTGGCCATTTGTAACAGTTGGTGTACAGGAATGACTTGTAAGATACTAGTTCTTCTTAAGTGATAATTATGTATAGGCGACTTTGGTCAGTTTTGGTTTAATACAAAACAAATACACAAAAATAAGAACATGTTTATTTAAATATCTGTGATTCTTGTATTTATTTTCATAGATTTTATGTTGAATTAACATATTTTAAACAGATCATTTTAAAATCTAAATGCATTATGTGGAGAAAAAAAAAGTGATCATATATCCAAATAGGATCTACATTTCTATTGTTTTTGTATTGCCAAACAACAACTATTTTAATGTTTACTGAAATAACATGGATTTTTAACAGCTTCAGAATACTTCATTAGTATGTTTTCTTTAAGACACCATCAGAAAACTGGCCCTACAAAATTAACAGAAGAAATGCTTTGAATTCTACAAATATCAAACATATCAAGTTCATTCTCAGCTTCATTTTGGTGCAGTCTTTCCCCATGCCGACTGACAACAGTGACGAGAAGTTGGATTTTTGAACTGTGACAGAAGTCAGGGGCCAAACATTCGAAAGTGCTTTGAAATCAAATGAAAAGCGTGCAATTACGAGCGAGCCAGCAGCCGAGATGGTGGAGATAGCATTCTCTGAGGCTAACGCAGCTCTGGCACGGACTCCATTTTGGGTCCTCATTTCAAAAAACTCCCCCAAAAGTCACCAAGAGGTCAAATACAGGAAGAAGCCAGGAAGTGCGCAGTGTAATCTCCACTTTTCATCTAATGGCTGGCCTCTTAGCTTTGTGTCGTTTTACATTTTATTTTTTTTATTTTTTTAAGTTAAAGGATGAGGTTTTTAAGCAGGCATGTTCTGAACAGTGAGTATTTGACATCTGGACTGGTTTAAACTAGAGATCAGTTAGAAAATGGTAGATTGGAAAATACTTTGACTTCAAAGTGAGAACAAATGTAGTGATTTGGGGCATTCCAACGCTAAAATGTACAAGGTTTAAAGGTCCAATATTACACAGAACTGATTCATATTTTAGCCATGTTATAATGTTGTTACACACATGTTTGAGTAATCTTGGATTATTAGGCTGTATACATCCCCACAGCCCAAAATGCTTTGTTTCACCTTGTGATGTCATTTAGTGGTAGTTTTAAGGTTAACAGATATATATTTTTTGAACCACTTTACTCTTCAATACAAACCTTAAGTTGTTGCTTTTAATTATGAATATTTTTGTTTTGCCTTTTGTTCAGTTAAGTTGTCAATAGAAAGTCTCTTACAAAGGCTGGGGCACCCAGGAGTGAAGTAGTTTAAATGGGGCTAAAACAATAGCTATGACTTCAAAGTTTGGCAAATCCAGGGCTGAAATGACGCAAATGATCCTAGTGAAGGTGTATGCAGTTTAAAAACGCAGAGGAGCATTTTCTGTGTTACCACGAATGACATCACAAAGCAGAATGTTTTTTTGTTTGAGAGAAGAACTCAGTCTAAATATGCAGGTTTTGTGTGTTAAACATGTGTGAATGAAACAAAACACAACTCCAGGTGTGTGTGTAATGATGAAACAATTTAAGGTTAAATCAGCATTCAGTAACTCATCTTGTTTTTTCTTCATATATAACATTTTTTAGTAAAACACACTGTAAATATATAGGTCTAATTAAAGGTACACTACGTAACTTTCTCGGCTACTTTCTTGTCTCCAAATGTTGCTTTGCCTGGAATTTTCCACAGTATGGCAATAAACTTATTTACTCCAATACAATCAGGTGACAGCACCGGGCTAAGTTACAGGCTAGATCTGTGGAGAGGCAATGCGCAGTGAAAATGCATGTTTATTTATTTAATATATAGATTTTTTAATATAATTGAAGAGACGCGAGATAGAAAAGTTCGTTATTATAATGTGGCACTGTCCAAGCAAAGTAATAACATCTCCATGGAGACCTGCAGGAAGCAGACCCACCACCAGAAAAGTTACATAGTGTACCTTTAAAGGGTCCATATTATGCATTTGTGAGCTATGTTACAATGTTGTTTCAATATCACAGACCTGGAGTTGTGTTTTGTTTCATTCACACATGTTTAAGACACAAACCCTGCATATTTATTGTTTTCAGAGAGAAGATCAAACTGAAAACACTCTGTTCCACCTTGTGATGTCATGTGGTAATACAGGAAGTGCTCCACTGTGTTTTTAAACTCCATACACCTTCAGTCAAACCATTTTGATAATTTCAGCCCTGGAACTGGTATTTTCTACTGAACAAATGGTAAAAAGTAGCAGCTAATTTGAAAACTACCACTTCATGACATCATAAGGTGGAACGAAGCATTTTGAGCTTTGGAGATGCAAACTAATAATGCAGGATTCAGTGTCAAACATGTGTGAATGAAAAGCACAACTCCAGGTTTGTTTTGATGAGATAACAGCATTATAACATGGCTTAAAGCTCAAACAATTTTGCGTGATATAGGACCTTTAACCATGACTTTAAATCAAACACTAAATCAACACATTGTTCTTGTACTGAGATACTACTGTGATTGTTTTTTGATTCAGCAGACATATCCTCACACAGGTCTTTTATAATGGTCATTACCACTTCACAGTCAAAATAATGGAGACCGTGAGAGGAGCCGCGGGTCCCGCTCAAAAGCCAGTGTTGAAAAAGTTAGAAGTCAGACGTCTGAACTTGAAAACTTGTCATAATGAAAGAAACTGAGGTACTTTCCACTAAAACGCCTTGGCCATTTTTTCAAACCACAAGATTTTCAAGATAAAGTTGAGTATTACAACAATGATTAATGCCGTCTTGATTCCTGATTAGATTCATACTATGGAGTGTCCTTCAGATCTGTATATATACACTTAGACTGGATTTACTAAACAGAGGAAGACCAAAGAGGGGATTTATGTAGTGAAAGATGACATTGAGAGAAGAAGATCCAGAGACGGGGGATGGAGGTGACTCACTGACAACTGTTTTAAAGCAACACTGTGTAATTTTGTGGCTCAACACTCACATGATTCAATGACTATAGAAAAGTAAATCCATAAAACCAAAGGAACATGAGTAAGGACACATGTTTTTCAGTGTAATAAGAACATCCAAAATAAAAATAAACACGCTTTTATTGGTCAGAAAGTTACACAATAGGTCTTTAAGTAATTAGCCTAATACAAATTTGAAATGTTTCTCTAATGCAGTGTATATTTCCTGCTACTACTAATTTCTCTGTGCACAACAACGCCCGGCAACCTCACTGTTAGCGTCACTACTTCCTGTCCAATTTTATCTCTACGAGGTTTTCATAGAGTCACGGTAAAATTTATAAATATTTAAAAATGAGGGAGTGGACAGGGAGCTCCGGGTGGATAAAAAACAAACAAACTTGCTTCTATTGCTTGTATGTCATTGCTACTTTTACATAGTTTATAGAAAATGATGTCCATCTTAACATCTAAAAAGCTTGCTATAATTATTGTCAAAAACACAATTCACTCTGATCCTGCAAACAATACTACAGCGTATTATTACATTATTAACTTACTAAAAGGGGCCGTTATGTCAACTGCTTAAGCTTTAGCTCCGGTCATCACTACAGTAAAAAAAACACCCTTTATATAGGCCTATTTTACTTTTCTTCTCCAACATGGACAAATGTAATATATAAAGAATGCAAAAATAAAAATAGCTCTGCGCTCTCTGGCTCCTATCTGTTCACACACAGTTTGTAGTACATGTGTCCCGCCTGAGTCACCCAGAGTTCACCCTGCTCCCTGGTCCATGGGTGGGACTCCATTTCCGCCTCTGATACAAAAATAAATACAGGCTACAAAGTGCCCCGGGACCAGGGGAAAAGAGTGTAAAAGTGAAAGGAGAGAAGCAGTGACAGACAAAACAAGTTAGTAATATTTAGACCTGGTTTAGTCCTGGTTTAGTCCTGGTTTAGTCCTGGTTTATGCCCGGCTTTGCATGCTACTTCTCCAATTTAAACCTGGGTTAGCAGAGTGATTTGTGGTGAGCCTACACTTTATGCATCAGAACAAAACCAGGATTATAACAGTACCAAACCAAGTCAACATCAGGACTAAACTGGGCTCAAACCAAGTTGAAACAGTGACTGCACCACATGTTTTTGTTTAATCCTTGCTTAGTCCTGGTTTAGTCCTGGTTTAGTCCTGGTTTAGTCCTGGTTTAATCCTGGTTTAGTCCACATTCTGCATTTTATGATTCACAGTTTAGACCTGGTTTTAGTAAATATGGTTTACGCTGTGATTAAGTATTAAGTCCTATTTTAGTCCTATTTCAGTCCTGGTTTAGTCCCAGTTTAGTCCACATTCTGCATTCTTTAATTTACAGTGTAGACCTGTTTTTGGTAGATCTGGTTTAGTGATTAAGTATTAAGTCTTATTTCAGTCTTGATTCAGTCCTGATTTAGTCCTTGCTTGGTCCTGGCTTGGTCCTGGCTTAGTCCTGGTTTAGTCCTGGTTTAGTCCACATTCTGCATTCTTTGATTCACAGTTTAGACCTGGTTTTAGTAGATCTGGTTTAGGCTTTGATTAAGTAAGTCCTATTTCAGTCCTGGTTTAGTCCTGGTTTAGTCCTTGTTTAGTCCTGGTTTAGTCTTGGTTTAGTCCTTTTTAGTCCTGGTTTAGTCCTGGTTTAGTCCTGGTTTAGCCCCAGTTCTTCTCAGATTACTTGGCTTTAGTCTTGTTTTAGCCTAAAATGTGTTTTGTGTCCAGCTTAATCCTGGTTTGGTCCTGACTTTAGCCCAGTTATATTAATCCTGATTTAATGTTGGTTTAGTCATAGTTAATGTAATTGAATCTAGCATAACAGGAGAATAGACAGACAAAAATAGCAGAAAAATCTGTTCCCGTAGAGACCAAGTCCAGACACTAGTGGGACTTCCCAACTCAGAGTCTCGAACATGACCCAAAGTTCAGACGGAGGAGGATAAAAAGGGGGGAATGGAGAGAGAGGGGGAGGGAGAGAGAGAGAAAGAAAGAGGGAGGTGTGGGGGAGTATGGGAGGGAGTTAGTGTGAATTGATTGAATTACACTGAACCAAAAACCTTGTGTGGGGCCAGACTGACAGACTGCACTTTACTACAAGATGAGGTTATGGTCAGGATATGGCTATTAGGACGATTATGTTAGTAGTAGTTGTAATAGTGATGATGTTTGCCATTTAATTTGAGTAACGTGAGGCCCTTCCGCCGCCCAGAGTATTAATAATAGCTCCTGACATGCTGCTAATAGGCTAAATAATCATTCAATCACACTCTATAAAAGAACTAAAACTCAGTTTTAGTCTGTAATCTTAACAAAACTAGTTCTATTTTAAACAGTTTGAAGTGGTCTAAAGTTCTCCCTCACTTACCTTCTCCATCAGACCATGCTAATTATTCACCACAATGAGTTTATAAGTGTATTTCGCAACTCTCTTTTCTAGACTAGAGTGGAGTTTTGTCATGACTGTAACAACAACTAGCATGCTAACATGAGAGAGTGAAATATTTTGAAGGTCCTACATTACAAAATAGACTCTTAGAACTTTAAGTCATGTTATAATGTTGTTACCTCAAAAACAGACCTGGAGTTGTGTTTCGTTTCATTCACACATGTTTATTACTGGTCTCTCGTCATCTCAAAATGCTCTGTTCCACATTGTGATGTCATGAAGTGGTAGATTTTAAGCGACTTTTTACCTTTAGTCCAGTAGAGATTGGTAATTTCAGGGCTAAAATTACCCACTTGATTCTAGTAAAGGTGTATGGACACAGTGGAGCACTTCCTGTATTACCACATGACATCACAAGGTGGAACGGCGTGTTTTCTGAGAAGAACTCAACCTAAATATGCAGGATTTGTGTGTTAAACATGTGAATGAAATAAAACACAACACCAGGTATGTTTTTGATGGGAAAACAGCATAATATGGGCCCTTTAACATATTTATTTAAACGCTCAGCTCACATTTCAGCCGCCATTTTAGTTCACAGATGTTTTCTACTAAATGCCATTTGGTAAGTCTTCCTTTACCCACAATGCACAGATATTTAGTAAACAACACTTGGAGCAAGAATTAGCATGAGGAACGCCTTTTCACTGTTTACAAAGCTCCTCCGTCAATTTAAAGCACGTGAATAAATAGTGCAGTTAATTATTTTTGCAGCTTTGAGCTATTATTCTCCTCAGAGAGCGCAGGATAAGACCGCAGTATGATCCCTAGAAGACAGATACAGACGTCTTTAAATGATTTTCACGCATTGTCTCTAGGCCTGACCATATTTGCATCTTATTAACTCAATTAACCTTAATTTAGGCGCTAAGAAAAAAAAAAATGTCTTGATGAAAAAAAAGAAAGAAATTGTATTAGCTCATAAGAGTAGCATGTTTCGACACAATAAAACATCAGTAATATTAGCCCATAGTAGTAGTATTAGAGGAAGTAGTAGTAGTTCTCATAGTAGCAGGAGTATTCACATTATTAGGAAGTTGCCGTTGCCATGGGCGCCGCCATCGTCAGTGAGGTTGTATTATTTGACATGGGGCTGCCGATCTTGACAGTAAATAAGTTCTATGTGGACTACAGAGCCGTTTTAAAGCCTCCGAGAGAAATGGTGCAGTGTTGACTTGTTAGTGCAGATGAACTTTGATCATTTTACACAAATAAACCTACATTATATCAGATTTTAGCAGCAAAACTTCAAACTTTTCTGCATAACCGGAAGTGCCACCATAAAGAGATTGCAGTTTAGTAGCATTTCGAGACAAAAGTGGGCAGGGCAGAACATGGTCAATAGCTGATAATAGACAAGGCATTTTGCTTAAATTGCCATATAGCAGTTTTTAGCCAACAAGAGCAAGAAAACATGAACTTTTACCCTGCACGTCCTATTGTTTAAAAACTGTACGTAAGATTTGGGTTTAAATTCCGTAAGCTCTGTCCCCAGATACAAGGTAAACACATTCAAATCAATCAGAGAATTTACTGAACAACTGTAATGGTGACGAAATCTAGTTGGTTTAAACATAAAAAGACTCACTACCCTAGCATGTGTTACTGGGACTTTTATAAATGTGGTGTACAGTATCACATCTGTTCCTTAAATAAAGTTACAAACGCTGGTGTTGTGACAGCATGAGTTCAGACATGACATTTCAGCTTAATTCAAACCTATTACAATCCGGTAACATATGGATTTTGCCTGCATAGTATTTTAAACCCATCTTTATCAGACTTCCATTGTCCAGGTCAGACACTTGTTCAGAAAACTCATTCTGGCTTGGACCTGATAAGATCACAATGGCACTGTCGAGGGTCTCACCAATAAAAGCTGAAACGCCGCTCACTTAATCAAGACGGCGTCAAGACCAAGGAGCAAAAACCCGGTCCAGTCTCAGTCCAGTCCTTGTGTTCTGGGACGTGGGGAGTTTGGATGTAATTATATCAGCATTAAGTCCAGTCGCTGCTATACACATGAATAAGGCTCTGTATTTGAGTGTAATGGAGTTGCTAATCTCCACAATCTAACAGCTCCAATCAATCCTCCATTCTGGCTCTATTGATCTCACAGTTTCACCCGTTCTCCATAAGAAACAGAGTCAAGAGATGTCGAGGAGATGTAAAATTTATTGCTGATTTCAAAAGACTTAAAGCTGCATTGTGTAGGTTTTCTGGTGAAGGGTCTACCACTTTGTCTCCATGGAGATGTAATTGTTTTAACTGGAATGTTATGATGGTAAGGCATTAAACATATGAATCTACTAGGCTTACCAAATACAAGTGCAAAAGAGGAAAAACTACAGTTGTTCCTCACAATATTGCAGTTCACCTTTCATGGTCTTGCTGTTTCTCTGATTTTTCAAGTGGAATATTACATGGTTTTTTTTGGGTTTTTTTTTTACAGCGTATTGTGTTCTGCGTCCTGATTGGCTAAGGGACTGTAGACCATTGTCCATCAGTCTCCTCCGTGCCGTGTCTCCTGTGTTAAGCCAAATTTACATAAATGTTGGATCGCAGTGTGACTCTGAAGTGCTGTATGATTGCAAGTTTTCTCCCCGACAAAACCCACAACGTCGATGAAACGTTCTGCACCAACAAAGGCGTCTACGAAGGTTTGAACTGAGAGAGTTTAAACAAGAGAGAAGTGTGAGAAAATGTTAATGCCTGTCTGAGAAAAGTGTATAAAGTGTCACGGATTTCGCCTATTGCGGGGTATTTTTAGAACGTAACCAGCGATAAATGAGGGACCACTGTATTATACATTTACTCCATACTCACTGTGGTAGACTGACCGAAGTGAAGCTGATCATCTGCTCCACTGGCCCCTCCGACCACCACCGTACACTCACTCATACACATTCATACTGGACAAGGTGGTTGCCTAAGGACACAACTATCATATACACTGCTCTGAGAAGGAACCAATCCTATGATCTTTTGGTTAGTAGATGAGTGCCCTAACCACTGAGCCACTGACTTAAGTTATTAATTCAATTGTGTGTGAAATCATGGCCACGGCGTCAACCATTACACCATGAAAACTTGATATTACACAGAAAAACCATCAGAAAAGCCTCATTAAACATGTGGTTTGCCTTTGGGCCCTTGACAGTGGATCAAAGCAGGTCCAGTTGATTGTAAACGTCCACATGTGTCTGAGCTCGCAATTAGCAACAAGAGCATTAATGCGTGAGCTGCCACTAGCACTTAGCACTAGCCTCCAGTGTTTTCAGACAAATCAGAAGGAATTATCTTCAAATCAGGGAAAACATACAGGGGGTAAATTGCATTCATTCATATTTATATAGAAATGTCCATAGGGGACTTATTGGTCAAACTGTAACCATTAGCAGTGATTATTATAGTTAAATGTGTAAGATTGTACAAGTCAAACATCATACAATAAAACAAACACAAATTATAGGCCAATGTAAACCAGGGGTAAGTGTTACTAAACTAAAACGTATGTGGTGTAATTGAAAGTAAAATTCTAAAAACAGTACAAAATTGTCGATAATTACATTGATTGTATACCCGAATGTGAATATTGAGGTAACAGTAAAAAAAAAAAAAAAAAAATCGAATAAGGGTTTAGAGGGAAGCATTGAGTTCATCGTCAAATCACAAAAGATGTATTTCAAAGCAACAAGATAAAGAAAGTCATTCATTCAACAAGAAATCAAAGAAATGAGTGGACCAAATATTTCTGTAATGTCCTGAGACCAAAGCTTCAAATTTACCGCACATTTTATCAAACGGACCAGATGACGTCCGAATCCAAGCTCAGATCTGAACGTCTGAAGATGGAGATTTACAAGATACACAGACAGTAGCAAAACTGTTTGTGTTTGCGTTTATACAGAAACACAAGTGAAGCAGATGCAGCTGGCAAAGAATACAAAATACCGAACCTAACTGAAAAATGTACTGTAGCTATGCTGGAGTTACTGGAGTAACAAGACACTTAATTAGTTTCATGAGAAATATATACCAACCATTATTCCTTATCCATAATTATGTTTTCATTATTTTATTTTGAATTTTTACTCAATTCAGTGACAAAACTATATGTAGTATTATTATATTCATTATTTTATCAAAAATAAAGATAAAAGTTAGCACGACATTTAATTAATTTAATGAGAAATACAGTATATATCAAACATTTTGCCTTACCCACAATTATTTTTATTTAATTTTTTTTTTTTTTTTTTACTCAGTTCAGTGACAAAACTCTAAGTAGTGTTGTTTATATTCATTATATTATCAAAAAGGAACATAAAGGTTAGTAAGACATTTAATTAGTTCAATGTGAAATATTTTGCCTTTGTCCACATTTTTTTATTTTTTATTTTTTTTATTTTTACACAATTCAATGACAAAACTCTATGTAGTGTTGTTGATATTCATTATATTATCAAACAAGAGCATAAAACTTAGCAAGACATTTATTTTAAAATATATACAATATAACATTTTGCCTGGCTCACAATTATTATTTTTATTTTTACTCAATTCAGTGATAAAACACCATTACCAGAAAGAATCATAAAAGCATTACCTAAAGACCTAAAGGCATGTATCCTGGGATATTTCTTACAATTATAAGGAGTTTTAATTTCACAACTTACACAACTGCCCATAAAACAGCCAAAGTGTCTTGTTTATCGCGTGAGGTTTTCTACAGTGAGGGCCTGAATTGTTGACTTTATTTCTCTGAGACATAATAGACCTACAGACAGTGGATTGTTTTGTTGTGGTTTTGGCGTTATCTGTTTTTACGTGCTGTTTCTCCATCTCTCCGTCTGGATCACAAATCAAAGTCGTCTCTCGTCTGCGATCCGTTTTTTGTCCTGTCTGATAAAGAAAAGCACCTCTCCTCCTCAGCCCTCACCTCAGTATCAGCCCATCTGCGCAGCTCCAGCCTGGGCTTGTGTGTGTCGGCCGGGGGCTTATGGTGGGTTCATGTGGTCTTGGGATCTTTACAAAATGAATGAAGATTGTTATTTATTTATTTATTTATTTATATATATATATATATATATATATATATATATATATATATATATATATATATATATATATATATATATATATATATATATATATATTTTCATGTCTTCTCACTAACTTTGACTGAAAAAGTAATTACAACTGATCCATGTCTGTGAGGTTAATATTCAGATTCAACAGAGCTCATAAAACAGATTTGACCTCAACTGATTTGTAGGTAGTGGTAGAGCCCATATAAATAAAAATAAGGGGCCCAAGGATGGAGCCCTGAGGCACACCTAATCAAATGTAAACAGGTTAAACTAGACTTCAAATGAGATTGATGCTGAATAAAGACCCAGAAAAACCCCTGAAATTATTAAATGAGGAATTAAAAAAAAAACACATTTGTAAATCAAAACAATGCTACATTTACCCAAATAGGAGGAAGATCACGTTTCACTAAGATGACCCTCTCTTAAATTTAAGACCAAAAGAAATCAAGATCAAATGAGTTTCCAGATAGTCAGTTAAGAGTTATTAGCTCTAGTTTTTTGATAGAAAATATTAAAGGTCCCAAAAACAGACCCTTGAGGTACACCCAGCATTGCATTTTGCTTTATGAATAAAATAAAACACCATTCTGCATGTTCAACACATTGCCAGTATAGCATATGTAAATGTAGCCTGTAGATAAGTGAATCTATACCATATAAACAATATTTTGTATCAATACATTTGTTAAAGAGAGTTTTTGTGTTGGGAATAAGATGAGCAAAAAGTCATCATGTTCTACGTTTATCAACCCTTGTGACCATGTTTTGAACAACTGACAAGACAAGATATATAAAAAATAACATTCAGTATAACAAAATAAATATTTACTGCTGCATAATCACTCATTCCATCCCAATTCCCAAACAGTGTCTTCATTTTCTAAGCTGATTCTTACAGTTTCTTGGTTTAATTCATCTCGTCTGAAGTGTGGTTGTTAATCATGATGCCTGTTAAGAGCTGTCTCCAGATATTAGACAAAAAAATACTCATGTGGTCATCTCAAAGTTCATTGCCTCTCTCTTCAGCAGATATTAGTGTAGTAGTTGTACTCAAGCAAATACTGCTACTGTCAAAATAACATTAAAAAGTTTGTAAGTTAATCTAAAAAATATGTGTAAAAACATGAGCTAACATTACATTTTTATATTGAAATTCTGAACTCCAAACAATAAAAAACAGGCTCTATAATGTCTTCGGGCAACGTACGAGAAATACATCTCTCCCTGTCAATGTTGCAAATGCTTATGTAGAGCACAATTCATATTATTCAAAGTACTTTACAGAACTAGAGTGTGTCGAAATCACTCTAAAGTAACTATACACATAGACTGTATAGAAAAGTGGACTGAGCAAGTATGACGTAGCATTCGGCTGCAGCCAAATGAAGCCAGTCAAGGAGAAGCAAACTTGGAGCCAAATTCCAAGCATGTGTATCATAGCAACCAAAGAGCGAATCATGAGTAAGTCTGATAACAGCACTGCTGCTACAACGCTGTCAATCAAACTTGTTGCTGATGCTAGCAGGAGTCTGTTATCAGTGCTCATATCTTGATTTACGGATAAAATTGTGAAAAACACCATTATCGTGTAAAAAGGGTTAATACGAACATTTTAAGGTCACAAATACGAGAGTCAGAGTGGCAATTGCAGAGAGAGGGGCGACCATATTTAATCAATAAAATCAATAAAATACATATGATAATGAAATGTATTTAAAAGAGACGCGTTCAGATAAAGTCCTTGTAGTAGTCATACTCCAAACACAACTATTTTGAGCTTAGATTTGAACATTGTCAGACTTGAGTTGTGCTGTTTCACATCTTCAGGCTTCAAAAAGACTGTTCCAGATACATTCAGGTACTTATTCGCCATGTTTAGTCCTAGTGAAAAGTACTAATGTTGTCGTGGTTTAGACAGGAAAGGTATTGTAGTAGTTTTACTTATGTTTTTTTAAATTATATTGTCTAATTAAGCGGTACAATTAATTTAAAAATTCCTCTGATCACTCAACTCATTACTTTGCCCTCTTTCTCTTTGTCCAGTGTCAGAGAGTATAGTTAAGGACACCAACCTGAGTGTTTAAAATGCAGAAGAAGAACCCGAGGTGAAGCAAGGGCTGATGGGAATCTTAGAGGAGGGCAAACACTGCATGAATTAACCTATCAGAGCAGCGACAGCACAAAGAGGAGAGGAGACACGAAGAGAGGGAGTACACAGGAGCTATAGAGCGTCCCGGTGTGAACTAACAAAATACGAGCAAGGTCATTTTAAAGGTGTACTGTGTAACTTTTTTGGACGTTCCACAATATGGTGTTAAACCTATATGCATATATTTTGTTTTAATGGTGTGTAATGTAACTTTTCTTATCTTATTCTATTAAAGGTGTTATTATAATGAATAAGAAAATACCTTGGAAAACATGCATTCTTGCTGTGAGCAGGGTCACCACTCCACAGATCTGACCCGTACCTTCGTCTGGTGGTGTAATCGACTTCTCCATGGTGTTATTAACAGAAGCTTCATGCCATATTGCAGCAATATTCTAGGCATATTGCATAACATCTCCGTGGAAACAAGCAGGTGGCCAGAAAATTTACACAATGGGCTTTTAAATGAAGATCAGAAAAGAATAACTCTAATTGTAATTAATTAATAAATCTTTTACAGTGGATTTTTGACAATGTCTCACTAAAGGATGCATGTCGTCTTTTGTTTCACTGTCAGTCACTCGTGTTTCTTAATAAAAGTTGCAGTGATGGTTAGTGATTGTTGCTATGGAGATAATCTTCACCGATTTGTATTTTCATATGAATGAGATGTTTAATTAAACCAGGACGCTAATGAGGCTGAATCAACAAAGGAAATGTTGTAACAGACATGTGAGCAAAACATCATGAGAGGTAGAATGACAGAGGAGCAGAAGAAGAAATCACATGTGATTCATCCTAATAAAATGACAGTAGTAGTAGTAGTAGTAGTAGTCGTAATAGTATCAGTAGTAGTTGTACGCGACAGTGGCTCAGTGGTTAGAGTGTTGGTGCCCCAACCTGAAGGTCGGAGGATCGAGTCTCGCTCGGACCAAGTTACAGTAGTAGCTTACCACCAGTGTGGAAATGAATGAATAATGACTATAGTGTAGCGCTTTGAGAGGCTTTGAAAAAGGGCATTACAAGTGTAAGCCATTATTATTATTAGTAGTAGGAGTAGATGTAGTAATATAGTAGTATCTGTAACTCCATCCTCAGACCCAAACAATGAGAGCAATAGCAGGGTCGTTAAAGGCTGAATTGGAGACAATAGCTGTTTACAGTTTCAGTGCAGTTAGCTCCTCCCTTCAGACAGATATAAGGCAGTGTCCACCAGTAATCTGACCAGAACTGAAGAAGCAACTTGGATGAGCAGCGAAACGTCTTTACTCTTACAACGATTTGTCCAGTTGACAGATTTAAACTTTGTCTTTTGCTATCTCCATGGAGACAATTTACCCAAAGACAATTTACCCAAAGCATGGGACTGTATCCTGTCAAGTTTATTCACAGATGTACAAAATTGCTGTGTTTAGTGATTAAAAGACAAATGCATGTTGAAAATACCGAGGAAGGAGATTTGAGATGAAAGGAATTAAAGTCTTGAATTGTTTTTGCCAAAAGTGTGCGTTCCGAGAGGAGATGGGCGCCGGCTAATTTCTCCATTTGAAGGTTAATTAGCGCTCGCAGTGAGAGCTACAGGACCTTCAATCAAAGACGGTAAACACAACGACGCAGCGCCTCTGGGAACATCTGAGCTGAGAGGAAAGAACAGTTTGAATTTTTGAAATGTGAACTTCTACTGCAGAACTTTTGAGGGAAGAGAGAGAAGAGAGGATTATGGACAAGTGAAATATATACAAAGTACACCACCATACTCAAGTTACAGTTTAAAGGTTCACTGAGGAACTTTTCTGGTGGAGGGTAAATCGTCTGTTCATCTGCATGGTGATGTCATTGCTTTACCTAGATTCTGTGGCATTGATCTCCATGGAAACGAGCAGATGAGCCTGATCACAGTAACAATGCATGTTTTTATTTTTTATTTTTTCAGCAGGTGGAATGAATGAATACAAGTTAAATGAGTTTAATGCCATATTGTGGAACATTGCAGGCAAAAGAGAACCATGGTGCAAAATTACTAGAATCATTTGGATGCAAAACAGCGGACCTCTTCTGAAAAAGTTGATAAATAAATAGAAAAAGAAAAGAAAAATGTATTCAGCTGAGGTATTCAGAACAAAAAACAGCCAGACAATTTCCTGAATGTCTCTCCCCACTCTTCACTGACACAGATGCTCACTAATAAAGCTTATGAATAAATAAATACATGAACTGTGGAGGTTTGGATTTGACATAACGTTGGAATAATAAAGACTTGATAAAAATTGTAAATGGGGCCACTTAAAACACGAAGCAGCTGAAACAATAGGCTGAAAAATAACAGTTAAATTCTAATAGGTTTGAGTTGGTGCCGCAGCGTTCATGTCAACAGCCCTGTATCTGGAGCGCTCTGCAGGGAGGAGAGCTCATTAACCAGAGGGGAGGAATCAAATTAAAGAAGGAGAGGATTAGTCCAAGTACTCTCGGCTCTGCTCGAGTTTGGATCCAACGTTTAAGGAGAAAAGGGCACCAAAAAAAAAAGAAGAAAAACAAAGAACTGTTTTTGGAGGAAACTCATTCAGAGATCTTTAAGTACTGGTTTAGTTCACAATATTTCAACCAGCAAAGACTAAAACTGATACAAATGATTGAGAGATTGATGAAGAGTGTTTTGAAATTTTGATGTTTGGACCCTGTATTAAAGAGAAAGTTATTTTTGAATATGGTGAATGGTAAACCGTGACATTTTTATATAGCACTTTTCCACATTCAAGGCAAAGCGCTTTACATCAAGGAACCGCTCACCCATTCACACACACATTCACACACCAGTGTACACAGACTCTGGGGGAGAGCTGGGTTAAGTGTCTTGCCCAAAGACACAACAAAGCATTCATCTGTGGGAGCTGGAATCGTCAGTGGCCTCTCAACCAGTGATGTTTATGTTGAGAGCTTCAAATGAGTGGACAAACACTCTCCCAACTGAGCTACTGTCTCCCCCAATATTTCCCTGTTCACTCTTGTGGATGACGAGGAGAAGATGGAGAGGCTGCGGAGGCTGTTGGTCCTACTGCTGATGCGAATATTTTTTTTTAGAATCAAGCCTATTATATACTATATTAACAGCCTCTCCTTGTTTATGTGGTTTTAAGATATATTTTCTCACTACTCCTTACTAATTAATTTATTTTACAAGCAAAATAAGCTCCCAATATATAGTGCCTGGCCAAAAAAAAGATCGCCACCAAAAAAAAAGTCACACACTTTAGCTGTGATTACTGTGTGCATTCACTCTGGCATTGTTTCGATTTCGCTTCTGCAATGTCACAAGATTTATTTCCATCCAGTGTTGCATTAATTTTTCACCAAGATGTTGCATTGATGATGGTCGAGTCTGACGCAGCACAAAGATTCTCCAGCACATCCCAAAGATTCTCAATGGGGTTAAGGTCTGGACTCTGTGGTGGACAATCCATGTGTGAAAATGATGTCTCATGCTCCTCATGCTCCTGAACCACTCTTTCACAATTTGAGCCTGATGAATCCTGGCATTGTCATCTTGGAATATGCCCGTGCCATCAGGGAAGAAAAAATCCATCAGCTGACCTCATTCTTTGAGCATAGACTGATGCTGAACCTAGACCTGACCAACTGCAGGAGGAGAGGACCTATTTTTTTTTGCCAGACAGTGTATTATAATATACCATTTTCTAATAGTTACATTAAGAGGTACAAATGTTGTCTGGCTTTCTGCTTCTTTGTGCAAATTGCTAACTAAAATTGATTCCCCATTACATTTTCCTTATAACTATTAATTTGTGTAGTGCAATAAACATTACATGTTGTGATAATTTAATGCTTTCTACAAATTTAAATATCTGTGTTTGTTCATTTGTTTGTCTCCTTAACAAAATAAATGAATAAATAAATAATAATTGTAATACGTTCATCAACAAAACCAGGGAGGGGCATTTTTTCCCAGTGCACCATTCTTCCTGTTTCCAGTTGTTTAAATATTTATTCTTGTCTCATTCACGTCACAGAGGGAAACTCATGCAAATCAAACTGTCACCTTTTAAACAGTCGTATTAAAAACCTGTGTCCACCCTGTCGCTGTGTCTTGGAGCAGTGCATTATGGGAACATGACATCTGGACAGACAGGGAAAGACAGGAGAAGATCCAATAATACCACCAATAATAACAATCACTATACTGAAGGTCAGAGGGCAAAGGGCAGCATCACCTCGGAAAATGTAAGGAAGTTGTTTTTTTCAAAACCCGGGTGTGTCCCTGTATTTATCCAGTTAATCTTTGTGGTGGTTAAATCGTCCACGGCACAGATTGGCAGCCATGTCTCTGTCTGTCTGCCCCTGGTCAGTTACTACGGCAACAGAATATTGTTTACCTTCATTGAGAGCAGAGAGAATGAATCAATAATGCAACATAAAGGTTTAAGATAGTTTAAAAGGTATGTTTAAGTTGCAATATGGAACTTTTCTGGTGGAGGGTTTACCACCTGCCTCGCTCCATGGTGATGTTATTGCTTTGTCTAGAATGTTGCACAATATGGCATTTAAAGGGCCCATATTACGCTATTTCCTGATCTATTGTATGTTATAATGTTGTTTCCTCATCAAAAACATACCTGGAGTTGTGTTTTGTTACATTCACACTGATGTGTTTTGAGCAGCTAACATCATTATAACATGGTTTAAAGCTCACAAGAGTCGATTTTGTGTAATATAGGATCTTTAACTTAGATATCTCCATGGAGACAAGTAAGTTACAGTAAGAAAGCATGTATGTGGATAATGTGGATAAGACCATAACAGTATTTCTTCTTTTAAACTGATTTGGTTTAATTGAACATTTCCTTTGAATCTAAAAACTTACACTTCTACCTGTAGACCTCTCGCTTGCTCGGGTTCGGTCAGAGCTTTTATGAATCGGATTATCTTAAAATAACAAATTTGATGGAAAGGCCTGAAGCACTTCCCTCTGCAGTGTTGTGTTACTGTTGAGGAGTTTTTAGGTTGAAAACTCCAATTCGGGAGATCTAAAGGGTTCATGTGAAAACCCTCTGCTCAGGTTAACCTCATAGGAAACGTCAAAAATCGGTCTACTCTCCCCGATGGTCACGCTTGTTTAGTCAAAGTTTACATTTGAGAACAAGACAATTTGACAAAATCTGAGTTAATTTTTACCTTATGTTTGACGTCATAATATCATGTTTAATATTTGAAAACTGGCCTATTCAGTTGATAACCTTTTTCAGTGTTTATGACTTTAGTCTAAGCTACCAAATGTTACAATATTTTCCCAGGACAGGACTAGATTAAGGTATTTGGTAAATGGTTGAATACGTATGATATTATAGAAACAATGTGATCAGGATATGACAGTTACAACGACTTCTTAATATCACGTTCTTAATGTCACGCAGAGGTTGAACGGTCGAATCAGAGCCTGTTTTTGTTGTTTCTTTCAGTACGACACTTCATCTCGATTAGTCTACCCAAGCAACTGAGCAGGGGTCGTCAAACTTTTCAGACAGAGCCACCCAAAAATAACTAGGCTCCCAAAATAAAAAATTTAACCTGATTAAATTTTTGTGTGATATGAAATCGTTACAGATGTCAGTTTCATTTTGCAGTGGGCTAGTTTGTGTTATTTGACCTAATTTCGTAAAAATATTCACCTCATTCTGGACGTTGCCGTGGGCGCTGCCATAGTCATTTGGGTTGTATTATTTTACACGGGGCCGCCGATCTTGACCGCAAGTATGTTTTATGCAGACTACAGAGCCGCTTTTAAGCCTCCCAGAGAATCGGAGCAGTGGTGACGTTTTACACAAATCAACATACTTTATATCAGATTTTAGCAGCAAAACTTCTCTCAAACTCAGAGACCAGAAGTGCCACCACAAAGAAAGCACGGTTCAGTAGCATTTACGGCAAAAATGGGCGGGGCTGGCTGAAAAAGGTCAATACTGTCCAACAAAAAGACATTAAAACGTATCTTAATTTTAAAATGATATCTTCCAATTCATCTTTCAGCCACAGCTCAGTGCCTTGTGATCCACCGCAATGCAAATGTTTGAAGTATCTGTAAACAATAGGTGTGTTAAATGGTGTTTCGGTGCAGTTCAGTTCTGCAATCTGACCAGAACTGAAGAAGCAGCTTGGATGAGCAGCGAAACGTCTGCACTCCAACAACTTTTTGTCCATTTGACAGATTTGAGGTTTTCTTTTAGTATATTGAAACATACGGCGCACGTGTTATTATTGATTTGTACCTTTCTCTCCATCGCACTCATGCTTGTTAGATTTATATTGAAGATTCCCGTGACAGACACTGGCTCTGTTTCTCCTAATGAGCGTCGCAGATAGCATCAGCCCAGCGCTTTCTCCAACACTGAAAATATAATTAGTCCTGATTAAAATGGACACTGTTTAATTAATACCTCCGCGGGCCCCTTCTCCATTTCCTGCTCTGCTTATCTCCTCTCGACCAATCACATTCAGACGTCACTCCGCTTGTTTGGGCCTGATGTACGGCTGTGTAAATGACAAAAACAACGCACACAAAGGATGGTCGTATATCACCCTCGGTAATTAAGATTGAATTAAATTTAAATTGGCAAATGCACAGACAAGTAATTAGCAGGATTGTAGCGTTTTGCATAGATTTCACTGTAAGCATTTGAGCATCATTTAATGACCTTTACAAATTATAAGCTATATTTGCCAAAGGATATTTACTGAAGAATGTGAATTGAAAATATAGTCTCTCGTAACATTAGTGTCTGTCTCAATATGTACAACAGATATAGTTTGTTTCCATAGTAACGTATAGGCTGAAATAAAATGAGTGAAACAAAACCCAAATCCAGGTCTGTTTTTGAGGAGGTAACAACATTCTAACATGGCTAAAATCTCACAAGAGTCAGTCTAACGTAACATAGGACCTTTAAATATATATTTATTTTCTTGTGTTATTGTTATTTTGTTGAAATATGAAGGAAGAAATTGTGAATGGCAGAGGTTTCCTTTTGTTAGCCTTAAAGCAGATATATTGTGCTTGGGTTATATGCTATATAGTGATAATTTATGACACGTGGATATTTATGTTATAATTTGGACGCAGTATTCATGCAAAACGAGTTAAAAAAAGAAACACGTCCTTGACTTCCGTGCCCAATGACTAAGATGCTCAATGTGAGCTGACGTTGCCTTAAACGTCATCACAACAAAGAGCCGTGCAGCTGTCGTTTCCTCTGACGGATTTTTTCATTTGTATCAAAATGACGAGACAGCGCTGCTAAATCCTACTCATATCATCGATTAAGAAAATAAACTTGGAGAACAAAGTAAGTACAAAGCAGTGGGTGTGTGCAGGTGACAGTTAAAACAGGAGATGATCTGTGAAATGGCGTCCTAAATAGTGGGCCTATCCCCAATTTATATTTCTTCTATAGGAAAAGTATTTTACTCGATACAGGATTGTAAAAGCAGGTATTTGAGGAGAAGTCATTCCCTACATTTTAAAAGTAAGTTTGTTGGATGTGGAATGTGGAAACAACTTCCAGAGACTGATCGCTGTTTCTTTGTCATGACTCAATATCAGATTTATAGAAGGGAGTACTGTAAGTGGGTGTGGCTAACCCATCCTAAACATGTTCTTACCTCACGGTTCAAAATTGTACATGCCCTTTAAAGTCCTGACCAAGCCCAAGATCTGGAGATGGGTCCCACTGCTCCTGACGGGTTGATCTAGCGGCATTGAAGGATGGGTCAAATGCAGAAGACAAATTTCCCTACAAAGACAGTAATAAGTATACCATAACATCACTTTACTAAACATAAATTACACTAATACTGGGTTAGAACACAGCCATAGAAGTACTTTAGAAGTAGAATATAGAAGTACCTTTACGCTAAAATAAAATATGAAATGAAACAATAGAGAAGCAATTTGTTTAAACTAGAACGAGAGAATAAGAATGCGTCAGCAAATACATCCCCACTGGTTAAACAGTTAATTAACTCTAGCCCATTATCAGACCGACGTCGTTAATTACTTTTTTCAGCCACATTTTGAAGCCTTTTCTCGCCCCTCTCCTTCTGTCAATTATCCAATCTCCCACAATGCATCACCAGCACATCCTCTTTTCTTCCTCTCTCTGCATTTTCGCGTTTCTTTTGCTTTCCATCGGCTGTTTGTTATCTCCCATCGATGGGTAAACATTCGGTAGCTCAAACTTTGACCCCCACGACCCCAGCGCGACCCCAGGAAAATGTAAGCATTGAAAAGGGACAGTGGTATTGAGGGAAGCTATCGGGAGGGGCTTATCTCAACAGCAACAGAGGAATATTACAGAGGTCTATGGGGATTCACATACCACATTTTAAAGCTTACACAGGCTGTTATCTGCGCAGGGGTTTTGGAGGGCTGTGCGGAGGTATTTTTTTAAAATAATGTATATATTGGTTGCCAGTTACTATATTTATTCAACTTCTTAAAGGTGTATTACATTTCCATGAAGACAAGATGTATGTGGGCCCTCCACCAAAAAAGTTACATAGTGAATCTTCAAATCTTAATATTAAAAGTTGGGTTACTTCTTTTTTGTAAAATGACACTGTGGATGAGACGGGTTAGGGACACGATGATGACATTCATCTGTGGGAGCTGGAATTGCACTGCCAACCTGTGGGTCAGTGGGTCTGACCGAACAACCAATGATGCTTATGTCGAGAGCGGGATTCGAACCACCAACCTTTGGATCAGTGGACAAACACTCCACCAACAGAGTTACTGTCGTTCCCCTAAATCTTCGGTACTTTCTTCTTTCACGGTTTAAAAATATACATAGTTTAGTCTTCCTCCATAATATTGACACAACAGGCGGAGTACATGTTCCATTGAAGCACTATTTCAAATTGGTAGAGAGTTCTGTCGACCCCTGCTGGCAACGCTATAGAATGGAGCATGTTGAAAATGCCTTTTAGCAGCATGGCTATTTCCAACGTGGAGCTAAGAAAGAGATTATCAGAAAAGAATCACATGGTTTCAATTGTTTACCCAGGTCATTTTAGTTAGTTCAGAAGCAGAGGTATGCTTTTGATGAAGGGAAAACATCTTATCAAATCTTGAGAGAAAGTAGATGTGAGAACACAAAACCATAATGTCCCATGTTGGTGTTTTCAGTGGACAAAGATCTTACAACTGTTTAAAAGCAGATTAGAGCAAATCCAGTGCAGTTAAGTCTGAAATAATCGCAGATACAACAGGATTAACACACTGTTTAAGCTCCACTGAGGGAAAAGGGACGAGGGGAACGTCCCAAGTGAGAATTGGAGACATAGGTGACAAAGCAGCACCACATGTCATTTTGGTTCATTGAGAAGATAGTTACAGATAGCTCCTGAGCTTTGGGATAATTTTTTCAAATCAACTATAAGGAAGTAAAATTCTCTAAAAAGACAGGATATTTTGTGCTTTTTATTGGACAATTTACCATCTATGACACTGATAAATGGGCCAACGCAAATTGTGTTTTGATGGCAATGTACAGTATTGTGTAGGCTCCAAATAAAGAAAAATGCATTAGAAATATTTATAATCAAATGTCACTTCACCAAAATGTGTTTAATTATTATATTTAATCAACTTACATCTATATATTTATATGGGACACAGTAAATTACAAGGCAGTTCTATGAAAATTCATTTTTCCATCCTCATAAAGTACCATCTACCGGTACTTATACTAGACTTACTACTACTTAACAAGATTTATATATAATAGGCTAATATAAATCAACATTTTGCACCAGTTTTCAGTAATTTGCACAAATAAGAAATAAGATATATTTATTGTATTTTTTTATGTATTTACTTTTTGTAACGTATATGTCAACAAAATGAATGTATTCAGGCAAACCATAGAGCTGTTTTGTTTTTTGTTTTTTTCAAATTGATATCTCTAAATATACCCTGCAGTTACTCAAGACGGTCTGCATAAAAAAATATAAGCCATATATAAGCCATTACCATGAAGAATGTACAAATAGCAGAAAATGTCCAGCTTGAATCTATTATATAACTAGAGTTTCTATTAAATGCCAAGCGAATACAAATTTCAAACCAAAATGGATGTAGTGGATTCAGCAGATGAGAAATTGGAGAGACACAGGAGTTAAAAAAAAACAGTGATTTTTCTCTGGTCTGCGTCTGGTTTTCTATAAGAGGAACGAGGAGAGATAAGGCTAAAAGGACTGTCACTCAGAGGGAACAATCCGCACAGTGTCCCCTCCTCCTCTTCCTCCTCCTCCTCCTCCTCCTCTGCTCCCGTCTGCTCCGAGTCTCTCCAATTTCCACAGATCGGAGCAGAGATAGAGAGGAGCAGGCTGACATCATCACAGACCCTCACTAAACAAAACACTGTTACAAGGCGGGCAGTTTATTAGGTTCGGAGATGTGCATTCACTGGCGATTATATAAAAAGTATCTCATTTTGTTTTATTACTTTTGGATTTTAGAACCTTGAAGTCATTTTTCTTTATTTTAAAATTTTGCTTATTTTTTTTTTTTAGATCAACATAACGGAAAAGGAGCAAAAGTGGCAGGTTAGCAACCACAGGGATGCCAGTTCAAACCTCACTATGGTGAAACCCGTTGTTGTTTCACCGGAACAGTGCAATTAAACACTGCCGCCCAAAAAGTAGCACAATAGCATGCTAGCTAGCTCATTGCGTCGCAAAGCAACAGTCACTTGTATTCAAAATCGAAAAACATAAAATAAACAACCTATTAAAATTCAAATTACTTAAAATAAAGACTACCCAAGTATTTTTATATGTAGAATTCAGTTTGTGGTGTTGTTTTAATCTTCAAAATTAGCATTCGTGTTAGCATTGAGACACAAACATCTCTCTTTCTAAACATAAAAGAGTCCTCCGGTGAAGTATTGTGTTTATTTGTATAGTTTTTAACATGTTGTCATTGAGATCTACCCTGCAGCTCCCTGTCCACTGCCTGATATTTAAAATTTATTCATTTTAGCATGACTTCGCAAAAATCTCATAGAGATACAACTGGACAGGAAGTAGTGACTCTAACAGTGAGGTTGCCGGGCGCTGTTGTGCACAGAGCTTATTCTTTGCCAGAGGCTCATTTACAGCCCATCCCTTTTTAAAGAATATGCTAGTAGTGGTCACATGTATATCAACACATACATTTAATGGTGCACTGTGGAACTTTCTGGTCTCATGGAGTTGTAACTGCTTTGCCTGGAGTAGTCCACAGTTAGGGATGTGCGATACTGATACTGTTATTAAAGGTGTCTGATTCATCTGTTATTAATGTTCATATCTTGATTTATGGACACAAAAGTGAAATAAAAATACGAACATTTTAAGACCAAAATGACAAGGCTCACTGCAGCAGTTAGAGAGAGAGGCGTGACAATTTTTCAATGTAAAGAGAATTAGAGCAAGAGTCAATGGAGCTGGAAGTGCGCCAATGATCACTTCCTGTGCGGCGCCTAACAGGTTAGCTATGTCCATTTATATATACAGTCTGTGGTTCCTACGCTGGTATCGGTTAAAATCAACTGCAGATATTTAAAGTCAAACTATTAATATTGGCATCAGAACCGAAAAGGCTGGATCAGTGCATCAGTATGGCATTAAACTTTTTTGTAATCTATCATTTATTCACCTACAGGCCAAATAAGTAGTTTGAAAAACATAGATTCAGTCTATTTTTTGAGGAGTAACTAAACTAAGGCCAGTGGACAGTTCTAAGATGTTACATATAAATAGTAGCATTGCTTTGACATATTAGTACAGTCTAACTCGATTATAGAGCAGTGCAGTAGTTCTCAGTCCACTGCAGGTTCTTGTTGAATACACAGCAAACAGCAGTGTGTGGACGAGACCAATGGATTCTGGACAGACATCAGAAAATCCCCTCGTCTGGACTTTTCATGTTTAAAGTCACAGTAATGGGACTGTGTTTGTGACGTAAATGAAGGTGCGAGGAATGCACTTTCACTGGGAGAATCTGATGAACATGTCAGGAACTTTCTGTTTACATATTTTTAGTTTGTTGCTATAGAATCGTGCTTAGTGACGATAACTTGTACATACGACAGGTTTTCATGTTTTATGTATTGTTTAAATTAGGCAAAATTTGTAAAAAAAAATAAAAAAATTAACAAAACAACAAAAAAGTAAAAAACACAACAATTGTCAAACCCAGGAAAAATTATTATTATTATTTTTTTTTGCTAAAATATTTACCAAATATCTTAGGTTACAGATTTACAGATTTCACTAAAATGCAGCTAACTTGTCATAAGCGCAACATAACCGAACTACACAAAAATATGTTCCCCAGGGTTCAGATTTGAATCACTTTTCAGTTACAAACCATGATTAAATGCTGCTTTATTTCACATTTGGCAACAAAGTAATGGAGGGCGATAAGGCAAACAAAAAAATCATATTGTGATTTAGCCTTGATCATCATAATTTTCTCATGATTCTTGTACACTTTGCATTGCTTTTCAGAGGTAACTAAAACCATCTTCTTCTTTTGCACGTTCCCACTTTACTATGATTGGTTAACGCCACCTGTCACTCACTCTGAACATGACAGACGGTGACCAACAGGAGGAGTGGGTGGAGAAAAGTCACTGTGTTTGAGCAAGCACGTGAAATTAACAGTAAGATCACTAAATTATTTTATTATTGTTACATCACCCATCAGACAATCTATGTTTTATAAAGAATGAAATGTATTAAATCATTAAACAGAACATTTTTACTTGACCAAAATGTAACATAAAGCTATTAAATGTTGATGTTGAATGTACTGAGGTGAATAGGAACATTGTACAAAAACTTAGACCATTTCATAAGCAGCGATTTTGTTTTTCACATTCTCAACATAAGATTTGCAGCCTATTTTCTTAATAAAACACATGAAATGCCCCTCACAACAATGCAAATCACCTATCATTATTATCAAGTTGTCAGATATCTATTGTCAGGACTGTACCATCTTCTTGTGGGGGTCGAACACGTAGCGTTTAAAGTTGAGGTGAATGGACACAGGCTGAGTGGACTCTGCTTTTGGCTCCTCTTCACTGGTTTGTCCTTTAGATCCAGATTTACCTTTCTTCTTTGAGGTGGAGTTCAGCAGCTGTTTCGTCTCTGGAAGCAGGCCCTCTAGAAGAACCAAGTACAGTTATATGTCATAAATAAATAACTAAAAACTTAACTAGATAAATATCTCACTAACTAATAAAAAACTTGTAAGGTGGGTGAAGTGGCTTGCCCAAGGACACAATGTCAATATTCAATACTGCCAACCTCAGCATCATGAAATCGCTTTCCTTATTCAGACGGTGGAATGTCTCTCCCAGCACTTTGCCCCATATTATGAATATCCCATTCTGTCTACAGGCCAAAAAATCTTTAATAAAATGTGATCTTAGTTATGAGGATCTGAGGACCTCTAACTAACAGGGATGAGATGATAAACAATAATACTGTTCATCGTGATAAAAAGGGTCGACAATAATCGTTTTTGTGATATTTCATACAATCTTGAGAGTTATCAGGAAAGATTATCGCCATTATACCTCCCGAATGTACAGAAAAAACATGACGTTCTCTTCTAGATCGTACATGCAGACCTCGGCCTCTGCTATGAAACTGTTAGATCCGCTCTTTCACTCTCCCCTTCGTTTCATTACAGGTGATGGATTGGAAACACATCACTGTTTTCTCTATGAAACAGTGGGTTGTTAGAAGAGAACAGAGCTGTATGAAATGTATCCATAAGTGGCAACTTTAAAAACTGCCAGAATACCTTCGTTTTACTTAAGACAAAGTACAAAACTATAACAGCTGTTTAAATATAGAACTAATTCATAATATTAAACTTTAATCATTACCATGATATACTCGTTAATTGTAACTATTTTGGCCATGGCGATCGTGATACCAAATTTCAATATCGTCCCATGCCTACTAACTCAATAAATAAATGTGTAAAAATTGTCTTTGAAAGTTGTGAACAAGCTTATAAACTCATCACCGTGAATAATTGCACTGCTTGGAATGTGTAAAAGTGAGGGATAAGTTTGGACTGTTTAAAATGACCTAACAATGATTAAAACAACATAAATAAATAAAAAGACAAAAACTGAAAAAAGAAAATACATTGCTGGCAAATGATAATGTATTAATTTGTTCTGATTAACAATGACATAACTTGTTTCGTAGGTCACTTTTTCAGTTATGTGGAGTGTGACATAACACTCCTTCACAGGTTAATCTCCTCATTGTTAGATCCTATCTGTGCTGTCATAAGACTATTGTTTCCTGTTATGTGTCTATTGATCAGAGATATGGACTGACCTCTGTTTTGTCTCATAATAGTCTAGGTTTACGGGTTATTCACAGTTAAGGACTGACAAAGGCAACTTCAAACATGAAAGAGTTTTTGTTTTATGACATCAGAAAAATACAATTACATTTATCAGTAAAGAAATTACAATTATTATTACTAAATGGCTTAGATCAGGGGTGCCAAACACATTTTCACCGAGGGCCACATCAGCAAAATGGCTGCTCTCAAAGGGTCAGATGTAAAATAAATCTACCTACTTTTTTATCTTGTTAATTCCCTGTTTCAGTATTTACTACTTATTCAAGTTACAAATATTGCATATGCGTTTGCCTAGATGTAAAAATATGGCTGTGTAACTGTGTCTCTCCTGAGTCCTCCTTTTAATTTACCTTGTTGAGGGCAACATAAAATGATGTGGACGGCCACATTTGGCCCGCGGGCCTTGAGTTTGACACATGTGGCTTAGATATTAATTCACAAGCGCTAAAACATTTATTCAACAATTTTACATTCAATATGAACATTTTATTATTTATTACAACTTTTTACAATCATCCAATTTTACCTTACAACTCTTTCAAGAAGCTACACAGGCTTTCAAATCTCATTTTATCAATTATTACAATCAGTTATCAGTTACTTTAGGAATTACTTTACAATCTTGTGTCAGCCGTCTTGGTATTTGAAATCATCATTTCAATTCTTAGACTACTCTAATACATTTGTTTTAAATGATAATTTATCATTTTGTTTTTACCTCAACCTTTTTCATCTATAACAAATACCAAAATGCCAATATTTGTTATATGTTTTCTCTCATTGGGTTAAGGGAATCCAGCCGCCATGTCCCACATGTTAGTGCCATGTGAACCATCTCACACTCTGAGGACTTCAGGGACAGGCCTCCTGCTGGTGCCCAGAGTCGGGACTAAACATGGGGAATCAGAGTTTCAGTTTTATGCAGCTAAAACCTGGAACAGTCTTGCTGAAGATGTGAGACAGGCCTCTACTTTGACCATGTTTAATTCCAGGCTCAAAACAGTTCTGTTTAGCTGTGCATATGACTGAAAGGTTTTTATTCAGCACTCCTCTCTTTTAATGTTCATTTTATGATGATTATTTGTGATTATTTATGTTTTGATTTGTTGTATTGTAATTTTAATGTCTTTCTTATTCTAATCTGTAAATGAGACATTGTCAGAACAAAAAATGGCTTTGGGACCAGTGTCCATACAAGGTCAAAACTTTACTGGAACACACACAATGGGTGAGTATAAGCACCATAGACTGTATGCATCTGTCTCCATCTTACTCACTTCTAAAACACATAAAAGGACATTTTATTCTGACTCAAGTCACAGCCCAGCCCTCCCTTTGCCTGTGTCCTGTATCAGCTCAGTCTCACTCTGCTACAGTACAGAACAGATCTGGATTGGTGCAAAATCTGCTCATTCACACAAGGCTGACGCTCAGTCTGACGTTTACCCTCCCACGGGCTCGCTCCTCGACCTCGGGATCAGGCTGTAGGACAGCTATGTGCTGTGAGAGCGGGGGAGATGAGACATAGCCTATGGCTCGCAAAAATGTGGCCTTAATTCGTCTAAAACACAAACGTCTGTGTTTATATTATTCAAAATCTTAAACATAAAGGTTTAACTCCAGTCTAGTTACCGGATCAAAGAAAACAGTTGCCGGATCCTGTTCCGGCTTGTTCCAGCTCAAATTATGCCCTGACGCTGTCTGACAGGGCTCACGTATGCGGCGCCTGTGTTCCTTGGTCTTATCTCCATAGTTACTGTGAGGGTTGTTTTGGTTAACGGCAGAAAAGCTCATCACGTTATCACCAATCTAAACCAAACCTGCATGTACCCGCACAACAGCAGTAAACAAATCATTACCACTGGCATTCCAGGGAAATGTACAGGAGCTTTCAAAGACAAGAGCTATTGTCAGAGGAGGGTGTAACTTTTAAATATTTACTGACATTTTACACAAGAAAATATATCAATGAATGAAGATTAATTTGCTGATTAACCTTTTCATCAATAGATTTTCCTTTTTAAATTCATAAAATTGTATTATGTAGACTCAAAATTTCTCTTTTATTGCATATTTAAATATTCACAAATTACTTTTAAATCTACCAAAATACTTAAAAATGGGATTTTTAACACATTCACACAGACTAGACAATTATGTGAATAGTTCAGCCAGTCCAGAGTACAATTCAATTACACTTTAACTCCAACAGATAGCTTGATGTCTCTCTCAGCTCTTCATCCCATTTCATACATGTTCCAACAGGCAAATTAAAAAAGGGGTAAATAATGCAGTGTTCTTAGGCAAGACACTTCACCTGCCTTACAAAGATTCTCAGTGTCGCGTCCACCTGTATGCCCCAGGTCAGCTGTGGCTACAATAGGAGCTTATCACCAGAGTGTGTGGAGTAAATGAATAATGCAACATAAATTGCATTGAGTGTCCAAAAACCATATGTAGCTCTATCTATTTTCATTATTGCTGCAACAAAACTAGGGCCTGATTTGGATTTTTTGGGGAGATACTGATGTAAGGGTCTGTAGTGCCGATAGCCAATATAACAGCCGATATGTTTAGCAGTGATGTAATAATAAATTGTTCATCTTCAAATGATTATTTTAAGTTGAGTTTATTTGGGTTATTCTGTCTTTTACAGTTATTTTAAAGGTAGGTATAGCTAAGGTAATGGTATTTTTGTACGACACTCTTTTCAGTGGACTAGCCTTGCCCTTTGAACTAAACTTCCTGATTGGAGTGCTTATTGTTACGTCCTTATTCTCTATAAAACTTTGAGACTTTTTAACTTTGACACCCACATCCTCTTTCAACACTCACTCGTCTGATATTATGAACTCTCTGGTAGTGTTAAGTCCAAAACATCGGCCTGTTGAATGTAAAGAGAGGATGTAGGTTATGTTTCGTGATGTTTTTGTTTTCTCGTCCCTCCTGGTGCGGAGCGGTGGGTTTGGAGCAACAGAAGGTAAAATAAACAGCGCAGACTTCCCCCGGAACGAGAGCCATTCCCTGAGGAATCCTGAGAATGTGGACCAGGAGCTCGGACCTAATCTGACCACATCCTGAACACTGTACAAGAGAGAGAGGGAGAGAAGGAGAGAGAGAGAGGAAGATAGGGAGAGAAGGAGAGAGAGGGAAAAGGGGAGAAGAGAAAAACAGTGAGGGAGCGGGAGGGAACAAACAGAGAAGGGAAAGAGGTTGGCAGGGTGAGAGCAGGAGAGAGAAGGGAGAGAAGGAGAGAGGGAGACAGAGAGAGGGGTGAGAGAGGAAGGAAGGGTTGTGTTTTAGTTTTTTCTCCGAGTGATGCAGAAAATAGGGCGCTACTGTGAATAGGATGAAGGGGTGAGAGAAAAACAGAGAGAAGGAGGGAGAGAGAGAAATCGATGTACAGAGCAAAGAGATAACTCTCTGTATTTGTGCTTCAGCTAGAGGTCAAAGGAAGCCGGATGCCCTTCCACATAAAATAGTTTTAATAATGTGACTCAGCAGTGCACTTTATGGGGTTAATTGCATGAGTGTTATTATCATTAACCACTACAGTTCATAGATTCTCTTCAACCAACACCAAACTACACACTCTCCTGCTCACACATGTTGGGTTTTCATCCTTTTTAGGGAATTTACATTGACTTCCACTACTTGTAATCTTAACCTATTTTTACGCATATCCGAACTTTAAACCATGTTGTTGATCTAATAATAAACGTTTCATGTCATCGGGACCTTATATTTGTCCTCTTTAAAAAATTCAGGACCCCATGATGTGAGTGTGTACACCACAGACTGTATAAAGAAGTGAACTAAGGGAGGGTGACATCACCCCCAGCGGTCGGCTCCAGTCAAGTGAAGCTCATCAAGGCTAGAGCAGTTATAGGGGTGAATCTGATGATTTCATAGCATCATAAAGAGCCAATCAGAAGCGAGGCTGCTGAAGGTAACATCCCTTCCCATCCGCACACGCTGGTTTAGCAGGGAGCGGGCGCTTAGCAACGCTGTCAATCAAATCTGTTGCTAATGCTAGCAGGAACAACCTCGGGGAAAAAAAAGCCTGATTTGTCTATCAAAGTTCATATCTTGATCTTACGGAAAAAATAACAAAAAATAAAAATATCAGGATCATGCAGAACGGGTAAATACGAACATTTTAAGGTCAGAATGACGAGCCTGACAGCAGCAGTTAGGTTAAGTGAATTGTCTGTGTTTACCTTGTATTCTGATCTTGAACTTTCCACTTTGCCCAAAGCCGCCCTCGATGACTCCGGTCTCTCCAGTCGACAGTGTGACCTTTAACCCCACGAACAGCTGCAGGTTCGTCTCTTTCTTAAACAGGCTGCGGCCAATCACGGTGTAGTCATCTGTGACCTGAGTCCACATGGGCAGATGAAGCATTATTAGATTTACAGTTATCTACAAGTGGATTAGCCCATGATAAATAAATACAAGTCGTAACAATAAACAAGATTTGGAAAAAGCTAATATTATGTTGATAAGATAATAAACAAATTGAGTCATTGTGTAAAATAAGGGACCTCTGCCAATTAGCTCAGCCATTTTAAACCAAGGTAACACAGAATATACAGAGAACTCATGTCTGGCTTGATCACGGTTTGCCTATAATTGTTTTTTTCAAACTAACATAAAACACGGCAGGCAGCACAGACATTGGGGCAGTGGATGGCATAGTAGATCTATCAAACAGCATTTTGATGGCTTTTCACGTACTTAAATTAATAACTATTTCTTCTTATATGACCTGAAAGCTCAAAAACAGATTTAATACAGATTTTTTTTTCCTTTTGAGTACTTAATGTGTGTTAATGTTTAGCAACAAGAACCAATATGGTGGTAGGTGGTGTTTTTGTCATGTGTCAAACGATTAAATTAAAAAAAATAAATAAATAAGTGTAATACTTTCTTAAAACACTAAAAGTAGAGCCTTTAAACCATTATTTTAGTTATCAAACCTGCAAAAAATTTCAGCTGTGTTACATAAAAAAGTTTAGCTTATCCAGATAAACAACAACAAAAAAAGAATATGAAAACAATAACAATGCCGATACAGATATACAGAGATATATAACAGTTTCAGATATAAAGATTCTAGCGATGGACAGATATTAGGAGTGTTTGGCATATTGGCAATTTATTTTATTTATTTATCTTTATTCATACAGGGGAACCCAATGAGAGCAATGAGGGCTCTCTTTTTCACTTGGCGCTCTGTCAGTATAAACAAATTAAAAACACACGCATGTGTGTGTATGAAAGTTTTTTACTTATAGTCTATGAATGAAGTTTTAGTCAATTTAAATAACAGGATATGGGGAAGATTATCAAAATAGCCCTTACAAAATATCAGTCCAAAAATATCGGAAGACATCATCGGCCATATTGGTCTATCACTATGTAACGGAACAAATCCTTCCTATACTCAGACTTGTGGGGGTGGAGGGAGTGGGACAGGGCAGCATATTCTTTAATTTTTTTGGAGAGTATTAAATTTAATAGTTTTATTTGTGATTTGTTATTGTATTTGAATAATATAACTTGAAGCACCTGTCTATTTATGTTAACAATGCTTGAATACTAAAATGAAACTTAAATAAAATAAAAGAAAAACTTCAGAGCACAAACACTGACTCCCTGTTCAGAGCTGCAGATATATTTAGACGAGACAATAATTCATATTTCTCCTCTTTTATGTGAGACCTCGTGCACTTCAGCTCTGTCTGTGTCACGTTCTTTTAGCGCTGTCGCCTGCCTGTCTCTCAACTGTCTTTCAACCTCCTGCACATTTTATGCCACATTTGTTTGTATTTCTTGCTTATCATCCATCGCTAACCCGCTGCTAATCTGATAACAGTCAGGGCACCGCTCTGTCTCCTAGTCACCCGCGTCTCCATTCATGCCTGAACATTTGACCCGGGTTGAGACCGTGACTATTCTGCAGCTATAGACACAAATACGGAGGTTTACACTCGGCTGACGAACATCTGAACAATGCTAGTTATGTGTCTGCTTTAGCTTCAGGAATCCTCAGAACACAAGCATCGCGTTCTGGTGGAGGCATCACATGACCAGTTTATGACCCCAGCAGTCTTAGCTGTCACCGGCCCCAGGCGCTAATGGCAGGAAGCTAGCTAACACAGTTCACCTTTAGCCTGACACTGACCCCACACGGTGCAAACTCATGCTATGCTGTACCAGGGACATGTATGTTATTATTTTGGTTTGTGGGAGTTGGGGCGTGGTGATGTGGTGATACAAATCAAGTAAAGATCTCATCCCTGAGATGATCTGTGACTTATCATTATTTCATGAGTCACTGTTTCTCCATTTAAAGGCCCTGTGCTCTAGGACTGTGCAAAAATATCAAAACATCGATATAGTGATACTAAATTTGGTGATACAGTATCATTATCATGGGTATTCTTGTATCTTTTAGTAAAAAATGTTGTGACAGTGCTACTGTTTGATTGTTTATTTAGTGGAAGGAATCATGTTTATGTAATACATTTGACATATTCACTGTTTTAATAATATAATTTATAATGTGTGTATTTCATATTAGGCTTGTACAGGTAGTGGTTTAACAAAAAAAATCTGCTGTTAAAATGGATGCAGTTCTTAAAAACTGTGATACCATGTGCTACATATCGATGATCACATATGGCCATATCATGATATTCTCTTATCATGAGCCCTGTAATGCATCTAATCATCAGGGACCCTGTGAAATATGTCTTTCCCCAGTATAGATCTATTGTATAAGCAGCTCTTGAGGTCAAAGTAAGTCTGCTGTGTGCTGTCTGCATCTAATTAATCATGAAATGTGCGTTATCATGGTTGTTTACTTTAACGTTTCAGCAAAGCTCCACTCTGCGCCACACCGCTGCAAACTATTTAAAATGAACTAGTTCTGTTTTTCAAGTTTTTAAGACAATAAAAATCAGGTACAGCACACTTAATACACTCACTAAGAAAATTCCATCAAATTTATGCAGTTGCCTGAATTTCACTATATAAAGTACAGTGGGAACTTTAAAACCCTTTACACCGATTTCCACTTTTAGAATTAACAGAAACTATAATTAAGAATTTTTAAAAGTTTATTAAAGCTAGTGGTAAAATACAGGCTGCAGAGTTGCCATTTTTTTCACCGTAGAAACATTAAAAGTAAACAGCATTGTAAATTTAAGTAGGCCACGAGTTGTAAGAAGACCCATGAGACTGGAACTCTCGAGACAGTGTGAGTATTGTCCATTCTGTTGTAGGGAGTATTATACCTCTGTTGATGTAGATCAGATTAAATAAAGCCTGAGCTGATACAGACAATGTTCCCTCACATTTCTCTTATTGGTTGCCCTCTGCCTCTGAGGATGTGACAGCTGGATTTAACCAATCACAGCCAAGAGTGAATTTTGATATTTGTTTTTTACGTCGTCCACCCTGACTTGTAGAACAGTGTTAAGGGAGCATTTATTTCTCTTCTAAAACAATCTGTGGTCGACATTTTCTGTAATTTTATTTAAATTTTTGATGCTGTCATGCTGACACATCCCTGATAAATTCTCCCATTCTTAAATATGATACAAATAAGTTGCTTTTCACTTTCATTTGAGTAAATATTTATGAGTACGTTTAAGGAAGGAAGTTTTCTGAAAGAAAAGCACTTTAGGAGAGGATATTTTCAGAATTATATGGGTTAACAAACATATAGCAAGTTTTAGGGTAACTTTCAACCTTACCCTTATTTTTTTTATGATAAAATAAGTGCATTTTTTCTGCTGTTGTTAAGGTAGTTATAATAGTTCAAAGGCCATTTACACTGAAGTCAAAACACAAAGTGTGTTCCTCACTATTCCTAAGCGCAGTGATTTTGAAAAGCAGATCAGATAAAGGTTTAAGGTACGACCAAAACCAAAACATAAATCAGGAAGAATTAGAGACATACTGAGGTGACTGTGGGCACAGGTAAAGTAACTCGATACTCCTACATAAGTACTTTAATGTGTGGATACTACCTTAAGGCATTACGTGAATCTATTGAAATTACTTTTATATGTGACTGTAATTAATCTTGAAGCCCTACTAAAGAGTATTATTAGAAATTACAAATAAGTAGCATTAGTCAAAATCGTATATTGTGGTAGTGGTGTACTCGCAGATCATAGACATTGTTGGTAAATTATAAATATCTATGAAATGTAAATAAGTACATTTGCTGATGACAGTTAGAATTACACCTGATTTAGCAGACACAGGCTCCTGGTTTAAAACATATTTTGCATACTTCCTCCCCTTGTATTATATGTGAGTATTCCTGTGGCAGTCAGGTGTGACCAAACAGCGCCAACCCCTGTCCAGGAGACAGGATGGTGGCGTCAGGGGGGCCACCCACGCACCAAGGCACCCTGCAGCCACACACCCACTCTCACACACACACACACGCATCAAACCGTCTCATCATGATTGGCTCCTCTGTACGGTGAGCTTGTGATGCTGCCTGTTTGTGAGTACATGTGTTTATAAAAACACAATAGGGGCACTGTCTGCGGCACGCTCCGACTGCTACCAGAAATGAGAAACATCCAGAGAAGAAGAACAAACGAATGCGAGGCAATGAGACGTCTACAGGTCACCACCGGGGGAGTCATTACAAGAGCAGCAATTAGCATGTGATTTTTTTTCCAATACCGCACTGTTATCCATCAACTTTAGGTAAAAACCTTATATCGTAACAATGGTTTTCTGTTTTTGTTCTTCAAAATTCAAATTGCTGAAACAACATATTATAAAAAACAAAAAATTAAGCAACATTTTTAAGAGAAGAAAGAAGAATTACTACAAGAATCAGACGCATGTATGTAGAAGTCCAAAACTAAAGAGTTGTAGCCGGTTTTATATACAGTAAGACTCCACGGAGACGGGATATTTATTTTTCATTACAAAAAACAATGCTGCCTTAAAGATTTGCAAATTCCTACCATTTCAAACATTATTTTGATCAATTTGTGAATAATCTTGCATCCTTAATCCCAATTAGGGGTGTAATCCCAATAATTTAAATTCCAATAGAAATCACAACTGTTCAAACAAGTATTCACACAGAGAGGTTGGTTCTTAAAATGAACAGAATGAGCAGATTACTCAAGCCCAAAGTGCAGGTGCTTATGATCGTATTCAAGAAAAAAAGACACACTACTTACTGCAAATAATAGTTTTTACTAAAGTATGTTTTTTTGTAATCCTTGGGTTTAATAATGACAATAGGTCCATTAATTCAATGATTATTATTTGTCATTTTCCCAATGACAATATTTTATTAGAACGGCGGTTCACTGTTCATTATTCTTAAATTTGGAGAAACAAAATGTGGTCTGACTTACCCGCTCCACTTGCCCCTCCTTCTGTTTGGTCTTGTAGATCCGGAGTTTGGGGAGTCCTGTTTCTATGTAGTTTTTATCCTCAAATCCCTGCAGAAGTTGCCCCTGGAAGGCCAAACGACACGCGTTGGCATGAATGTCCGTGTCCAGCTTTGAACCAATCACGAGGCAGAGAGAGGGACATGTGACCGGCCTCTCAAACTCCAACAGCGCCCACTGCTCGGGATCGCTCCCAGTGCTGCCCTCTGCTGGACTAATTAAATATTCATCTTGATAGAAATACTCTCTATCAAAATTAAAAGGGGATTCTAGTGAATTTTTCTGTGGAGAATTTGAGCTTGTTGATCCTGGTGGCAGCCCGAAGAATGACACTTTTGCCATAACAGTTTCGTGTCCAACGGTGATGTGAAATTTGGCACGGGTGGACAGGGCACCTTTGAAATAGCCAATCTTATGGACGGTGATGACGGCAGCGTAAAGCATGCGGAGGGACCCAGGGGTGCAAATGACGCCCCGCTCTAGGAGTTTAGGGTCAAACTGGGTCACACACACACCCACGCGGTCACCCTGCATTGCCGTGGAGGCGGGTTTACGGAACATCTGGATGGACTTCACCTTCTTGGTTACCTGAAACAAACAAGACATACAACAACATCAACAACAAACATCTTGAAATTTCAAGGTGCACTGTGAAACTTTTTTGCTACTGGATCTGCCACCTGCTTGTCTCCATGTCTTTGCAGTACCTGAAATGTTCCACAGTGTGACAGTAATTTGATGTATCTTGCATTTATTTACAGGTACTTTGACTGCTGAACAGAATCTTGAAAAACATGCATTCTTTCAACGAGAGGACACGTGTCTCCAGAGATGTAACCTGTAACTTGGCCAAGTAGCACCACCTGTTTGTGTCCATGGAGATTATTATGCTTAATGCCATCCTCTGAAACATCCTAGGTAAAGAAAAGCATCTCCATAGAGCAGGTGGCACTCACAAGAAAAGTTAGATAGAACACCTTTACACAATCTTATGCAATACTGACATCGTCATGGTTTTAATCATGTTTTAATGATGTTCCCTCATCAAAAAAATACATTGTTTCATTCATTCATGTTTGATAAATCCTGCTCCTTTTGTCCCTATTATGAGCAAAACACACCCCAACTTCAGAAATCACCCTCACCACTAAAATTTCCAACCTTGATGTTAGCAATTTTTGTGATATATTTCTGAACAAAATAAGAAAAATGACTATATTGAAACTATGCTATGCAACTGACACAATAACCCTAAACCCTAAAAAATTTTAAATCCATAATATTATTCAAAAACTGCAATAAATAAATACCAGAATGAAACACTTTTTTTTAGTGAGTTTGTATCTATTTTAGTCAACTCTCTATAGCTCAAACCTTATCTTACGTACTACAGAAATATAACAAAAACTCCTCCATTAGCACAAAAATAAATATTAACCCCCAAAAATGACTGTTTCATGCAAAGGATTAGTTGACATAATTATTATTATTGGGATAGGCCTATTAGCAGCTATTATTTTAGTCTGATAAAAAACTACAAATAAATTATGTAACAAACCCACACACACACTCAATGATAATATCTACTATTGTAGTACTATAATCAATCACTCAATCAAATGCTTCTCATAGACAATACTCGACAACATAAAGCAAGCCAAAGTGCTTCACAATCTCACCACATAACTAGTTTAGTAAAGTAAGATACAAAGAATCCATAAAACCATTACACAACTGACATTCAAAATTACAAGTTATTTGCGTAAAAGTCTGTTACCTTTATCCCTGACGTATGGTGCCACCCAGAGGACATATTTGGAACTGCATCTTCTCAGCCTCTCCAAACCCCCTCCATCTGTTCTTGATTAGCCTCCTCTGCTCTGTCCACCGACCCTGAGCCTTTTACATTAAACTGACACATCCTCGAACCCTCTCACCATCCCACTTCCTCCCAACATCCGAAAACTCAACGTCCTTATACAAATATATTCAGGAATGGTACAAGTGTGTATATAAAAGTGTAAATATAAAGGTTATGACCATTCTGTGAAGCTACTGCTGCAGTATAGGTAAGGGTTATATATATATAGGGCTCATAGATTTTTGTATAATATCGACATGAAATATTTATTTTTTGCAGATTTAATTTAATTTGAAAAAAGCTTCAGATCATTACCATTTAAGAAAGACAAATTAATCCAACATTAGAAAAACATGGGAATTATTATTAACCTGGGATTAAAGTTACAAAATTCGGAAATCTTAGGATATTCAAAGTGGAAAATGCCTAAATTGATGCGATAGACTTTCAGATATTTGTATGTTTTTTGTTTGTTGATTTTTGTTTTGTATTCTTTTGAGTAGTTGTTTTGTATGTTTCATTACTAATACAGTGTACAAGAACAGTAAAGGTGATGTCAGTCAAGTGCTTGCCCAAAGATACAATGACAGTATGCACCAGTGGGAGTCAAACCACCAATCTTCCAATCACTCTATCAACTGCCCTACAGCTGTATTTGTGTTTGGATAAATATATTGGGATAATAAATCTTGTCACGCAAATCTCAAATTTAAAAACAGCAGATACCTTGAGTGCTGGGATCTCCACAGTGTCATTGATGGCCAGCGCCCCCTGCAGGATGGTGCCGGTCATGACGGTGCCCTGTCCACGGATGGAGAAACAGTGGTCTACAGCCATCAGGAGGTCTCCACCCGGGTCTCTCTGAGGGAGGTAGGTCTGCTTCTTCAACAGCTGAGGCACCACAAACACAATACCATTAATACATGCATAATTTTATTAAAACCACAACAGCAAGAACTTCCACACCACAGAATAACAGGTTACAGTGATTACAGAATGCTTTGAAAGTTAAAGGTCCCATATTACTCTATTTTCTGATCTATGTTATAATGTTGTTTCCTTCTCATAAACACACCTGGAGTTGTGTTTTGTTTCATTCACACATTTAGGCTGAATTCCTCTCTCTGCTCCACCTTGTGATGTCATGTGGTAATACAGGAAGTGCTCCACTGTGTTTGTAAACTCCATACACCTTCACTATAATCATTTAGATGATTTCAGCCCTAGAATTACTAATGTCTACTGAACTAAAGGTAAAAGGTAGAGGTTAACTTGAAAACTACCCCTTTGTGACATCACAAGGTAGAACAGAGCATTTTGAGCTTTGGAGATGTAGACAGACTAATAATAAAGGGTTACTCAAACAAGTGTGAATGAAACAAAATACAACTGCAGGTGTGTTTTTGAGGAGGTAACAACATTGGCTTAAAACTCACATGCAGCAATTTTGTGTAATATAGAACTTTAAAACTCTTGGAAACAGATATAAGGCTTCACTACTGCTTAACTTTTAAAATACTCTTCTTACAAAATGGTGGCATATATAGTCAGGTTCAGTGACACAAATGCTGTTAATTGTGTATCTTATTTCAATTAGAAAGTATGTAATCAGAACTCAAAGAACTGAGAAATGTATTTTTATAATAACATGGTCATACAGTATTCCTCATAACAGTACATTGCAATTGCTTTTGGTATTATTAGATTATAGAGATTTTTTCCCTGGGGTTATTTTCTAGGTATTTTTAAGTTGTTGCTTTAGGAATTTGCAATTTGCAATTTGCAAATACCATAAAAGCTAAATTTGACAACAGTACACTGGTCATGTTCTTTCATCAGATAAGCTCTTCAGTCTTTAGTTACAGACTGGTGCACTTTTGAAGGCCTTTACCTGTATTAATTCTGACACTCCCTGTGGCTCCTCTGTGTCCGGAGCCTCTGGACCTCCGGGCTTCGCTGCTACGGCAATCACGGGACAGTCTTTAAATCTGGGGAAAAAAATGTTATATTTTATGGTTCCATTTGAAGGTTTCAATTTATGCTAAGATGACTTTTTAAACTTTTAAAAGATAATAGATAATGTTGTTCCTAATCAATCTCATTGTTGAGTTTTGTTTCATTCACACACATTTGACAAACATTTTAAGACCAAAATGACAAGGCTCAGTGTAACAGTCACAAAGAGAGGGGTGACAATGTTTTAATATAAAGTGAATTGGAGCCAGAGTCAATGGACCCAGAAGTGGGCCCATGATCAGTTCCTAGTTGGAACACAGTGGCTAGCAGGTTAGCTATGTCCATTTATATATATAGCCTATATTTTTAGCTTAAATCCAACTCCTTTCCAACTTCATCTGAATTGTTGCACCTCCTGTGGGCATTATGCTTATAGAAATTTTTTTCTAATAATCAGCATTACCAACAGAACTTCCAGACCTTGTGTTCTCCAGTGTCTTGTGCAGCCGCTTGGTCATCTTCTCTACAGCGCTCTGCCTCTTGTTTTCGGGGAGCAGGTCGGTCTTGTTGAGGATGACGATCATTCGCTGACAGGTGAGCTCCCCGATCAGGAGGCACTCTGCGGTCTGAGTCTGAACGCCCTTCACCACATCCACCACCAGCATCATCAGGTCAATGATCTGAGCTCCTGACACACAACACATACAAGAATATCATGATTATAAAAATACCTTACACAAATCATTAGAAAATCATTATTGCTCCACATAGAACATTTTTTATATTTATTCCCATATTAGTTATTAGCTAGTTATTATCTAACACAGATAGAGCAAAATTCTGTGTAAAATGGACATTTAACTGAAAACTTGAGGAGAAAAAACTGCATTTTAACAAACGGGACCAAAATTCAAAAACATAAACACAAAATAGTAGTGTTTTATTTATTGAATGTTGGATCGACGAGCATACAGGATTGTTTTAATAGACTCTAAAGCACTTTGTCTTACTTCTTTTTGTATGACAAGTGCTTTATAACGTTTATATAAGTGCTTTATAAATAACGTTTATAAATAAAGTTTGATTGATGGATTAATTGACTGCTTTTATTGGATTGTTGTATGTTAAGGGCAGTTCGAAATCATCAACTGGAATTGGAAAAATTGCAGAAATCATTTGCAATACTGTGCAATAATGAGTCATGACCTAACTAAACATGTAACATGTGCTAACAGCAAGAGACATTGAGGCGTCACATGGCTGGTGTAAAAAAACTCCAGTTTCCAAAAGGAAAAACAAACAGGAACAGACAGAGTTCTCCAAAGAAAACAATCAAACAAGAACAAGAACTAAAGCAGCGGTCCACTGCGGCACTGGGACTGAAGGAGCCTACAGGACCAGAGGCTGTAACCAGATCTGCTCTGGGTCCTGGGTCCTTCTTTTGGCTGCGCCTCTTTCCTGAGCTCCTCATTTGGGAGTCAAGAGGAAGTTTAAAACAAACTCTGATCCACACACTCTCCTTCCTGCTTAATCCACAGCATGTGCCACCTCCAGAGTAGGACTTACATACAGACTTAAGGAATTTACTGAAAATATATAGTGCTATGTCATCAGTTGCAAAAATAAAACAAAACAAAAAAACAACTTGTCTGAGTTGTTGTTAAATTACCATTTTTTAACATCTTCATCACACTCTCTGATTGATTAGGTACAGCATTAGGTGCCTATATTGTTTGTTCATTTTGTAAAATAGATTTTTTATTTCTCTTTTTTCCTCTAAAATGTATGGGACTCAGGAGTTTTTCTCATCATTTCCATAATTCAATACAAACTTTTGCGTAATAGTTAAAACCTCCTAAGACCCGAGCTCTTGCATGACATGCTTTATTCATTTCTCTTTGTTATTTAGGCTGATTGGGACCTGATGAGTGTAAAAGTTTCTGAGAAAAGTGATGTCCTCATATGTGGACATTTTAATAATTTTGACAAAACATTAATAATGATTTGCAAAAACTATTTATTTAAGTGCCTGAACACAGCAACATTTGTCCTGAGTGTAAAAACAGAATGAGAAACAATAATTGTGCCTCTTGGAACAATGTGGCTCATGTGAACTGCTGCTTACAGGTGCAGGAAGACATATGCCTTTACAAAAAAATAAAAAATAAATACAATTTTATATATATATATATATATATATATATATATATATATATATATATATATATATATATATATTTATATATTTATATATTTATATATTTATATTTATTTATTTATTATTTATTTATTTTTTCTGAATATCTAAACTCTAAATTTAACATTTTTGCTGTTCTTTTTCTTCTAAAACAACCCAAAATGTGTTGTCAACATATGTGGACGCCAGGTCCTAAGAGATTAATGGTAAAACAACTGTCTTTAGGAATACAAAACACCTATTATAGAGCAGTGTCTTATCAAGCCTGATGCCATAGAGAACAGTGCCCTCTGTTGGATATGTCAAAAAAGACATCGCTTGTCTCAAACAATAAAAACGATTTAGAGTTGTAATCTTAATTCCATATTCATGACAGAAATACAAATTAATTGGAGTGTTTTAGTAATTAAATTAAGACATCACACTCTTCAATTACATGGGCACATGAGCACTCCGGCACTCCCTTGATACTTAACAGAGTATAGAAGTCTTTATAGAGTCTTTAAAAATATATGAGATGGGAGAGCTGCAGAATATAAAATGAGAGCTTAAGCAGGTTTGAATGAAGCTAATTAATTGAAGCCATCACTGTGAGCTAGATGAACAGAGCCCTGGGATAGTGATCAAATATCCAAGCTTTATGTATGCTGTGTTTACCCCTGTGGAAGGACACCTGGTGCCACTGCTTAAGAGTTTAATCACTGGAAATTGATATTGACCGCACGGGTAAATAAGAATTATATATGAGTTACAGGCAGGGAGGCTTTAATTACTGAGACTATGGTGGCACAGACAATCCTTATTACAATTACAATTTTTGGAGTATAAATGTCACTACTGCTCAATAAAATACTGAGGATTAAATATGATTACCTCAATATTGTAAAAAAATAAAAACATTTTCACCTTCCCCCTTACTTAAGATTATTAATTTAACCCCTAAAGCCATATATTTAGGGTTAAAAAATGTCATATAGCAATTTTGTAATTGTAATATCTCTTCTTTTACTTTTCTAAAGTTATATAATTTTGAGGTAACAAGCACCTTTGATTTGGCCAACACCTAGGTCCTTCCAACCTAGACTAGACAATTTGTGTTTTTTTCATACTCAGATGTTTCCTATTAATAATTCCTATTATTGTATTTTGCCATGAAATTCAAAAGGAAAATTTACTAATGCTGAACCTGATCATTTCTATCAGTGACTAGACCCAAGAACTCACTGTATTTCAACAAAGATCTGCATTTTAAAAATGAACATTTCACATCTGTATTTTATATTACTGGTCTATAAAACTTTGTAATGTAATCTGAAACCCCACATATGAGCTTTTAAACCTTCACTCACCTCCAATGATAGTCCTAATAAGGGAGGCGTGCCCGGGACAGTCCACTAGGGTGAACTGGAGGCTGTCGTACTGCTCCCCGGCGCTCTCCTTCAGGTGATCTGGGAGCTCAACCGTGAAGGAGGAGAATCCCAGGTCCAGGGTGATACCTCTCTCCTTGGACTGCGGGTTCTTATCAAAAGCAGCGGTGGATGCGGTGCTACTCAGAGCCCTAGCCAGGGAAGTCTTTCCACTGTCAACATGCCCAAGCACTCCCACGTTGAAATTTAAGGTTTTGGTGCGGTGCTCTGACTGGTCCGACATTTTCAAATCAGTTTAAGGCGACTATGAAAGATTTTTGCTTTATTTTATGTTGAGGTGGACATTGAACTCCACTCCAAATGATTGCCTATGGTGACAGCTTGCTAACTTTGGATATTTCAATCGTTAAAATGT